>NC_084743.1:49682986-49820486 GCF_033978785.1 Entelurus aequoreus | reverse complement strand
CAATGGCGAACAATGAACTTGCAAAGGCAGGCAAGGTGACACGAGTATATAAAACTGACTGATTAGTGATCAGAGGCAGATGAGTCTTCTAATCGCTAAACAGATGCAGGTGAATACAATCAGTACTCGTAGCAACCAGGCGTAACTAAGGAGCCCTAAGAACGGAAACTAACACACAAACATAGGAGAATCGTAAAAAAAAAAAAAGGCAAGACCGCAAAGGTCCGTTCATGACATTCGATGTTTCCGGAATCCTCCGGAGCTCGTCACTGTACAACATGTACATTGTGTAACCATTTCACCATGGATAAAGAATGTATGCCAACTTCAGACTGCAACTGTGAATCTTTAGCAAAATAACACTGTTATGCCCATTTGATTATAGACTCTTACTGACACCTTGTGGCGATAGGAAATTACTAAGTTTGATTTGTTTAGGTACTTCCAGGTTGACGATTTCAGGAAGTCAGTTTATGAGACAAATTAGAAGCAGACAAGTTGTGTTAGCTCTTACAAGCCTTGGAAAAGATAAGTCTGTAAGTCAACTGTTTAACTTGTTTATATACTTTAATATTACGGTGGAAAGGGGTTCAATTTGATACTAAGATGTTTATGGAAAAACTATTTTTGTGCACTGTTTTAATGGATGTTTTGAGGACTTAAAATGGCTTCCAGTCATATATTTCCACCATCAAAATATTTCCAACACTCAGAAGTATTTGTTTGATGATAGTATTGCATATTTGTGTAAAGCTAAAATGTACATATTGTGTATTACATTTCAGTATGTTGTTTGAATTACATAGCTTGTACATGTGTCATTGTGTGTATTTCAGTTTTACAGGTAAAGTGCAAGACAAAGCAAGATCAACAACAATAAAGAGTCTAAATGGATTCATCTGCTTTGGAACTTTATTGGAACGTCTTGGATTGTTAGCTGTCTGCCAAGCTGTATAACCTCAATACATATAGCGAAGGCAGAACAAACACAAACAAGTCTTTAAACCAGGGGTGTCAAACTAATTTTAGATAGGGGGCCACATGGAGAAAAATCTACTCCTAAGTGGGCCGGACTGGTAAAATCACAGCACGATAACTTAAAAATAAAGACAACTTCAGATGGTTTTCTCTATTGAAAAATATAACAAGCACATTCTGAAAATGTACAAATCATAATGTTGTTGGTTTTTTTTTTTACACTTACATGTTAATAGTATTCTATCTTTATTTGTCGTTTATTATACTTTCTGAATAAGTTATGTGATAATGATCTTCAGTCAAGTCATTGGTATCAATTTTCAATTGATCAAGATAAAAAATAATTTCAAAATCAAATTACAGGATGTTATTTATGTAGTTTGCTCATTTTCCTCGACTGGAGCACTATCATGTGGTTTATTTTTATTTTACATATGTAGCATCATCTACAAAGACAAAAATAATTGGTATTGTGACATCTAGTGGACACATTTACAACAGCTGTTTCTTTCATTCAACAATTTCGGCTCATTTTTATACTTAGCAAACTCATCCCGCGGGCCGGATAAAACCTGTATGTTTGACACCCCTGCTTTAGACCAAGTGACTCAAACTCACGGCTAATTTTCAGTCTGCAGGCCCATATTTTGGACCCTCTACTTAATTTTATAGCTAAGTGAAATAGCGGCTCGTAAAAAAAAGTATAAAATAAAAATAGTTTATTTGCATTTCCGTTTTTTTTTTTCTTCTTACAAATCTTTTTTTTGGTTATGATTCAACTTATATCTCGGGGCCTTCTCCGAACTATACGTTGGAAACATTTTTATTGGTCTGTCTTGGACGATGGGGTGACCATTGGGGTGGGATTGCTGCCTACTTCTACCCTCAACACATTTGGATACAAATGCCAAAGACAAAGGGTGGGATACACCGACTAATAAAAAAGCTTCCAACATATTGTTCAGAGGAGGCTCTGCCTACAAGGTTGAATTTAAATTGTAACAAGAAAAAATATCTCTAACCAAAAACAGCTATTTGTAACCAAAACGTTTGTATGTTTGACATATTTTGTTTGCATAAAAAGACACATTTATCTCCATAACTGGGAGGTAAAATTGTTAAATATATTATGTTAATATTGACTCCCACTATAAACAAGCAGACACAAAAATGACAGCACAACAAATATAGATTAAGCAACACAACGAGCAACTTCCTGTAAGCAAGCGGACGTGTCACTGACCATCTCCTTGGGAGCTCAGCACTGTCAAATTACACAGTTTTCACATTTGACATTTATAATTAGCTTAGGGTAACTATGGCTGCTGGTAAAAGTAATTTCCAACTTTAGTCAAGTGGTTAAAATGTGATTCTGAAGGGAATACTTTGTGTGGCTCCGCCTCATGCAGACTTTACCAGGTAAATTATAACTGTCACTAACGGTGTTACAAAAAAGATAAATTAGAATAATACATAATGTTGGATATAGAGAACATACAAACCCTTTATTTATTAAATCACAAATATCGAAATTCAACGATTTGGTGCATTTGCAAACAGCCAAAATTATGCACAAAGCAAACTATAACCTGCTACCCAAGAATGTACAACAATTCTTCTCAACAAAAGAGGAGAAATATAACCTGAGAGGAACATTTTATATAAACCATTTGTATCCTCGAACAACACTTAAAACCTTTAGCATATCTGTACGTTAAATTAAATTATGGAATGGATTAACCAAAGAAATCAGACAAAGCACCAATATGATTCAGTTTAAGAGACAGTTCAAACTGAAGTGTTCACAAAGTACACAGAACAATAATTATAATGAATATCTTGAACCATTTTTTTTTCAATTGATATTGAAATTATTTATGTAGGATTTATTTGTTCACTGTTCTGTTTACACAGAGCAAGGACATTGGATACAATTGCTATGGTATGAAAAAGGGTAGGATTAAATAAGCTCTGCTTCTTCCTACTCCTTTTCGGACGTGCTGTAATGAAACAACTGGAAATGTGTGATCAATTACATTGTATCGTATGCATGTTCAAAATAAACTGAAACTGAACTGAACTGGATTGAGTTTGAGATCCCCTGCTTTAGACGTAAACAACATAAACAATGCATTTTGTGGCCACGTGATTTGATAAGTGTATGCGCAAAACTATGCATGTTTAAATCACAAAACTGAAAATATTGCCCAAAATTTAGCTCCTGGCTCATCCTAAATTAATATCCACAATAACTACAACCAGTATCAGCATCTGCTTGTGGAATTCATACTTCCATTCAGAGGTGATGCCAAACTTTTTTCCACAAACAGAAAAGAATGCCCTTAATCTAAGCCTGATTATTGAAGAAATCTTACTGTGGCAGCTGTGTTATTTTCTGTCAGAGAGCTGATTGTGGTGTTCTGGCAATCTGACAAGAGACCTGGTCGGCAGGGGATGAAACTACAGCCTTGGGGCCTGGATGCCAATGCAAATACCTTGCCTGCTTCACCCCTGACAGAACCAGAGAGAAAATAACATATCCTACCTCTTGCAGCCCAGAGCCAAATAGATTTATCAATTTCAACCAGAATTTGGTCCTGGCAGCAGCAGTGATAGGCGTGTCATACTTCATCACTGTCAGTCAGAGTAGCTTTGATGGATGAAGAACTAAATTATAGTGATTAAATGAACTCTGGAGTCATTCGGACAGAGTAGTGCCTTACTGTTCATCAGAACCAGCGATGATGAGCTGCTTGAAAAAAAAATAACGTAACGTAAGAGCAAAGATTATTCAATACCAGGCGACAGTGGTGTGTCTAGACCTTTTTTGGTGGTGGCATCTGGATCTGCATTGGTAGCAATCATGTAACAGTCTGTCTACCCCGGGAGCAGCTGCAGCTACTATAGTAGTTCACCACGGTTACCACCACTAAGTATGGAGTGAATCTTCTTGTAAGACAATTGCTGACATTAAACAACATTGCAAAGCATCGAGGTATTACAGTACGTCAGACAACTTGAAACAGTAGGCGTAAAATAAAAATACAATATGTCCAAATTTCCTCTTTCATAAAGTAAAATTGTAGTAGTAGTTTTTTTTTCAACTCCAAAAGGATATGTGCACGCCGATTAAGATTGCCTACCACACTACAATATGAAGTATAAAGATAAGACATTGAATACTAAGAGTATGTGAACCATTCCTACCTTGTTTACTTCCCTGACGACCTCCTTAAAGTTTTGTAATCAATCAGAAATATCTAGCCATCCATCAATTTTCTATCGATGTCCCTCAAACAACTAAAATATGTCAAACATTGTCAAAGTGTGGAGAGGGTTTTGCATATTACCCGTCAGGTCTAGTAAAACAAATTTGAATTGTGTATGGTACTATTAGACATACAAGGTCCACATAGTTCATTGGGCAAGTTGTGTGTTTTTGTATCGCATATTTGAACGTTCTGTGTTGGTTTTTGATTAATTGGACCATAAATTGGAAAGGTTGTCTAAATTAGTACCTATATAATTAGTCTGTGCTAACCACTTTTGTGTAATGCTCGTGGTCAATATTGATCGGTGTAGACCACACCCATCAGGTGGCAAATCATATTACAATATCTCTGAATTTATGTTTTAAAAATAGATTAGGGAAAATCTGCGGGCTACAGTTTGGGTTCCCCTGAAATAAGCAATCTTTGGCGTACCTCTAGATCAGACCTGGGCAAATTAAGCCCGGGGCCCACATGCGGCCCGTTAAGCTTTTCAATCTGGCCCGCCGGACTTTCCCAAATATTTTTTTTAGATGTTTAAGATGTAAAGTGTAGCTGCCATTATGATGTGCACTCATCTTTTCTAATGACCGTAAGTCTTCTACTATACAAAGTATTTCAATGGTTGGAATCTGCGCTTATTGATGATATACCAGTTACTATGGTAATCTAATTAGTTACTATGGTAATCTATGTCACAGCAGCTCAGACGAGGCACCAAGCAGTGTGGGCGGGAAGCATTTCCACAGACGCGGAAGGAGATTTTCACAACAAAGTTCTAAAGCTTAGTAATATATCAGATTGTAGGTGGGTTTATTTTGTACCCTTCACGTTCATATTTCACTGTTTATTGCATTTTTGTTGCGTTTCACTTGATTGTAAAATATGGCGATCGAAAGGGGGTGTGACATTCATATTTTGTCAATATTCAGTGTTTTATCATTCATAGAAAAATTTAAAATTCCATTAAATTTTTTAAGGTGGTCTGTCATAATGTTTTTAGCATCAAATCGGACATTATTGTGAGGTTTTGTATTAGTGTTCCTAAAAATAGAT
Source organism: Entelurus aequoreus (assembly GCF_033978785.1). Taxonomy (NCBI): domain Eukaryota; kingdom Metazoa; phylum Chordata; class Actinopteri; order Syngnathiformes; family Syngnathidae; genus Entelurus; species Entelurus aequoreus. The sequence goes on along the minus strand of NC_084743.1, from coordinate 49,815,183 downwards.
ATACCGGCCTCCAGACACATTTTTTTCTCTAAATGTGGCCCCCGAGTCAAAATAATTGCCCAGGCCTGCTCTAGATGGAGCCCGAGTGGTACACATACCACAGTTTGAAAAACACTGCTTCGAATCCATCCACCTCTGAGTGGAGTGGCACCTGGGGGGTCTATCAGATTATAGGGGTGTGCCACCCTAGCCCAACCCCTAGATATGCCACTGCCAGGCGAGGCCAGCAATTTGAATACTAATAGGCTTAGAAGGGTCCCTGTTAGTTTGAAGCCCAAAACAAAATGCCTAATTTTGTATTTGCCTTATGCCATCCCTAGGTCCTGCCTGTTGCATTAACTATTCAGTAAATGTCAGTTATAAAATAAGACATTAAACATTTTTGATAAAATCAATTTTGCCTTAAAAAAACAAAGTTGTTAAAATCAGACATTGTTCTTTGTCAAACTATCACTTGCATTTGTTCATTTATTTTGTTATTATTCATATTAGCTTCTGTGTGTTCTCTCCAGAACAAAACACATTTGTGTTGTTTGTTTCAAATACTACTAACTTTAAGTCCTTTGTAAATTTACAAATGTCGTTTGTACAGACATTTAACAGTTTTTGGTTCCAGTATTAATCCCTAGGGTACACCACAAGATATATTTATATACGTGTGTTCACCTAGCTTCACGTATTGCTTCCTGTTGGTTATGACGAAAATTTGACCTTAACTAAAATACATTTGTCAAAAGACTATGACTAAAACTAAAGTAAAAGCTGCTGTCAAAATTAACACTGGCTTTAATCAAGCAGATTGTTCAAAACATCTGAAACAGCCTCTCTTCATTCCAGTCCTTGGCCCAAAAGGCTGAAAGAGGTGATTGGAAGTGACTGCATGGGCTAAGAGAGGTTTCCTCTAACATGAGACAAGGAGCTGACTGTGTGTTTGTACTTGCATGTGTGATCCAGGTGACTAGATTAGATGTGGCTAACAGGGTGTCGGGGTGGGGTGATACTGTGGCCCCCACCAGCCACTGCCTGCCAGGGAGCAGAGGTGGACGAGAAAGAAAGAAGTCAAGGCGGCAGTTGACAGTCGGGTCTTTGTATCGGTCGTGAATGAACGATCACAGGTCGAGAGGTCGAAACTCAGGAGAGATCTACAGGTTTAATCCTCTCATTTTGAAGGCAGGAAGAATATTTATACCTCAGATCATGTGAACGCAACCGGAGACACGCATTTAAAACACTGACATTATAATGGAAACCACATTGTGTTTTATACGTCGCCTGTTTGCAAAGAAAAGGTTGAGATCTTGATTTCCCCTCAGGAGGAAATGCCACTCTTGTCTGGTTTGTCGCCAGGGGTGAGGACTGAATGATCTTGGCAGAGTATGGATAAGGTTTCATACGGTCCGTGTTGTCAAACCGACCTCATAAAGCAAGTCGGCTATTGATCTGAGCGGCAGAGAGCCATACGATATCAGTAATGACTCTGTCACACACACATTAAAACACACACTTACTCCTTTCAGTGTGCAATCAATCAGTTCTCCACCGTGCGGCACTAATTAATCACTGTGGTGGGACTCAGATGTCCCACTCTGCTTGCACTGTGTGGGCAAGACGCAAGATCTTCTGAAAATATTACTCGCATTGTGCACAAATGATGCAGGAAAAATGTTTGTATTGCTTTACTTCGCAGCCTGCTATTATTAGGGATGGGCACCAAAATACGGTTCCATAGCAGCAGCGGTGTGAACGATAGTAACCAGACCCAATAAAACAAATAGCTATCGGTGCTTCATTTAAATGCTGAATGACTGCAGACTCAGCCACTTGCAACAAGTGCTTGGCGGTGATTTGGAATGGCTACCTTTCAGATTTGAATCAATACCAATTACTAGTGTAATCGCCCTGAGAAGGGAGATGTTTGAGTATACAGATACGAGGACACAACTTCGTTCTGCTCACGTCTGTATTGACTGCCAACAAATCAAACACCAAACATGTACAAGTACACAGTATTGCAATAAACATAAAATGCACTCCAGTATTATCATACGGATTTTACATTCAAATAATCGAGTAGGTTTTCCTGTTCTTTGCACTAATAGACTTTACCTTAGTGTAACAGTATTTGAAGAGGTCTCAACAAGTAAATACAAAGGTTCACCCAATACAGTAAGCCTATATTGTTTTAGTAACAAAAGTCACTTATCATTCTTTAAGATTAAACAAACTACACCGAATTAGTCCCAGAAACTGTAGTGAATACACATTTCATCAGCAATATACACAGATTAATAATTAACTACGCACAGTACCTTTCTATATATTTAACAATGTTGATGCAGTTAGAATCTGCTTTGTCATCGGCAGTGCAATTAGCTTTAGCATTAGCTTGGTCATGTATAAAGCCTTGTCGACTGAAAAGACACATATCATAAAAATATACTCTTTCAAACATGTTTAAACACTATAAAGATACATCCGGGTGTAAAACTATTAACATAAAGACACTTGTACCTGAGAAGGGAGATGTTTGAGTATACAGATACGAGGACACAACTTCGTTCTGCTCACGTCTGTATTGACTGCAAGCAGGAAGTCAGGTGTCCTCTAGTATAGCTCCCAGCACAACGCGCCCCCTGCTGGAGCCGTCCAGTACTACAATGGCTCTTATTAATGCTGGCATTACAATAACATAAGCTCCATATTCTACAAATAACGGTGCTTTACTGTTGTCATTAACAATAAACATTTTTAAGTTGCGAATATAAAATGACATAGTAATACAACTCAAGAGCTTACTTTGCTACTTACAATCACTGTATTCTACTAGTAACTAAATTTACATCCTGTCACACTAGCACCTGCGGGTATCAATTTTGCGTGAGCTATTTTAGGTATGTTTGTGTGTGTTTAACTGTGTTGAGAAATGTTAATTGTTTCCACCAAAAAATAAAACGTTTTAATTGTAAATTTAACACTGAATACCTGCTTAGTGGCCTTGTGGTTAGATTGTCCACCCTGAGACTGGAACTCCGGCTGAGTCATACCAAAGACTATAAACGCATTACCTCCCTGCTTGGCACTCAGCATCAAGGGTTGGAATTGGGGGTTGAATCACCAAATGATTCCCAAGCGTGCCCACCGCTGCTGCTCACTGCTCCCCTCACTTCCCAGGGGGTGAACATGGGGATGGGTCAAATGCAGAGGATATTTTCACCACACCTAGTGTGTGTGTGACTATCGTTGGGACTTTAACTTTAGCTTTCCTGTCCGGTTGTCTTTTTTCGCTACGATAGGGGGGAACTACCCTTGCCTAGGCACACCCTCCTGATGTTGGAGTATAAATATTTGGGATTTTAGCACCAGCCGCTAGACCAGATCTGACCAAACAAAGTCTAAGACTAGATCTGACCAATCTAAGTCTAAGGATAGATCTAACCAATCTACGTCCATGAGCATAAACTGATGAAGCCTACTTGGATGAGAGGCAAGACGTCTTCTAAGGCCCTGTCTACATTAAGCCGGATAACTCCTTAAACAAATAATTATTTAGCCTAAGCCCCGTTTCAGCCACACTAAACCACCGTTTAAGGTTCCTCTCCTTGGATCATTTTTTTACACGGGTAAGTGCGCCGTATATTTCTTGAATCTCCGGCTCTTAGCTTTGAATGGACTCATCGATCGTTTATAAACTGAGTTCGGATAGGAAGTGACGCCAGAAAGACCGCGCCCACACAGGAAGTGACTTCAGAAACACAGCCAGCTTCATAACAGACGCTTGTGGAAATAATAATAATAATAATACATTTTATTTGTAAAAAGCACTTTACGTTGAACAAAGTGCCACAGTGTTAAAAAAACACCTCATAATAAAAGATAATGAAAATAAAAAAATAAAAAACTAGAAACAGCCCAATAGCTAGAACCAGCATGCATATCTATAAAAATCTATAAAAAGGCTTTTTTAAAAAGATGGGTTTTTAAGCCTTTTTTAAAAGCATCCACAGTCTGATGTGCCCCCAGGTGGTCAGGGAGAGCGTTCCACAGACTGGGAGCAGCAGAGCAGAAAGCCTGATCTCCCATAGTTCGTAGCTTTGTCCTTGGAGGTTGGAGGAGGTTAGCCTGTTTGGAGCGGAGGTGTCGTCTGGAGGATTTGGGGGTGAGCAGTTCTTTAAGGTAGACGGGGGCATTTCCATGGAGGCACTGGTGAGTTAGTAAGGAGATTTTGAATTCAATCCTGAGTGGAACAGGAAGCCAGTGAAGGGATTTGAGAGTTTGTGGGATGTGGTCATATTTCCGCACTCTCATCAGGATCCTAGCAGCACTATTTTGTATGTACTGCAGCTTCTGAATGTTCTTGCTGGGGATCCCGACAAGAAGTGCGTTGCAGTAGTCGAGCCTGGAGGAGACAAAGGCGTGGACGAGCCTCTCTGCATCAGAGAGAGTGAGTGAGGGGCAGAGTTTCGCAATGTTCCTGAGGTGGTAGAAGGAGGTCTTGCACAGTTGTTTTATATGAGCCTCAAAGGTAAAATCACACATGAATACCTTGAGAGAAGGAAACGCGCGATTGCAGCTTTTTCGGATACAACACATCTCAGAAGGCAACGAAACAATGTTGAGTGACAGTTTTGAATAAGGCCTGGAAGAACGGCAGCCTGGTGGGATATGTTTGTCAACAAGTGTGTTGTGCCACAGGAACGGAAAGAGAACTTTCGAATGTCCAGGTCAGCTGTGATTCTACTTAGCAAAAAACTTTGTCCATTTTTCAAAGGGGAGACAACGAGAATGCGGGCTCCCGTGGACTAGGGAGTACTACGGAAAACAGCGAACGCATTTGGACTGGCATAGCAGACTATCAGTTATTGTCCGCGATGTATGTCGAGCGATTACTCAGCGTCTAATTTTGTACTTCATAACTATTATGAAGCCATGAAGTGGTTGCGGCCGTCAAGTGCGACCGCCAATTTCAGCCTACAAGCGCAGTGTCCTGACCAGATATCTAGATCCCTAGATTAATTGTTGTAAAATTATTTATCACATTGTTTACTTTCACCCATCCATTAAAGATATGATTCATATATGATGGCTCAGGTGTGATTCACTACAATAGTCTAACACAGGGGTAGGGAACCTATGGCTCTAGAGCCAGATGTGGCTCTTTTGAGGTCTGCGTCTGGCTCTAAGATAAATCTTAGCTGACATTGCATAACACGATAAGTACTGAATAATTCCGCTGGTAATCAGTGTTAAAAATAACGTTCAGAATATAAAACATTCTCATGCATTTTAATCCATCAATCCGTTTTCTTCCGCACCTGTTCATTAATGGTAAGAAGTATTTTATTTATTATTGGTTAACTTCAGAAAAACAATATTATTAAAAATAATAAGAGACTTATTATACTCTAAAAATGTTGGTCTTACTTAAAAATGCACACATTTAGTTGTATTCAGTGTTAAAAAAATACTATTTGGCTCTCGCGGAAATACATTTTAAAATATTTGGCTTTCATGGCTCTCTCAGCCTAAAAGGTTCCCGACCCCTGGTCTAACAGCTGCTGATGGTGAGGCAAGCAAGGTTTACTGTTAAGAGAAATGTGGCAATAGTCTACATTGAAACACAGGGTAAGAATACACTTCCAGGTCAGAGGTGACTATGACGTGTACTAGGTCGCGTTGCGCCAGTGGACGGAGGGGGGAGCAGGTCTTAAACGGTGGCATTGTGTGTGTGTGGACAAGGATAAGGTTAGATGGGATATAGCCTGGATAACCTAGAAGGGGCCCAAGACAAACCAAACAGTCCATTTGTGATCGATTGAATGCCATGAGGAAACAACAATAAAGTGTCCTGGTGTTGAAACAACAACTTTTTTTTACTTTTTGAAAATCAGCCATTTTAGGCCTCAACTATCACATAAAAGAGCAGCGAAAGCCTGGAGGCACTAATCCATAGTAATGATGTTACAACCAACTTATTTTAGAACTCACAGACTTCTTGACTTTTCATGCGCGTCAAAACATTGCTGTGTGCACACTTATTTCCCCGCATGCCGCGTTTTACCATTAGATAGAAGAACACCGTGATGGTTGGTCACAGGAAAGTCGATATCACCACAGTGATTTGTCAACCTGCGATCCCGTTGTTTTGCACCCAATGTGATGTCTTTGAAACAAGTTGTTTGAGGTTGATGTTTTTGCATCTTCTTGAGGTGCATTGCGACGACTCAGCGATGCACATTTAATCCCATAAAAGTTCACTTCAAAAATCCATACACTTACATAACTTCTGGAGCTACACAGCTTTGGGGATAGACTGTGGTGGGAGCATGGAAGTAAAGTTGGTGGGAAGGAGGGAGGGAGGAAAGGATGACTGTTTTCTTGTTCTCTCCGATGGTTCATAATTAACTGGTGAGCGAGGTGGTTGTGTGTCTGAGAGAGAGCACCTTTGGGGTGGTCCTGTAGCCTTTGTGCGGATGAAATGCTGATGCAGTGTGGAGACAGCTGGGCAGAATGGAACTTGGGTCATTAAGGTTCTACCGGCAAGAGCGAAAACAACTTACACACACACACTGATTTCCCCCACCACTCAATGAGCCTTTTTTACTTCGGAAAACTGAAGTGGCGAAAAAAAAAAAAAAAAAATCAAGAATGAAAAACCCTTCTGGTGACAGTCTCTCTATGGGGTTTGGGATGGGATGAGGGGGAAACAGCGAGGAGGGGGAGACGTGTCTTGAGAAGCCAGACAGCAAGAGAAGTGTGTATTTGTACAAGCAAGAGATTTTGAGTGGCTTCAAAACAAAGTGGGGGATTATGGGAGATCAGAGGAGACCCTCTGCCATCACACCCCCTGTCCTGTCCTTCTTCTTCCACTCTATCCATCTGTACCCTGTCAGCGTGCACCTCCAGGTCACACAGGGGGTCCTGCAGGAACTGTGGGTCTTTGTGTCGGAACAATGTGTTTATTGGAGAATATTGGCAGAGATGTTATCAATCTGCTTACACCTTTAAACTGACGCTTATTCTCTGATGTCATAAATATTGTGAAAGTTCATAACAACTGCAATATTAAGAAGGATCATATTATGAACCCTTGCATCCTAAAATATATGGGACATGCAAACAGTAACATTTGAAATTTGTCAATTTTTCAAGCTAAAATGGAGACGTCTGAATGTTTGGACACTAAAGCCATGTTTACACAAAACTAAGGGTGCAAGATAATGTGAAGCGGGCCTCCCATGGGGGAAAAAAACAACATTTTGACAAGTATCGAGAATGAAAGTAATTTCAAATCTGGTCTGGGGTGAACAGGTCTGTGGAGGGGGGGCGTGGTCTGCGGGCCTGCCGCGGAGCTGGGTGTGTAAAGACCGGCCTCGAAGTAGAGGGTGGGGGCGGTGCTCCAGTCCCTGAGGCGGGCGGGGCTCACCGCCAACCCGGCGAAGTGCGCAGTTGGCCGGAGGGAGGTACAGTATCTGGGGTACCACTTGGGAGGAGGGCAGGTGCGCCCGCAGGTAGATAAAACAGCAGCATTTGCGGCCTGCCCGACTCCCAAGACGAAAAAAGAGGTGAGGCAGTTTTTGGGGCTGGCAGGTTACTACCGGAGGTTCATCCCCCGGTTTGCGGACCTGATCAGCCCACTAACTGACCTCACCTGAAAGGTTGCTCCAAAACTGGTCCAGTGGACATAGCAGTGCCAGCAGGCGTTTGAGAGGGTTAAGAAGGCCCTCTGCGAGGAGCCGGTCCTGCACATGCCTGTTTTTTATCTCCCGTTCTGTTTGCAGGCTGTCGCGTCAAGCAGAGGGCTGGGAGCTGTTTTGTCCCAGCAGGTGGGGGGCGTCGACCGCCCGGTGCTGTACATCAGCCGAAAACTCTCAGACCGGGAGGCGAGGTACAGCACGGTGGAGAGGGAGTGCCTCGCCATCCGGTGGGCGGTCGGTGCCCTCCGGTACTACCTCCTGGGGTACACATTCGGCCTTTGCTCGGACCACAAACCCCTCCAGTGGCTCCACCGCATGAAGGATGCCAACGTGCAGATCACCCGTTGGTATCTAGCTTTACAACCCTACAACTTTAGAGTGATCCAAGCGCAGATGGCCGTGGCTGACTTCCTCTCCCGCTCCGACACGGGGGGGCTTCCCGGCCTGATGCTGGCGGTGGAGGTATGTGGAGGGGGGCGTGGTCTGCGGGCCTGCCACGGAACGGGGTGTGTAAGGACCGGCCTCAAAACACAGCTGGCAGGTGATTGGATTACCCAGCTGGGGCTGATCATCCAATCACCTGCCATGCTTATTAGCAGCAGCCGGGCCGAGACACAGTTGTGGGAGTTGGAGTTGCTGAGCAGACGCGCACTGGACATTGTGAGAGAAAGGAAGCCCAGAGAAATTGAAAAGTTGGGTGTGTTTTTCCTAGCGTGTGTGCGCTGCCAAATAAAAAGACATTGCTAACACCAGACATCCGGGCTATCATGGGGGTTTGTCGGCATCAGGTGAACCCACGGGAGGAAGACTTCCACAAGGTCATTTCACAAAATAGGCCGTAATGTTAATATTTCAGGTAATGTGAACCACACTGCTCCACAGTTCACTTGCAAGCGGTCTCTGTCCACCCATTTGGCGTGCACCAGGGTTGGGTAGGTTGAGTTCATAACTGAAAAATGTTTCACACGAATGGATCAAACCTATCTAGGGATGTATACCCTTCACATTTGAGTTTATATGATAATTGACCTGTCCCAACAGGTCATGACATACACTATATTGCCAAAAGTATTTGGCCACCCATCCAAATGATGACATTCAGGTGTCTTAATAACTTGGCCCGGCCACAGGTGTCAAGCACTTAGGCATGGAGACTGTTTCTACAAACATTTGTGAAAGAATGGATCGCTCTCAGGAGCTCAGTGATTTCCAGCGTGGAACTGTCTTAGGATGCCACCTGTGCAACAAATCCAATCTTCCAACATGACTGTGCACCAGTGCACAAAGCAAGGTCCATAAAGACATGGATGACAGAGTCTGGTGTGGATGAACTTGACTGGCCTGCACAGAGTCCTGACCTGAACCCGATAGAACACCTTTGGGATGAATTAGAACGGAGACTGAGAGCCAGGCCTTCTCGACCAACATCAGTGTGAGACCTCACCAATGCGCTTTTGGAAGAATGATCGAAAATTCCTATAAACACACTCGGCAACCTTGTGGACAGCCTTCCCAGAAGAGTTGAAGCTGTAATAGCTGCGGAAGGTGGATCGACATCATATTGAACCCTATGGGTTAGGAATGGGATGGCACTTCAAGTTCATATGAGAGTCAAGGCAGGTGGCCAAATACTTTAGGCAATATAGTGTATGTTTTGTGCTAAGTTCATGCCATGCTATGGTAGCATCTAATTTTTTGTATTTTTGCCTTGCGTATTGGATTTAAAACTCATATTGCCTGCAGGCTGCCTGGGGTCCTCCGCATCTTTTGGAATTGCAAACTCCGTTCTGTTGCGGCTCCGTCGTGCAGCGAAATAGCGCAGACTTTTACGAGCTCTCGCAAAAGCCGCGCGTAATCACATGATAAGGGTCGTTGCAATAACCACAAAAAGTTTATTCTGTCCTTCGACATAAGCAGAAGCAAATAAACTTGGTCCTGCCATTAATAGCAGGTGCTGAATGGCAAAACAGACGACAGTCTTGTCTTGAAAAACACATTTATTTTTTGTAGCAAGCAACAATACAACAGTGACATCATCCCCGGCGAGCGTGTCACACAACCACTCCCCTGCTTTCCTGGTCCTTTGACACAGGCCCCCATGTTCCTATATGGCTGCCCATGATCTGTAAAGATTCTTTTCATGGGGCTCAAAATCCCTAGCGGCGCCCCTGGCTCCCGCCATCAGAGTGTGAATGTGTGTGTGAATGGGTGAATGTGGAAATAGTGTCAAAGCGCTTTGAGTACCTTGAAGGTAGAAAAGCGCTATACACGTATAACCCATTTACCATCTACCATTCCCAGTGTGAAATACGCCCTGCCTTGAAAGAGGGAGTATTTTATTTTGGAAGTGAACCGTGTAACTTCCTGTCAAAAACAATCATATTTTAACCAAATTGAACAGATTGGTTGCAGCGTCAGGCCAAAAAAAGAAGCTCTGCGTATATTTAGCGCTGGAATTCGGAACGTCAACCGCATGTGGGTGACGTGGACACGGAAACATAAATTTGAATAAAAAAAGGAAAGAGCACCCTGCCATGCGAGTGATGTTCCACATACAGTGGGAGTCCGGGGTTACTGTACTTTTAAGTGCCATCTTCTTGCTTTGTTAGTGTTGGAGCCAAAATTCCTTATTTGTTTATATTGTTTTTATTTTTATTTTCTCTAATTGATTGTTGGGTTCAGCATGTTTAATTTCCTTTTCGGCAGAGTGCTCCGCCCACTTCCTGTTAGGAACCAGGAAGGGTTGACAGGGAGGTGACTGTTGCTATGGTGCGGTTACCATGGTAGCCTCCATAAATTAGGTTCAGGTGTGAGCTTGGGCAGGGCGATTGGAGGACAAACAGTTTTCGACCGTGTACGTGGACGTGGTCGTGTTCGTGTCATGTCGTATCGTGTCATGTGGTGACAATTATGTGATAATGTGCCAATCAAGGTCAGCATACTTTGTTATAGAATTTACATTTGATTTAAGTTAGATAGCTGGAATAAACGGATTGTCATATCCAAACACAGTTCTACAGTACTGGACATTCTATTATTTTCACGCGTCAAACTGGTCAACACAGTCGCCCTCGGTACCAGCCCAAAGGTAAGGGCTGTACAATAAGTCGAAAACTATAGTCTTCGTTTTTGAAAAAGACTAAGTTTGAATGTCAGTAAGACACACAGTGGACACTTCATTAGGAACAGGAAGTAAATAGATTGCAAGCAGCGCGCAGTGTGTGCACCTGGAGCGCACACTGGGACGGTGTTCAGCCACAGGCCGGGCTGTTTCGCTTCCTTTAAACCGGGAGAAGAGCGGACGGGATCGTCGTTTGGAGCCAGGAGCAACGCAGCGACAGGCAGACGGAGGACGCCGTGCTGATCAAGACGGAGGACGTCGCGCTGATCGAACAACAGCCACGGCAGCCGCAGCCCTCGCCGTTTTGAGTGACAGCTGAGCAGCGCCGGGACATGCAACGCTGTTTGAAGTTGTGTACTCTTTTCGAAGATATTGAACTCTTTTCGAAGAAACTATTTTGAAGACAAGAACAAAGTAAAGGTATGTAGCGCGCTACACGGGTTAATAGATGGCCATATAATAGTGTGTGCACACAAAGACAGAAACAACAAATCCAATGCATTGGTGGTTAATATTCATTGTTATTTAACCCGTTCGTGGGTACATTTATATGAGGTTTTGTGCATGATTGCAACCCGTTCGTGGGTACATTTCAATTACAAGGAGGTGTTTTATGATTCCTTGTGCAAGCCCGTTCGTGGGTGAGGTTTGATTTGAACAAATGCAAATTAATAATTGCGGGTTTTGATTTTTGGTGTTTTTTTACTGACATTAACAAGGTTTCCATATATTTGATTTGATTTTGAATTTGTGGGTTGTGTATAATCATGGATCCTGGAAAAGGCAAACATGATGCTTTGGAAATGCATGATCATGCGTTAATGGAGGAGTTAAAGTTAACGCATTCAATTGGTGACACAATTAAAGGTCAAATGGAACCCTCACAGGCTGAATTGTCAGAAATGACTGAAAATCAGTCACAGCCTGCAGACATGGAAAATCAGGTGGACACAAATCAAACATCTGCTGTAAAAAAACGCACAGTGAAAATGACACCAAAAGCTCTACTGATGAGAATTGAAACACTTCAGAAGGAGAGAAGATCCAAATTAAACAAGGCAAGCAACATGCACAAACATATCATGGAGAGGATGGAAATTGGAGAGGACAAAATGGAAGTGCAATCGTCTTTCACCAAATATCTCAATGTTGTAAAGGAAGCTGCAAGTGCACACCAATCCCTCCTACCAATTCTACCTACAGAGGACCAAATAAAAAACGACATATGGTACAAAGCCAAATTGATCAATGTACATGAATTTATTGAGCATGTTAACACCTGGATGAGAACACCAACCCTGGAAAATATTGAGGATTTGGAAAACGAAATTAATCCAACTGACAGCATTTCTAATGTTATAAGTCACAAATCACATGGGAGTCACACACACTCTGGTTCGAGTAGATCGAGTACCTCCTCAGCTCGCAGACAGGCAGAGGCCGAAAGGGCTGCCCTCGCTGTTCGCTCTGCAGCTCTAAAGGAAATACATGCATTGGAAGAGGAGGAGGAAAGAATCAGAAAGAAAAAGGAAATGATGGACCTGGATGCTCAATTGGCAGCTGCTGATGCGAAATTAGCAGTTTTAAAAGCTCCCAGCCTTCATGCTTCCTCCCATACAACATCTGATGGCATGAACTCCTACTTAAAGAAAACCAAAGAACCACTATTCACTCTCAACCCCCAGGCTAAAGACTATCAACCCCTCACACAGCAGCAATCAAGCCAAGCTTCACCACCACCTCCACCACAGTCTATACACCATCCATCTGAGCAACAACAAATAACAGCATGGCAAGTACAATATAGGACACCACTTCCCATTCAACCACCCACCTTTTGGCAAGAGCAACAGTCCATGCTTTCACACCCTAAACCCATACAGGTACAACTGCAACCACCACCGTCTTTATCAAAACAGCAGCAGGTCTCTTGGAATACAGTGCAGGACCACAGCCCTACAACCCACATGGACCCCCCTGTACAGCAAACTAACATTTCCCCTCCAACCAATGGCACCCCCACTTTATGTGATTTATTGCACAGACAAAATGAGATTGCAACATTGCAAATGTCGTTGCAAACTTCTCATCTACTCCCACCAAGGGAGATTCCCTATTTTGATGGTGATCCATTACGGTACAGAACCTTTGTCAGAGCATTTGTGCAATGTATTGAGAAAAACGCAAGCAACAAAGGAGACTGTTTGTATTATCTGGACATGTACACTAGGGGTCAACCTAAAGAACTGGTGCGTAGCTGTCAACACATGCCCCCAGATAGAGGCTATGAGATGGCAAAGTATTTGTTGGAAAAACACTTTGGTGACCAGTACCAGATAACAGCAGCTTACATGGAGAAAGTGTTTAACTGGCCTTTGGTAAAGTCTGAAGACGTACGAGCTCTGCAAGCCTACTCTCTTTACCTTCGAGAATGTTGCACTGCCATGGAAAACGTGCAGTACATGCAGGAACTTAATATGCCAGCTAACATGAAAACAGTAATCTTCAAGCTGCCGTACAAGCTGGGAGAAAGCTGGAGAGTCTCTGCATGCAACATAATGGAAAACCACCATCGCAGACCTCAGTTCTCAGACATTGTTGCATTCATTGAGCGACAGGTGAAAATTATCTCTGACCCAGTCTTTGGAGACATCCAGAATGCACCACAGACTACAGGAAGTAACCCTGTAAAAGCAACAAAATCACAAAGTAAACCCAAATTCCAAGGTAGCAGTTTTGCCACAACCATTAATATCGAAACCCCTGAAGCGGAAGATCAAACCACATTTAAACATGTTCCAAAGCAAAGTGCACCTGCTCGTACCACAAACGCCTGTGTTTGCTGCTTTAAAAATCATGCTCTTGACCAGTGTCCTCAGTTGGAGGAGAAGACCCACAGAGAGAAGATAACTTTCATAAGACAGAAAGGAATCTGTTTTGGGTGTCTTCATGTTGGACATCTTAGCAGGCATTGTGATAAGCGCTTGACCTGCAAGATATGCAAGCAAAATCATCCAAGTCTGCTTCATATTGGTCAGAAGGAAAGAGCAAGCAACATAATTCCAAACCAAAATAAGGCAAGAGGACCATCTGTGAGTAATGCACAAATATCGCTGCAAACATGTGAACAAACGGGGGCTGGAAATAGAATTCTGTCAATTCTGCCTGTACAGATAAAGTCCAGCAAAGGACACCCAGTCATAAAAACCTATGCATGCTTGGATCCGGGCAGCACAGATACATTTTGTTCTGAAAATTTGATGACCAAGCTCAACTTGAAAGGAAGAAAAACTCAAATCAATCTCCTAACCATGGGCCCAAAAACATCAATTTCCAGTTACATGCTGACAGACTTAAAGATTTCAAGCCTTACTGGGCAACAGTTCTACGACCTTCCCAAGGTCTACACCCAAATAAGGATGCCCATAGCTACAAACAACCTCATCAATAAAGAGGAGTTGGCTAAATGGCCATACTTGGATGGTGTCACTCTTCCTCGCATTCAAGCCGATGTAGAGCTAGTGATTGGGACCAATGCGTCTAAACTGCTTGAACCCTGGGAAGTGGTCAACAGTCATGGAAATGGACCATATGCCGTTAAGACCCTATTGGGGTGGGTCATCAATGGCCTTCCTGATTACAGTAAGAAGAGGAGTAAGATTGGCTGCTCCACTACTACTGTTAACAGGACCTCCATAACGAAGCAAGAGGAGCTGCTGCAAAATCAATACAACCATGATTTACACGACAGGTCATCAGAAGACATTTCTAGAGATGACATGAAGTTCATGAAGGTCATGACTAAACCGTGCAAGCTTCAAAATGGACACAACACTTTGGAACTTCCCTTTAAAAAAGATGATGTGTCTCTGCCCAACAAAAAGTATGCTGCTAGGCAACGCATACTTGGTCGGAAAAGGAGGGAAAGATGCAAGATTTCTGATGTCACACAATGGCGGTACATTAATACCACTCAAATTCCTGCAGACAAAGCCTCAAGAGGAGTTGAAGTGGATCAGGAAATGTTTCTGAAGAAACAGAGGAAGAATGGCCAGCTGATATGTTGGAGTATTGGATCGCAGCGGAGGACCCTGAGAGGTCAGTCGCTTGGATCCTGAAAATGACTCTATTGGAGATGAGTCAAACGAGGAAATCACTAAGTGACAAAGTGGATCAGGATATGATGCGCATTAAAGCTGCACTAAAAAAGAAGACAAGTCCAAAACATCTCTGACCTATGCTGGAAACGCTGGTTAAGAGAGTATTTACCTTTGCTACAGGAGCGGCAGAGGTGGAGCGAACAGAGAAGAAGTCTCATCCCAAAATGACATTTTGTACTGATCGCAGACAACGCCGCTCCACGTGGCTCTTGGTTACTTGGAAGAGTCACGGAGACTTATCCAGATAAAAAAGCATTGGTGTGTTCTGCTAAAATCAGAACTGAAAAAACTCTAACTCAAAGATGGTTATTATTTGTTTATATTTATGGCTCCATTGTTATTTATTTTGAATTGTTCATGGCATCCTGCCCTTCTCAATTGGGGGCCGGAGTGTTGGAGCCAAAATTCCTTATTTGTTTATATTGTTTTTATTTTTATTTTCTCTAATTGATTGTTTGGTTCAGCATGTTTAATTTCCTTTTCGGCAGAGTGCTCCGCCCACTTCCTGTTAGGAACCAGGAAGGGTTGACAGGGAGGTGACTGTTGCTATGGTGCGGTTACCATGGTAGCCTCCATAAATTAGGTTCAGGTGTGAGCTTGGGCAGGGCGATTGGAGGACAAACAGTTTTCGACCGTGTACGTGGACGTGGTCGTGTTCGTGTCATGTCGTATCGTGTCATGTGGTGACAATTATGTGATAATGTGCCAATCAAGGTCAGCATACTTTGTTATAGAATTTACATTTGATTTAAGTTAGATAGCTGGAATAAACGGATTGTCATATCCAAACACAGTTCTACAGTACTGGACATTCTATTATTTTCACGCGTCAAACTGGTCAACACAGTCGCCCTCGGTACCAGCCCAAAGGTAAGGGCTGTACAGTTAGCATGGGAAATTGTAACTTTACCGAGAGTCAGTCCAGCTGTGTCTGAATTTAAAGATGAGGAATTACAAACCCCAAAACCAGTGAAGTTGGCACGTTGTGTAAATGGTAAATAAAAACAGAAGACAATGATTTGCAAATCCTTTTCAACCTATATTCAATTGAATAGGGCGGCGTGGCGAAGTTGGTAGAGTGGCCGTGCCAGCAATCGGAGGGTTGCTGGTTATTGGGGTTCAATCCCCACCTTCTACCATCCTAGTCACGTCCGTTGTGTCCTTGGGCAAGACACTTCACCCTTGCTCCTGATGGCTGCTGGTTAGCGCCTTGCATGGCAGCTCCCGCCATCAGTGTGTGAATGTGTTTGTGAATGGGTGAATGTGGAAATAGTGTCAAAGCGCTTTGAGTACCTTGAAGGTAGAAAAGCGCTATACAAGTATAACCCATTTATCATTTATAGACTGCAAAGACAAGATATTTAACGTTTGAACTGGACAACTTTGTTATTTTTTGCAAATATTAGCTCATTTGGAATTTGATGCCTGCAACATGTTTCAAAAAAAGCTGGCACACGTGGCAAAAAAGACTGACAAAGTTGAGGAATGCTCATCAAAAACACTTATTTGGAACATCCCACAGGTAAACAGGCTAGTTGGGAACAGGTGGGTGCCATGATTGGGTATAAAAGCAGCTTCCAGGAAATGCTCAGTCATTCACAAACAAGGATGGGGCGAGGGTCACCACTCTGTGAACAAATGCGTGAGAAAATTGTCGAACAGTTTAAGAACAACATTTCTCAAGGAGCTCTTGCAAGGAATTTAGGGATTTCACCATCTACAGTCTGTAATATCATCAAAAGGTACAGAGAATTTGGGGAAATCACTGCATGTAAGCAATGATATTACAGAGCTTCGATCCTCAGGCAGTACTGCATCAAAAACCAGCATCAGTGTGTAAAGGATATCACCACATGGGTTCAGGAACACTTCAGAAAACCACTGTCAGTAACTACAGTTGGTCGCTACAACACCCAGAAACGCCGCCAGCTTCGCTGGGCCTGAGCTCATCTAAGATGGACTGATGCAAATTATAAAAGTGTTCTGTGGTCTGACGAGTCCACATTTCAAATTGTTTTTGGAAACGGTGGACGTCGTATCCTCCGGACCAAAGAGGAAAAGAACCATCCGGATTGTTATAGGCGCAAAGTTCAAAAGCCAGGATCTGTGATGGTATGGGGGTGTATTAGTGCCCAAGACATGGGTAACTTACACATCTGTGAAGGCACCAATAAGGCTGAAAGGTACATACAGGTTTTGGAGCAACATATGTTGCCATCCAAGCAACATTATCATGGACGCCCCTGCTTATTTCAGCAAGACAATGCCAAGTGTTACAACAGCGTGGCTTAATAGTGAAAGAGTGCGTGTACTAGACTGGCCTGCCTGTAGTTCAGACCTGTCTCCCATTTAAAATGTGTGGTGCATTATGAGGCCTAAAATACCACAACGAAAACCCCGGACTGTTGAACAACTCAAGCTGTACATCAAGCAAGAATGGGAAATAAATTGGTCTCCTCAGTTCCCAAACATTTACTGAGTGTTGTTAAAAGGAAAGGCCATGTAACACAGTGGTAAAAATGCCCCTGTGCTAACTTTTTTGCAACGTGTTGCTGACATTTATTTCTAAGTTAATGATTATTTGCAAAAAAAAATTACGTTTCTCAGTTCGAACAATAAATATCTTGTCTTTGCAGTCTCTTCAATTGAATATAGGTGGAAAAGGATTTGCAAATCATTGTATTCTGTTTTTATTTACGAATTACACAACGTGCCAACTTCACTGGTTTTGGGTTTTGTAAATAAATATTTGTTGAGCAGAAATATTATTAAGAAAATAGGATTTATGAAATAGGATTTTGCTGGTATTGAAACAGTTTTGTTTTGAAAATTTGATGGGTCTTAAAAAAGACGAAACATTCCTCAAACCTTTATCTATTTTCCTCCAGATCGAATGGCACGGAACTCGTGCCATTCTTGATTCCGATACCTACCAACTGCTAGTTGGCGTAGCAAATGCCCCCAGCGAAACCCTATGATTCGTCCAAACTCCACTGTCTCACTCGCTAACATTATAGCTATGGCCATTAAATAAATAGCAAGACTGTTAGACAGCAAGGCTACTAGACCACCAAACTAAACTACTCAGACACTACTGAAAAGAAGCAGCAGATTATTCATATTGAGTTATAGAAAAAAGTCATAGAAAATCATGACTGGGTGCAAGTATCTGACTTGGTGAACCAGAACGAGAATATTAATGCCACAATCTGCACCATACTGAAGCAGAATGAGTCAATATAACATTTTACAACGCCAACCAAAGGTGTTAAAATAATATCTAACTTGCGGACATTATACATTAAAATACAGAGAAGCTGCTGATGGTGTGTTTGACGAAAAGCAGCTTGCAGGAGTTACTGCAAAAGTCCACTCTGCAACATAAATGCTGTGCATTGTTATTACATTACTTCATAAAACTACTATGGTTATTTGTAGTACATTCTATTGTTTTTTTGGGGGGAAATTCAATTTATTTCAATAGGAAGACTGATTTGAGATACAAGTATTTTGAGTAACAAACTCTGTCACGGAACCGTTTAAACTCATACTGTAGGTCAAGGCACCACTGTACTTAATTTATACAAACAGAAGAATAAGTACTAAATTCACCAATGCGAACAACAGCAATACAGAACACAGGGAATATTGATACCTATTTCTGGTGATGTTACTCAGACATCATTAATCCTACATGCCAGACTCATGTATTAGTTGAGCAAAATGTAGTTACTTAAAAGATGTTACTTGCACAATTTCACCTTCTAAAAGTTTTTGAATGTATACCATCAAGGTGACTCCGAAATTAAGTGTGAGTAGCTACTGTACATATCAGTTTCCTTTTGCCCCTCATCCATTCATTCCCAGCAGGCACAAGTCATTAAAACAATGTTTATAACTTGTTGACTTAGGTCCTGATGTTGAGCAACTCAAACCTAACATTGAAATAACATGCTTTTTGACGACGATTAATCAATGTTGGGTTCTGACGTTGTTTTCCAACCAATATTTTACAACACAAATACAACTTTGAAACTTTGTGCTTTTTGACAACTTTTATTCAAGGTCAAGTTGTGACGTTGATGACCATTGAGACTTGGTAATTTTCCAACCAACAACGTGGATCCAACGTTAGACACCAACGTTGTCTCAATTTACAAATACAACTATTTTGCAATGCTGTTTCCAAGTCAGTTTTAAAGTACCGTATTTTTCGGACTATACTTAAAATCCTTTCATTTTCTCAAAACTCGACAGTGTGCCTTATAACCCGGTGCGCCTAATATACAGAATAATTTTGGTTGTGCTTACCGACCTCGAAGCTATTTTATTTGGTACATGGTGAATTGATAAGTGTGACCAGTAGATGGCAGTCACACATAAGAGATATGTGTACACTGCAATATGATGGCAGTCACACATAAGAAATACATGTAGACTGCAATATGACTCAAGTAAACAACACCAAAATGTTATATGTTCCATTGAAAATACAGAACATTACACACAGTGCTCACAAATCTATCAAAATGTTTTAGTACGACTTTGGTAAGCTATGAAGCCACACCGCTTGAAGGATTGTACTGTGCTTCAACATACGAGTATTAATATGGTCTGTGTGTATAAGGTAAGACATATTATATAGCTATTTATTTCGCAATATTATGCAAAAGAAACGTTTCTTACTTTCTGGTACCTGTTGATCTGTATTTGGGATCTGCATAAGTCCTGAAATTTTGTGCGGTCCGCCTTTGTAGTCCGTGGCGACGCCGTAGTCGATAAGCTTCTTCTTTTTCTCTATCTTCTTGTTATGGGACATTCATCCTCCGCTATTGACATATTCTTACTTATATCTGTCAATAAACTTGCCATGAAAGCACTAAAACATACCGGTGTAGTGAGTTTACATTATTCACCCAAGGAACTTTAGCTTTTAGAGAGATCCGGTCGGACGTTTTTTCATACAACACATTTCCGGCGTTGTTATTGCACTAGTGAGCCACGGATGAGAAGATGCTGCTCCGTTATTGATTCAACCCTTGTGTGGTGTTCATATTGTTGTTACTCAGCCAGTGTTTGTGAGTCTGATGGACCCGTTGCATTTTGTGGCTTTTAATGCCTCACAATCAAACATTTCTTTGTTAAAATACTGACTTATCCCAAAAAACATCTGTAATGAAGTGCTTCGAGAGGCTGGTAAAGGAATACATTGTCTCCAGACTTCCCCCCACATTCGACCCATACCAGTTTGCTTATCGCCCTAACCGCTCCACAGAGGACGCCATCTCCTCTGCACTCCACCTGAGCTTAGCACATCTGGAAGGAAAGGACACACACGTGCGGATGTTGTTTCTGGACTTCAACACCATCATCCCGCAGCACTTGGTGAGCAAACTGGCCCCCCTTGGATTCAGTACCCCGCTATGCAACTGGCTACTTGACTTCCTCACAGACAGACCCCAGTCTGTGAGAGTGGGCAACAACACCTCCAGTGCCATCTCTCTGAGCACCGGCTCCCCCCAAGGCTGCATCCTGAGTCCGCTGCTGTTCACGTTGATGACTCATGACTGCTGCGCCAGGTCCACTACTAACCACATTGTGAAGTACACAACAGTAGTGGGCCTCATCCGTGACAACAACGACATGGACTACAGGGAGGAGGTGAAACATCTGGTTGACTGGTGCAGAACCAACAACCTGGTCCTGAACGTCGACAAGACCAAGGAGATCATTGTCGACTTCAGGAAGCACCAGTCCAGCCATGCTCCACTCTTCATCAACGGCACAGCGGTGGAGATGGTAAGCAGCACCAAGTTCCTGGGGGTGCAGATAACTGACAATATGACCTGGTCCCTACACACTTGTAAAAAGAGCTCAGCAGCGCATGCACTTTTTGCGTCGGATGAAAAGAGCACAGCTCCCTCCCCCCATTCTCAGCACATTCTACGGAGGCACTATAGAGAGCCTACTGACCAACTGCATCTCTGTCTGGACTGGAGCCTGCAGTGCCTCAGACTGGAAGTCTCTCTAGAGAGTGGTGAGGACGGCGGAAAAGATCATCAGGACTCCTCTTCCTCCTATCCAGGAGATCGCAAAAAGCCGCTGCCTGACCAGGGCTCAGAAAATCTGCAGAGACTCCTCCCAACCCCACTAAGGACTGTTTTCACTGCAAAACTCTAGAAAGAGGTCCGCAGCTTCCGTAGCAGAACCTCCAGGTTCTGTAACAGCTTCTTCCCTCAGGCCGTAAGACTCTTGAACGCATCATAATAATCCCCTCACTTCCCCCCAAAAATGGATGAACTTGCTGGAATATAAAGACAATATAACATACATCCATAAACGTAGATGCATATGCAAAAGTGCAATATATTTATCTTTACAGTAATGTATTTATTTATATCTGCACCTTATTGCTTTTTTATCCTGCACTGCCATGAGCTAATGCAACAAAATGTTGTTCTTATCTGTACTGTAAAGTTCAAATTTGAGCGACAATAAAAAGGAAGTCTAAGTCTAAGACCCACAAACACTGGCTGAGTAACAACAATATGAACGTTGCATGGAAATGTTTCTGCCAGTTTCTGCATCCCACAGGGATTCTTCTTTTGTGTTTCTGCACCTGCGGTTTCCACACAAGGTTGCAACATTGTTTGTGCACCTGTCTGCGCTCATTTTGTCGCACATTTGACCCTCTGATGTTCTGTGTACCTACACTCTGTCATCCTCCTGTCTAGGCCTGCTGTGTGTGTGTGTGTGTGTGTGTGTGCATGCGTGTGGTACACAGAACATCAATTTCCACACTTCTATTAGCCCCGGGTCCAGTGGACCCCGGACATCTTATATGTAATAGAAATGTGTAGGGGGGTGTATGGTGTGTGTTCATTAAATATGTATTCTGATATATGTTCTTCACAGAAAATGAGCCAAAGCCAGTGAGTCTCAGTTTGAAAAATTAATTAATTGTATCATTTTTCTTTTAATAAAAATCGAAAACGGGTCCCACAGACCCGAACACCACACAAGGGTTAAGTAAAGTCTGAATGTCATTAAAAGAGTTAGCTCCATCTTTTGACACTTCTTCCACTCCCGTCCTTGCACGCTACACCGCTACAACAAAGTTGACGGAGAAAAGACACTGCCGAAGGTGAGCCACGTAAATAAGACTGCCCACAAAATGTCGCATCCTGAAGCGACTGTCAGAAAGCGGCTTGAAGGTGATCTGTAAAACATAATCTATGTAACATTTTGACCAAACAACCACCATTACATGTTATGTAGACCACAAGATAGTGTTTTCAATTTAGAAAAAAATGAATAATAATATGACTCCTGTAATGCGCCCTATAATCCGGTGCAGCTTTTGTATGAAAATAGACCTGACTAGACCCGCTCATCTGCAGTGCGCCTTATAATCCGGTGTGCCCTATGGTTCGGAAAATACGGTACATTAATGTATAATCAACGTTGTATCAATGTCTTGTGCCTGCTGGGTTATGTGTCAATGAACAAAATAATGTGCAAGTTGGGAATGATATTGATGTGCGGAAACTTCACGTCTCTCGATCTGATATTGATATCGGTCTGATATCAGCAAAACAACAGGTATCGGAATATTTCGGCCTGCATCTAAAATGTCAGAATGTCTGCTCTCACTAACGTCATTTCTTGCAGATACCAGGTTGTCTCCATTTTGAGAGCTTTTTGAAAGTATTTACTTCAAAACCTTGTAAACCTGGGGCCGTATTTATCAAGCTTCTTAGAATTACTCCTAAGAAGTCTGCTAATAGTTGACTTATGAGTAAAGAAATTATTCGCTGAAAGCTGCACTTAAAAGTTAGTTATCAAGCGTCTTACTCACACTTTCAGCGAAGTGTAGGACTGAATATTAAGTGTCACACTCAGAGCTGAATTACGACATTACTATGTGCCATAAACGGAATTTTAGGTGACGTCATTTCTGTGTCCATAGAAATGACCAATCACGGAAGGGAATCCCTTGTCTAAGAATAAAGAAATATCTTAGAAATATTTAAGTGGACAATGGGAGTGTATATTTTGACAATAAACTACAAAATAATACAAAACAAACAAACAATATTGGCAATGAATCAAAAATAAATGCGCATTTTCCCAGTGGCGAGATATCGAAGCATTTTGATGACCTTTAGTTCTGCTGTGAAAGCTCTGCTGCGTGATGTTGCTGATGAGATGACGCCCCTTATTAAATCTGTGACAAAAATAATACCCGCTCTGTCTAAACGATACCGTTTGATCAGCTGCTCGTCATCAAACAAAGCCAGGACATCCTTCCGCTCCCTGAACGTTCGCGCACGTCTCTCTCGCCTCAGTGCCATCCCCCGCTGGCAACTCCTAACCACTTAGGACACCTCTGAAGGTCTCTTAAGTATCGTGGAGAGTAGGAGTGATTCTTAGACTTAAGAAAGTTGATAAATAGCTTTTATTCTTAAGTTTGAGAGTAGGACTAAATTTCGCAAATTCGCAGGACTTAAGTGTAAAATGGTACTCTAAGACGCTTGATAAATATGGCCCCTGAACACAAAGAAATAAAGTCTGTCAATATAAATTACGTGAGATACATAATACCTTCTATGTGACATTCCACCATTTTGATGCTAATTTATATTGGGTTCGTCTTACACATGCTACTAGTGTTGTCCATATACCAATATTTTGGTACCGGTACCGGTAACAAAATGTATTTTGATACTTTTCTAACTAAAGTGGACCATAAAAAATTCCATAATTGGCTTTATTTTAACAAAAAAATCTTAGGGTACATAAACATATGTTTATTATTGCAAGTTTGTCCTTAAATAAAATAGTGAACATACAAGACAACTTGTCTTTTAGTAGTAAGTAAGCAAACAAAGCGTTCTAATTTGTCTGCTGACATATGCAGTAACATATTGTGTCATTTATCATTCTATTATTTTGTCAAATTTATTAAGGACAAGTGGTAGAAAATTAAATATTAATCCATTTGTTCATTTACTGTTAATATCTGCTTACTTTCTCTTTTACCATGTTCTGTCTACACTTCTGTTAAAATGTAATAATCACTTATTCTACTGTTGTTTGATACTTTACATTAGTTTTGGATGATACCACAAATTTGGGTATCAATCTGATACCAAGTAGTTACAGGATCATACATTGGTCATATTCAAAGTCCTCATGTGTCCAGGGACATATTTCCTGAGTTTATAAACATAATATACAATTAAAAAAAAACGAAATAAAATTTTGTGATGCTAAAAAATATCGATATAATCATAGTGGTATCGACTACACACGCTCTTGTCCTTGGTATCATTACAGTGGATATCAGGTGTAGCTCCACCAATGGCGTTTGTTTACATTTTGATGCCGGTGATGTTTAGGTAGAAGGTCAGCAGCAGGTCAGGCTTCAGGTTGTACTTCCCGAGGACTCTCAGGAAGTGTAGCCGCTGCTGAGCCTTCTTGATGATTGCTGTGGTGTTGACTGTCCAGGAAAAGTCGTTAGAGATGTGGACTCCAAGGTACCTGAAGGTGTGGACCCCCTCCACACGCTCGCCGTTGATGTAGAGGGGGGCAGGGTCGGTGCTGCTCCTCCTGAAGTCGACGATGATCTCTCTGGTCTTGCTGGTGTTGAGAGCGAGGTTGTTCTCCGAAGACCAGGCCGTCAGCTGACCTGAAGGCTGTGTCGCGGGCCCTGAGGAGTGTGCGGACCTGGCTGGTCATCCAGGGTTTCTTGTTGGGGTAAACCCGGATGGTTTTTTCCACAGTCAAAGTCCCGATGCAGAACTGTATGTAGTCCAGCACCGTTCTTGTGGCTGTCTCCAGCTCCTGTTGTTGGAAGAGGTCCCAGTCTGTGTGTTGGAAGCAGTCCTGAAGTTTGGGGAGTGCATCGTCAGGCCAGGTCATAACAGTCTTTGTGATGGGCCTGGCCTGGCGTCTGATGGGGGTGTAGGTAGGAGAGAGCAGGAGGGAAAGATGGTCTGACTGTCCAAGCTGGGGGAGGGGTGTAGCTCTGTACGCGTGCTTCTCGTTGGTATGCACGTGGTCCAGGGTGTTCTTGCCCCTTGTAGAACACTTCATGTGCTGGTAGAACTTAGGTAGTACAGTCTTTAGATTGACCTTATTAAAATCCCCTGCTATGATATGAACACCGTCGGGGTGGGCCCGCTGCTGTTCGTTGACGGTGTTCAGCAGAAGATAGAGCGCTGTGTTTAGTTTGGCGTCCGGTGGAATATACACAGCCGTGATGATAACAACAGACAGCTCACTCGGGAGAAAAAAAAGCAGACATCTAACAGACATGTACTCCACGTCCGGGCAACAGTGCTGTTCAATGATTGTCCCGTTGTTACACCATTTCTCATGCACGTAAATACAGAGCCCCCCTCCTCTGCTCTTACCGGAGTCCTTAGTTCTGTCCCGGCGGAGCAGAGTGCGGCCGGCTAGCTGCATGCTAGCATCGGGTATTTCCGGGTGAAGCCAGGTTTCGGTGATAATCATAGCACAACAGTCCCGAACATAGCGGTTTCCAGCGAGTTCTAACTCCAGGTCGTCCATCTTCTGTACGAAGGATCTGGCATTGGAGAGGAACAGGCTCGGTAGAGGTGGCTTGTGGGGTTGTTTCCTAAGCCTGAGCAAGACGCCGGACCTGCGGCCACGCTTCTGCTTCCTCTCCATCCTCCGTCTGCGCCGTCTCCCAGACCCGACAACAAACCACGGAGAGCCCGGTGCTCTTGCTATGTCGTCTGGGATGTTGTGCTCGTGGTGAAAGTTGCTCGAAACAGATATCTGGTGCGAGTTCCCGATATCCAAGAGTGACTGGCGGGTGTACCGGGTGTTTGCAGTACAGGTGGTGCACAAAAGGAAAAAAAAACAAGAAGAAAAGAAGGAGAAAAGAGCACTGAAAAGGAGAGCCTTAAGCCGCTGCGTCTGTGCGCGCCGCCATCTTAGAAAAAAATAAAAAATAAATTTAAATAAATTAAAAAAAAAAAACGCTCGTCCATCGAGAGCCTGCTGACCTACTGTATTACAGTATGGTACGGCAGCTGCACTGCAGCAGACAGGGAGAGGCTGCAACGAGTGGTCAAGACGGCTCAGAAGATGATCGGCCGCCCTCTCCCCTCTCTGATGGACATCTACACCTCCCGCTGCCTCAACAGAGCCAGTGCCATCATCAAGGACAGCACCCACCCTGGCTCTGACCTGTTCCACCTGCTGCCCTCTGGGAAGCGCTACAGGTGCATTAAAACCAAGACGAACAGGCTAAAGAACAGCTTCTTCCCCAGGGCCATAACCACCCTGAACAGACTTCCCCATTGACCCTCAGAACTGCCTTCTCTTCGGTGCAATAACCCATTCCACCAACCACCCTGTTTCATGTAGATATTCATGTACATATTCATTGCACCCTCAGTATAGAGTGTACACTTGTTTTATCGCACTGTATGGAATGGCCTCAATCTCGTTACCCTGCGTAATGACAATAAAGCTGATTCTGATTCTGATTCTGATTCTTTAGCTATTCCTCGTCCTGCAGGGATGATACTTGTAAGAAACTTACTTTATCTGTTGCCATGGAGACAAGGATTAGTGATTTAGAAGTAGCTAAAACACTGCAAACTGCGGATGGACTTTAGCCGCTAACTAGCTAGCGCTTTAGTGTTATGGCTTCACCTTTATCATTAGTTTTTAAGCCAAAATGCATCCGTTCTCCCTTTTCTGTCTACACACTGTGTCTGCTTGTAAGTACTCTGTGATTGTGCGCTGCCAAACATGCTCATCTGCTCGTAAACCAGCAAAGACATGACGTGACGACGACGGGGGCCGGGGGTTGAGGGACCGGTACTGAATAGTACCGAATATGATTCATTAGTATCGCGGAACTACTACAAACTACAACTAAGACGCATGTTACTATGAAAAAATACTTACAGTATAAACACTTTGTAGATTGGTACATTCAACTTACAGGCAGACGACTTCCTGACTATGGCAACACACTTAAAGAAATACAGAAACTGGGTAACACATGGCACACTGACAAAGGTTAACCTATTATTACTATAACAATCTACAAGGTTAATGTAGCTGGCTTCTCTTTCTTCCCCTCCATTGATCTGTTTTCTTATGTATTTCAAGTTATCATTACATATATGTATTGTTGCATTTAAACAATTGTATTGTTGATAATAAAGGTAATTATTGTTATTATTCATTATCAATAGTGCTATTTCTATTGGTGTATGTATTGCTCCATTTGTAGTGTAATAATGTTCATTGTCATTTCTGTATTGTTATTTATTTCACTAACTGCTTCTTTGCTATCACTTTTACTTTCATATTTGTACATATCCTATTTTGTGATGTTGTTCTATTGTTGTTGTTGTTGTTTTTGTTGTGTTTGTTGTTGTCTCTCTGTCTTATCCCCCTCTTGTCCTCACAATTTCCCCATCTGTCTTCCTTTTTTTTCTCTTTCTATCCCCTCCTGCTCCGGCCCGGCTGCACCAAATGATAATATAAATCCATTTAATAAAGTCAAATACAAATAAGGCAACAAGAGAAGTATCCCACTCTTCTCTTTTGTAGCGTAAATGTGTACAGCCGATATGGGCATTTACATCAACAATATAATTTGCCTGAGAAGCTGGACAGGACAAAAATATAAAAAAATAAATACATATTGCAAATGTGGCAGCACGGTGGCAGAGGGGTTAGTGCGTCTGCCTCACAATACGAAGGTCCTGAGTAGTCGTGAGTTCAATCCCGGCCTCGGGATCTTTCTGTGTGGAGTTTGCATGTCCTCCCTGTGACTGCGTGGGTTACCTCCGGGTACTCCGGCTTCCTCCCACCTCCAAAGACATGCACCTGGGGATAGGTTGATTGGCAACACTAAATTGGCCCTAGTGTGTGAATGTGAGTGTGAATGTTGTCTGTCTATTTGTGTTGGTCCTGCGATGAGGTGGCGACTTGTCCAGGGTGTACCCCGCCTTCCGCCCGATTGTAGCTGAGATAGGCTCCAGGGAATAAGCGGTAGGAAATGGATGGATGGACATATTGCAAATGAGACACAAAAAGTCAACTAAATAGTATACAGTCCATTGGAGACTCCGCTCAAGCACTTTTATCCAGCATGCAGAGCCCACCTGATCACAACTTATCAGTTGAAGCCTTTTCCAACAACGCACACTACCTAAAAAGTAAAAAAAGCCCAGTATGTATTTGTGCTGATATCGTATCGGCCTATAGTCAAGGGTGCAATATCCAAATATTACATTTTGAGTTTAACCGAGCAAACACAGAAGGACTGAAAGGTCACACACACTCTAGAATGTCGACCAATGCAGATTTTTTTCAGTGTGTACCCTTTCAGAGACCCCTGCCGCATGGTGTCTGAACTCCAAAGAACAACTCTGCAACTTTCCTAGCTGGATGCGTGCGTACAAAGACGATTATATCATCGTGGAGTCGGGTGGTTGATCCGCACCACTGCGGTGGCTGTCAGGTGCCGTTATATCTCCCAAGCTAATTTTATTAACACTTTGATTTGTTTCTGCTTGTGTGCTGCGGTGTTGGGAGGGAGGAGTGAGCGGAGAGAAAGAAAGAGTGTGGGGGCGGAAAAAAGATAGAGAAAGATAAATGAATGAGTTAGAGGAAGGCAAAGTGTATGTGAGAGAAACAGGAGGCTTTGGAAGAGCGATTATTGCGGCGGTATCCATCACTGGAACTGCAACGCACTGGTCGATTGCCAAAGACACGGAGGAACTGTTTATCATACACACACACGCACACACGGTGTAGATCTACAGTAGTGTTTTCAACAACAGCCCTTTTACTTCTTTTTTAACTCACTATTAGCTATAGAAGGTCTTTTCAACTAGTGGCCCAGAGGCCGAATCCGGCCCGGGAACGACACAATACCGGACCCCGTGTTAACACCCTTATGTAATGTTCATATTGTTGTTACTCAGCCAGCGTTTGTGGGTCTGATGGACCCGTTGCATTTTGTGACTTTTAATGCCTCACAATCAAACACTTTTTTTTTTGTTTTGTTTTTTTGTCATAAAGAAATACAATCATGTGTGCTTACGGACTGTATCCCTGCAGACTGTATTGATCTATATCGATATATAATGTATATTATGTTGATTTAATTTTAAAAAAAATAAAATAAAAAATAATTTCTATTTTTATTTTTTTTCTTGTGCCCGGTGGTTGAGGGACCACTGGTATAGATGAACTTGGAGCACTGTAAACACATTGGCATAATCTTGCATTAATATTCCCATCTTGCTAGCAAACATAGAACCCTTGGTTCCAAAACTTTGATTTACATAACAGAGGTGTTTAAAAGTCCTCTTCTTTTTCGCAGTTACACTTTTTTTTCGTAAGGTTATTTTCGTAACTAAGGTGTTGCTGTCCCCTGTTTATTTTAAATGTAGTCAGCAATAATAATAATAATAATGTATTTCTTTTGTAAAAGATCCTGGCCAGTTGAAGCATTGAACAAACATTCTCAAAGTGCTACAGTGCATTTAAAAAAAACACAAAAAAAACAACGCTAGAACCACAAATAGCTGCCCCCAACGAGTAAAATAAATAGTAAAATAAAGTAAAAACTAGAACAGCCTAATAGCTAGAACTAGCACACATATACCTAACAAAAGGCTTTTTTAAAAAGAAGGATTTTTCAGCCTTTTTTAAAAGCATCCACAGTCTGTGGTGCCCTCAGGTGGTCAGGGAGAGCGTTCCATAGACTGGGAGCGGCGGAGCAGAAAGCCTGGTCTCCAATAGTTCGAAGCTTTATCCTCGGAAGTTGGAGGAGGTTAGCCTGTCCGGAGCGGAGGTGTCGTGTGGAGGATTTGGGGGTGAGCAGTTCTTTGAGGTAGAGGGGGGCATTTCCATGGAGACACTGGTGAGTTAGTAGGGAGACTTTGTATTCAATCTAGTAGTCATTAGTTCAACTTCTTTAGTTATACCAGTGGTGTTTCTCAAGAATCCATTTTTAGTCCTCTATTTCATCAGGCTTTTCAACAGGTGGCTTGTGAGTTCAATTCAAAAACTTGTGGGATGATTACATTTACGCAGCAAATTCTTAAAAAACACTAGAATGTTGTCACAGAGTTGACCTTTGACTAGCTTTTTTTGCAGAAAGTTCTTAAAAACAGCAGAGCACTCCTGTAACTTTTGACAAAACACGTAGACCAAAATCAAATGTTTCTTAATCATAGAGGGCCGCCAAAAACAAATCTGTTTCTCTGCTGTGTTCCATATATACTCACTTGTAATGCACTTTTCCACCACTTGTGACAGTAATGACACTCTCCTGCAAACAGAAGAAGTCTGGAGCCAAAGTCAAAGTTTCTTAAGCGCACAAATTTTGACTTAAGTGGTGAAGCTGTAAATTAATTTTCACTCTAATTTTAACATCTTCATTATTAATTTAGTTTATTTCTTTTAGCACAATATAATTATATGTACATGCATTTTTCATCAGTTATTTATGAGTGCCTTCTTATGCATTATATTTGGTTAGTACTTATTTTTCTAATTAGCCTGACCTAAGCCTTGATAATATTTTTGATTAAAACATGTTATCATATGATTTGGACAATATTGTAAACAGTAAGTAGATTAGATATAATTACTGAATATGATTAACATCTAGAGTAAGATTACTAATTCAGTGGTAATATTTGACCGGGCCCCGGGTCGCTCTGTAGTGGAAAAGTTGTGCCCCGAAGTAAAAAAAAGGTTAAGAACTAGAGATGTCCGATAATATCGGCCTGCCGATATTATCGGCCGATAATTGTTTTAAAATGTAATATCGGAAATTATCGGTATCGGTTTCAAGAAGTAAAATTAATGACTTTTTAAAACGTCGCTGTACGGAGCGGTACATAACCGGTAAAACACGGACGTAGGCCCTATGACCTAGAGTCTAGTATACTCTGGACTGAAGCTGTGTGCCTTCATTGTTTTTGTAGCTGTTGTTTTGAGGCATGGTTAAAAAAAAAAAAAGCACTTTGTGAAAATCAAAGTATAATGGGTATCAGGATTATCTCCGGGAGAGCATGTCCCAAATTCCAAGCTGTTTTGAGGCATGTTAAAAAAAAATAATGCACTTTGTGACTTCAGTAATAAATATGGCAGTGCCATGTTGGCACTGTTTTCCATAACTGGAGTTGAAGTTGTTCTCTTATTTTGGAAAACCTTGTTTTTGATTGATTGATTGAAACTTGTATTAGTAGATTGCACAGTACATATTCCGTACAATTGACCACTAAATGGTAACACCCGAATACGTTTTTCAACTTGTTTAAGTCGGGGTCCACGTTAATCAATTCATGGTAACGTTACTTTGTTTAATGCATCCAGCGGGGCATCACAACAAAATTAGGCATAATAATGTGTTAATTCCACGATTGTATATATCGGTATCGGTTGATATCGGAATCGGTAATTAAGAGTTGGACAATATCGGATATCGGCAAAAAAGTCATTATCGGACA
The DNA here is from genome assembly GCF_033978785.1 of Entelurus aequoreus. NCBI lineage: Eukaryota > Metazoa > Chordata > Actinopteri > Syngnathiformes > Syngnathidae > Entelurus > Entelurus aequoreus. Next base: position 49,783,682 of record NC_084743.1, on the reverse strand, counting down.
TCTCTATTAAAGGCCTACTGAAATGAAATTTTCTTATTTAAACGGGGATAGCAGGTCCATTCTATGTGTTATACTTGATCATTTCGCGATATTGCCATATTTTTGCTGAAAGGATTCAGTAGAGAACATCGACGATAAAGTTTGCAACTTTTGGTCGCTGATAAAAAAGCCTTGCCTGTACCAGAAGTAGCGTGACGTCACAGGTTGTGGAGCTCCTCACATCTGCACATTGTTTACAATGATGGCCACCAGCAACGAGAGCGATTCGGACCGAGAAAGCGACGATTACCCCATTAATTTGAGCGATGATGAAATATTCGTGGATGAGGAATGTGAGAGTGAAGGATTAGAGGGCAGTGGAAGCGATTGAGATAAGGAAGATGCTGTGAGAGGCGGGTGGGACCTGATATTCAGCTGGGAATGACTAAAATAGTAAATAAACACAAGACATATATATACTCCATTAGCCACAACACAACCAGGCTTATATTTAATATGCCACAAATTAATCCGCATAACAAACACCTCCCCCCTCCCGTCCATATAACCGGCCAATACAACTCAAACACCCGCACAACACACCCAATCCCACAGCCCAAAGTACCGTTCACCTCCGTAAAGTTCATACAGCACATATATTTCCCCAAAGTTACGTACGTGACATGCACATAGCGGCACGCACGTACGCTAATACACCGATCCCACCTACAGCTTTCTTCTTTGCTGTCTTCATTGTTCATTGAACAAATTGCAAAAGATTCACCAACACAGATGTCCAGAATACTGTGGAATTTTGCGATGAAAACAGACGACTTAATAGCTGGCCACAATGCTGTCCTAATATGTCCGCTACAATCCGTGACGTCACGCGCAAACGTCATCATACCGAGACGTTTTCAGCAGAATATTTCACGGGAAATTTAAAATTGCACTTTACTAATCTAACCCGGCCGTATTGGCATGTGTTGCAATGTTAAGATTTCATCATTGATATATAAACTATCAGACTGCGTGGTTGGTAGTAGTGGGATTCAGTAGGCCTTTAAGAACCCCTGCTGTAGAGGTCGCTCTAAAGTCCACCATATTTTTGCAAAAAAAAAAAAAAAAATTTTTAAATTGCTCTTTTTTTTTTTTTGGTATGGACATTATTATCTAAACTGTTGTTTTTCGTTGTCGCAATTTTTGTATTACAAAATTGTATTATTGATCATGTTGTACTGCATCATAATCATTTTGTTTTGTGATTGTGTGATGTTTTTTGCCTGGACCCCAGGAAGAATAGTCTCTCCACTGCGGTGTAGACTAATGGGGATCCTTAATAAACACCCCGCCCCATCCTAGCTTTCTGAAAATGTGGCCCCCAAACAATTTAGTTGAATATTCCGCACCAACATCCAAAGGCCCATTTTTTTTCTTTAAATTTATTTTAGTTTTTTTTCTCCTTTCACCTTTTCGTCCAGCTCGTTAAACTTTTAAGTTATTTTATCATTCCTCAACTTTTAAACGGGTTGACCCTCCTTTGAGAATGTCCTCATGTCTTGCTGGTCCCTCTAGAAGGCTGAACGTGAAACGTCACTCACCATCTCTATTATTTATTTCCTAATGCATATTGCATCCACTAGGAATGCACATCTATGCAGTCCTTTTACACATTTTGCTATGTGTTCCCTGCACACTGCTGGTGTGTGTGCACTAATATCATCACTTTTATTAACTAGTTTTGAGACCGGGGCACATGTTTTTGAAATTTTTTGTGAAAATTATGTACACAATTGGAATACTGGTCATACATCACAGTTAAAATAATAATAATAATAAAAAACATGGCACAAGTTTGCATGTGCCTGCATGCATCTATGTGTGTGAGTGAGACAGCTTTGTATGGGAACAATTTGAGACAGACTGTGTGTGTTCAGCCGACAAGTCTGGTGAAAACGGAAGGATTAGACCAGATTGAAGCCATTAGACTTCATCCGTCGTCTTCTCTTTCCTATAATCCCTCCTCTTCCTCTCGAAGTGGACCCTTGTCTTTCTCGTGATATCTTGCAGGACTAGGGGTCAACGACAATTTTGCTGAAATGCATCGTAAGTCCAACACGCTGCGATGACATTTTTTTTTAAAATGTGTTAACTGTAAAAATATATTTAACTTTTTGTTATAACATATAAAGATTTAAATATATTTCTGGAAATGACAATACTGATTTTTTTTTAACTACTTTTATATAAGACAACACTGAATATAATATTATCCCACTTTTTCAAGACTTGTTAATTGGAAATTATTGTATTAAATCACTTGCATTAGTGCTGTCAACGTTAACGTGTTTACTCATACGATTAATCACAAAAATGTATCACATTGATCATCTAAAAAAACGCAGATTAATCGTGCAATTTATTTTGAGCGCACATTCTCTTTCACCTTAACCACAGATGGTTGCCTGAAAGGGTGAGTGGGTTGTTAAATGGTCAGTGATCAAGTGAATGCATACGCCAGTGCAAAGATGAGTGTGGAGGTTCTGATTGGTGGCACATTTCTTTTCAAAATACACTCTGTCTAGACTTTAGATAAAACGGTTAGCAAGTTTTGAGCAAATAAATTATGTGTATTTGTGTAAAACATTCAAAAACATGTTTGTGTATGTCAGTCTGACAATATGGCAACATAATGTGGCCTTTTTAAAGTTATTTTAAATGATGCACCCACGGACATTACTAGCAATTGAATAATAATTAATCAATAATTAAATAAATTCATTGTTTGACAGCACTGACATACGCACACTTAGAAAAATACTTTTAAGGTGCAGGGGACAATGGGCCCCATTCAGCAACCGTTCTTAGGAACAAATGTTGTTCTTAGGCCCACTTACGAAGTTTTTAAGGAGATTTTTGCATTCACCAATGTTTTCTTGGCTGGGATTTGTTCGTAGGTAAGAACAAAATCTACGAGTGCTGCAGAGCACTCTTAGGATGGCCTATTTGTTCTTAAGTGTGACAAGTTCCCTTACTTCTATTGTCTAATGTTAAATTAATATCATAGATCAGGGATGTCCAAAGTGCGGCCCGGGGGGCTTTTTTCGGCCCGCAGCTAATTGCTTAACGGCCCGCCACACATTTTGGAAATGCTATTGCAAAATTTTTTAAAAACACTTAAAATGGATTGAGGTGAAATCTAACGAGAAAAAGTTGCAATGTTGACACAAAGCTGCCATGCAGGCTGTTTTTTCTTTTCTTTTGTCTTTCTTGATTTTTCTTTTTTTGCCATTGCTCAAAAAAAAAAAAAAGACAAAAAAATCAATGTTATAATGAATTATTTTCAAGGCTCCAACTACTTCAAAAATGTCACTTTAAAATGTTTTATGTGGAGAAAATATTGCATATATTGTGTGGTTGCCATATAAAAACATCAAAGTTTTCTTTAAAACAAACAAAATAATAGTTTAAACGTAAAATCGACAGATATATCTGAAGTTGATCTCGTAGCTTAAGTGTTGAAAGTAAGAAAACCAAAAACTAATAAATGTATCACTTTATGAGTGGGGCACATTTTGGATCCCAAATACATTTAATGGGATTTTATTCATCTTTACACTGTGATTACTCAAAAATAATAATGAATTAAAATCAATGGTGTCCAGCATTATTGATCTTTTATGGCTCTAATTACTAAAAACGGCATATTTCAGTTTTACTATAAAAAACCAAGTTGTCTTTGACAAAAAAGGCATAAAACCTTTTTTTTAAAAATTTTTTTACTTCATATCAACTGGAAGTTGATATAGAGATTTACTGTAAGCGTTAAATCAAAAAATAAATATATTTTGTTATGGTTTGAAAATGAAAAATATCAAAATGGGCCCGCATGCTTTAATTTTTCCATGTGCGGCCCTCAGTGAAAAAAGTTTGGACACCCCTGTCATAGATAGATAGGCACACGCGCCCAGCAGGGGACAACTGCTTCTTTGCTATCACTTTTCGTAGCATATTTGTACATATTGTATTTGCTGATGCTGTTCTGTTGTTGTCTCTCTATCTTACCTCCCTCTTGTCCCCACAATTTCCCCCCGTAGTAAATAAATAAAAGTCGATAACGCTATGATAAAGTCATTCTGTACGTTATTACTACACTACTTCATAATACTACTGTAGATGTTTGTAGTGCTGTCTATTGCAGTGGTTCTCAAACTTTTTGCACCAAGTATCACCTCAGAAAAAACTTGGCTCTCCAAGTACCACCATAAAGACCAACAATAAAATACATTAGTGTAGTAGGCCCAAGTATTCATTAAAAACAAGGCAGATATTTTATTTAGCTAGTATATTCAATGTTTTTGGCCGCTGTAACATTACAAAAAGTTTGAACTGTAATCCTGTGTTTGAATACAGGAAAATAAAACACTGGACTTTAATCAAGTGATTCTTTGGCGTACCACTAGTTGGAGCAATATACAATATGTCTTATGCAGAAATTAGTTTTACTTATTTAAAAGCATGTTATATGTAAAAAAGTTTGGTGTTTTCTGTGGGATCAGATCAGAATAATGACGTTTCTATTCATTTCAATAGGAAACAAACATTTGAAATACCGGTATTTTAGGTCAAAGCCAAATCAACTCATAAGCCGAGGTACTCCTGGGTTATGTCTTTTTTTCCACCGGTGTTGATAACTATTATTTTCAGAAAGTGACGGAAGTGAAGGAAGTGCTAACACTATTGAGAACAAAGTTGGACAAAGACTGGAGATTGAAATCAATCCGAGTAATGTAATGGGAAACACAGAGGACTCCATGTTTCCAAGTAAAGAAAACAATAATGGACTAAAAGTTGGGTCTCTGCTGCTGGCGGTGGTGTCTGGGAAGGATTTATTTCCCATCAGGGGCCGAGGCTGGCAGAAGGAAGACGACAGTGGCTCTGCGGCGCTGCGGGGCACAGTGCCAGGCATAAATCACCCACCTGGAAGAGCGACAACGATTGGCACCGGTTGTGGTGCTAAGCCTACCGGCCTACGCTCCTTTTGTGTGGAAATGGAGGAAACAGGTATGGATAATGGAAAAGAAATCAGATTTTACTTCTCCGGCTGAACAACACTACCGTCCAACATTTTGCAAGAGCTCCGCAGAGGCAAATAAAGTACAACATTTGAGCAAAGGAAGAAAAAGAAGGATTAATGGTACACATAAGAAAATGAGGTAGAGGACAAAAAAGAACCTTTGACTCCTGAGGACGTTGGTTACACAGCAACACAGCATGCATGTCAAACAAGACAAATCACAGCTATGAAAACTCATCTATTAGACATTTTTAAGTCCAAGTCCACGCTGACATTTGGATGGAGCTGGGAATTTGACTCTGAACAGACTCATGCATAAGACTTTAATTTGAGGAGCACTCGGCTCCCAAAAGGCATCACCTAATTTGTTTTATTAGGCTTTGTCATGAAATAATCAGCACATTCAGACATTTAATCGCAGCGGCTGCAGAAGAAGTTACTCACACGTGGCAAGGAGGAGGATTTCAAGCAAAGAAGGCCTGAGGAATACTATGAGCCTGATCTACTAAAGGTGTGAGTGTTCCAAAAACACGTGCAAATCTGCTGGCACACGGAAAGCTTATCTACTACTAAACGTAGATCAGGGGTGTCAAAAAAAAATGTTTTAGATTAATCACTATTCCTTTTTGTAACAACTCTTAATCAATTAAAAAAAGTAAACATGTATTATTATTATTATTTTTATAATCTGTCCTTTCCAACCAATCAGGTAAATCATATTGTTGATGTACAAACGTAGATGCCTATATATCTGCTGTACAGATTTATTTTACAAATTTACTTCTGTTGTTGCCTTATTTGTGTATGAAATGTTTGGGAGGCATTATATTTAACAAAACCAGTTTACTTTTAAGTAATACAGAAATTGACTGTCTATCAATTTTATGGAGAAAAGTAGTTAATCATAGAACTAGCATCCAATGTTATTACAAATATATATATATATATATATATATATATATATATATATATATATATATATATATATATATATATATATATATATATATATATATATATATATATATATATATATCCATCCATCCATCCATCTTCTTCCGCTTATCCGAGGTTGGCGGATGGTGGTCCAGAATCGCTTCGAAGCCGCCCGGAAGTCGTTTTCCATGGCTTCTCCAAACTCCTCCCATGTTCGAGTTTTTGCCTCCGCGACCGCCGAAACCGCACACCGCTTGGCCTGTCGGTACCTGTCCGTTGCCTCCGGAGTCCTATGAGCCAAAAGAACCCGATAGGACTCCTTCTTCACCTTGACGGCATCCCTCACCGCCGGTGTCCACCAACGGGTTCTAGGATTACCGCCACGACAGGCACCAACTACCTTGCGGCCACAGCTCCAATCAGCCGCCTCGACAATAGAGAAGCGGAACATGGTCCACTCGGACTCAATGTCCAGCACCTCCCTCGTGACATGTTCAAAGTTCTTCCGGAGGTGGGAATTGAAACTCTCTCTGACAGGAGACTCTGCCAGACGTTCCCAGCAGACCCTCACAATGCGTTTGGGCCTGCCAGGTCTGTCCGGCATTCTCCCTCACCATCGCAGCCAACTCACCACCAGGTGGTGATCGGTAGAAAGCTCCGCCCCTCTCTTCACCCGAGTGTCCAAAACATGAGGCCGCAAATCCGATGACACAACTACAAAGTCGATCATGGAACTGCGGCCTAGGGTGTCCTGGTGCCAAGTGCACATATGGACACCCTTATGTTTGAACATGGTGTTCGTTATGGACAATCTGTGACGAGCACAAAAGTCCAATAACAAAACACCACTCGGGTTCAGATCCGGGCGGCCATTCTTCCCAATCACGCCTCTCCAGGTTTCACTGTCGTTGCCAACATAAGCGTTGAAGTCACCCAGTAGGACAAGGGAATCACCCGGGGGAGCACTTTCCAGCACTCCCTCGAGCGCATCCAAAAAGGATGGGTACTCTGAACTGCTGTTTGGTGCGTAAGCACAAACAACAGTCAGGACCCGTCCCCCCACCCGAAGGCGGAGGGAGGCTACCCTCTCGTCCACCGGGTTGAACTCCAACGTGCAGGCTTTGAGCCGGGGGGAAACAAGAATTGCCACCCCAGCTCGTCGTCTCTCACTGCGTGCAACGCCAGTGTAGAAGAGAGTCCAGCCCCTCTCGAGAGAACTGGTTCCAGAGCCCTTGCTGTGCGTCGAGGTGAGTCCGACTATATCTAGCCGGAACTTCTCTACCTCGCGCACTAGCTCAGGCTCCTTCCCCCCCAGCGAGGTGACGTTCCACGTCCCAAGAGCTAGCTTCTGTAGCCGAGGATCGGACCGCCAAGTGCCCTGCCTTCGGCTTCCGCCCAGCTCACAATGCACCCGACCTCTACGGCCCCTCCCATGAGTGGTGAACCCATTGGAGGGGTGACCCACGTTGCCTTTTCGGGCTGTGCCCGGCCGGGCCCCATTGGGCCAGGCCCGGCCACCAGGCGCTCGCCATCGTGCCCCAACTCCGGGCCTGGCTCCAGAGGGGGGCCCCGGTGACCCGCGTACGGGCGAGGGAAATCTGAGACTTTGTTGTTTCATTCCCATAGAAGTCTTCGAGCTGCTCTTTGTCTGATCCCTCACCTAGGACCTGTTTGTCTTATATATATATATATATATATATATATATATATATATATATATATATATATATATATATATATATATATATATATATATATATATATACATATATATATATAGGTATAATTTTCCCTGCTCGTCAGGGGATTTTTTTAATTAAAAAAAATCCCCTGACCAGCAGATTTTTATTTTTTTATTAAAAAAAAAAAAAATCCCCTGACGAGCAGGGAAACCTGCGAAACAGGCTTGTAGGGATGATATAGCCTCTGTGTTTTTTCCTGACCTAACGTATATTCCGCTCTATGCCGGTATTGAGCCCTGTATAACGGATAAACCACAGAAACTTCGACTATATATATATACAGTACATATATGTATAGAATCGAATCAAATCATTAATACACTAACTCGAATCGTTTTGAGTCGTTCATGCGCTAAACCGAATGGCATCACATCGTTCTCTTTTTATAAATTAATAATTTTTGAATCGCATCGTAAACCATGTTTCGCAATGCGAATCAAATCGTCCATTACAAAGAGATTTACATCCCCAATGCGGATTATATAAGCCATACAAGCCATACAATAGGTATGTAAATCTCTTTGTGTCGGACGATTCAATTCGCATCGCGATACATGGGTTTATATACACATATATATATATTTTTATATATATATATCTATATATATATCTATATATATATCTATATATATACATCTATATATATATATATATATATAGATATATATATAGATATATATATAGATATATATATATAGTATGTACCGTATTTTTCGGACTATAAGGCGTACTTAAAATCCTTTCAATTTCTCAAAACTCAACAGTGCGCCTAATGTGCGGAATAATTTTGGTTGGGCTTACCGACCTCAAAGCTATTTTATTTGGTACATGGTGAAATGATAAGTGTGACCAGTAGATGGCAGTCACACATAAGAGATATGTTCAGACTGCAATATGACTCAAATAACCAACACCAACATTTTATATGTTCCATTGAGAATATAGAACATTACACACGGCGCTCAAAAATCTATCAAAATATTTTAGTACAACTTTGATGGATTATTATTGTGTGTATAAGGTAAGACATATTATCTGGCGTTTTGTTTCGCAATATTATGCAAAATAAACTTTTCTTACCTTCTGGTACCTGCTGATCTGTATTTTGGATCTGCATGAGTCCTGAAAATGTGCGCGCGTCCACCTCTGTAGCAGTGGCGTGCGGTGAGGTTAATGTCTGGTGAGGCACGACTGCATCATCACAGTCAGATTTACAAACATATGAACCTGCAGTGCAGGTGTACCTAATGTTGTGTCCCTGCGGTCGTTCGCGGCTCCTGCAGCGCGAGCATTGTTGTTTTTACACTTTTTGGCTTCTTGTTAAGTGACTTTTTTTGGGTGGATTCGGTCTTGCACGTGGAGGGTTTGGGTGTCGGCTTTGGTTGGTGTGGCGCTCCCGTCGGGCGGTGCATTCTGCGGCGGAGGTGCTTGGCACCAGGAGGCGGGGTTATGAGACGAGCCTCTCACAGTGCGTCTTCGCAGCAGATTTATGAATGCTCAGCACTAAAAATACGTTACACACATTCAGTTGTTGACAACATACACTGTACATTATATACCTCAGCTAACTAAACTATGGAAATGTATAATATAATTCATATAGCAATACAGTCTCACTGCACAGCAGGCCAGCAGTTAGCCGAGTCGCAATCCATGGTGAGGCACAAGTGCCTCAACTGGCTGCTGATCACCGCACCGTCTCTTCTCAGTATTTGAACGGCAAATGTGAAAATAAAAATAAAAATAATCTAAAACTGGTGAAGTTAAATGGAAAATAACTTCAGTATAATCACTGGATACATATAACAATTTAATAAATTGTTTTTTCTTTTTACTTTTTTTTTTCTTTACATGATGGCAGGTGAGGCCGTGCCTCCCCTGCCTCTAGTGACTGCACGCCACTGCTCTGTAGTCCATGGCGACACCATAGTCGATAAGCTTCTTCTTTTTCTCTATCTTCTTGTTATGGGACATTCATCCACCGCTGTTGCCAATTCTAATATAAAGTATAAAGTTCTTACTCATATCTGTCAGTAAACTCGCCATGAAAGCGCTAAAACATTTCACGGGACACATTTCCGGCGCTGTTATTGCACTAGTGATGAGGGGATGCTGCTCCGTTATTTAATTAAGTAAAGTCTGAATGTCATTAAAACAATTAGCTCCATCTTTTGACACTTCTTCCACTCCCGTCCTGGCACGCAAGGCACCAGTTACCGTGTGTGGCCACGAGGAGGAATGTTCGGGTCTTCGTGGTGGAGAGGCTATGTACCGGCTGAGAAGACCTACGCACTCGGCTCTTCTTTTCACCCTCAGAGACAGAGGGCTATCTGGCGGCAGCAGTTGTGAACAGAAAGTACCAAACTTAATGCATGCACCACCTACAAGCACCACTACTCCAACACTACTGCACTGAACGCATCGAACGCCCCTGTTGCAAGCAACTATACACACTATAGACCCGGCCAGAAGATTTGGTTATCATCTGGAGACATTACAGTAGAATAAAGAAAGCTGGCACCAAGATTTACTTGCCCATACGAGGTGGCGCCCTAGGCAAGATTTTAGGTGGCGCCCCCCCCACATCGGCAGTGAAGTGTATATACTCACAAGAAACCGAATAGCTTTGTCTTTGACCTTTTTTTTTACTTAAAGAAAGCAAATTAACAATCAGAATGGTTAACAAGATTTAAAAAAATATGGATAAATAAATTAATACAAAAAATAAAAAATGAATATATGAAATACAATATTTTTTACATACATAAACACAAAATAAAACGTGTCAACAAGTTGCATAAAATAAATTAAAAATACAATATAAATAAGGCACTGCACAAAACAAAATATCAAACCAGTATGACTTTAACAACTATATTACAAAAAAAGGGGATCCTACAGAGTTCTCTATTTGTGCTTTTTAATATTGCATTAACTAGAATGACTTAAAAATTACTGTACACCAGGGAGTACTGTAATTACCTAACGTTACATTATTATTTTCCATAACAATTTAGCCCCCTCCACAATATTAACCCGACGTTAAAACAGAACTAGCTATTTATTGATTAGCAATTGCCGAATCATGTAACATTAGCTTAATGCTAAAAAGCCAGGTTACTATCACATTCTGTAATAGACAAATAATTTCATGTAGGCTAACGTTACCTACCTGCTACCTTTGTCTTTTTCTCGTTTCTCCTCCTCTTCTTTTCTCTTTTTTCTTCCCTGGGCACCTGACAGTTTTGGCCGTTTTGACATCTTGTGTTGATTTTTTTATGTGGTGACGTCCAAAAAGAGTCATGATACGGGAAGGGAGGGGGCGCACCGTGCCGGGGAGGGGGGGCGTAATGTTGTAACAAATAATATTTATATTAAATAGGCTTTACTTTGCATTTTAATTAATGTGGGATTATTTTATGTATTTAGAAATAATAGTACCAACTTTTTTTTTTTTTTTTTTTTCCTCCAACATTTGTGGCACTGGCGTGGCGCCCCCTGATGGACGGCGCCCTTAGCATTTGCCTATACGGCCAATGCCACGGGCCGGCCCTGTGTCTTTGTCTCCAGCTCCGGGTATTAATTGAAGGTCACAAATGAACAACTTTTGGATTTATGTCTTATTATTCAGATGAGAGGCATGATTAATAATCTAGAATAACTTTGACGAGCCAAGTCGCGATGCCGCAGCGGCAGCAGCAGGACATCGGCTGGTTCACAGAGGGCTAGTTAGCTCTTTGTTATCAATGCGGCGCTAAAAACATGGTTTGTCCGTGTTAGCAACTTAGTACTTATACAACAACATTGGTAATGTTTGGTAATATTCAGGTCACAATATATAAATAAAATATTGTAGGCAGTTTTTGGATGGTAATTAGAAGGCTTGTGGGCAAAATAAAGAGCCCCCATTGACTTAATTGTTCGCAGACTTTTTATTTATTAATTTACGACTTAGAATGCATATACAAAAGGAAAACATATGTATTTGTGGAAGATAGACAGCATATCTCTTTCTAAAAATTCAGTCTAAGCCTGGGCCCCTGGAGTGGGGGTCCAGACTGAGGCCAAGGGAGAAAAAAACATCATAGCCATAGCACACATAAACATGTGTGTAAGAGGAAAACATCAAAGAACACAAAGGTCATTAAAGAAATTAAAAGAGCTGATGCAACCAGCCACTAATACTCACAGCCACAAAAGTAAAACAACAAAAAAACTAAACAAAAACATATACACTGTGGTGGCCTCCGCGGTGTTCCACGCCATCGTCTGCTGGGGTGGGGGGAGCATGGCCAGAGACAGGAGCAGACCCAACAAAGCAACCAAGAGAACCGACTCCACCTTCGGCCGCCCACCAACTCTCGGCCAGTGTCCAGTCCGCATGGATGAGCGAGGATACGTCCAAGGAGACCGAGGTGTCCGATACCTGCTCATTCAGCCAAGACATTGTGAAGCTTGTCCGTCCCGGCGCTCAGCGCCAGCTCCGAAACCCTGTCTCTTCATCCGCATCTCCTCCAGTCTCTCCAAACGGACTCTGGTGTGGCAGAGATCCAGCAGCTGGTCTCCATGGCCAAAGGGCTCCCGGGAGGCAGATCTAGAAATTCACAAAAAAGAACTGGAACTGGACATGACAACAAATGGTATCGAATTATTGGCACCGTTTGATTTGACGTGAATCGATATGGACGTAAATCGGTGCCTATAAAAGTACCAAATTGGGTACTCATCCCTAATACCAGGATCAACAGCTGGGTTCAATTTCTTGCACATACACTATATTGCCAAAAGATGTTGGCCACCTGCCTTGACTCACATATGAACTTGAAGTGCCATACCATTCTTAACCCATAGGGTTCAATATGATGTCGGTCCACCTTTTGCAGCTATTACAGCTTCAACTCTTCTGGGAAGGCTGTCCACAAGGTTGCATAGTTGCATTGGTGAGGTCACACACTGATGTTGGTCGAAAAGACCTGGCTCTCAGTCTCCGTTCTAATTCATCCCAAAGGTGTTCTATCGGAGTTCAGGTCAGGACTCTGTACATGCCAGTCAAGTTCATCCACACCGGACTCTGTCATCCATGTCTTTATGGACCTTGCTTGGTGCACTGGTGCACAGTCATGTTGGAAGAGGAAGGGTCCCGCTCCAAACTGTTCCCACAAGGTTGGGAGCATGGAATTGTCAAACATGTTTTGGTATCCTGGAGCATTCATAGTTCCTTTCACTGGAACTAAGGGGCCTGGCCCAACTCTTGAAAAACAACCACACACCATAATTCCTCCTCCACCAAATTTCACACTCCCACCACTTTGTGGCTGAGTTGCTGTTGTTCCCAAACTCTTACATTTTCTTATAATATAGCCGACAGTTGACTTTGGAATATTTAGGAGCGACGGAATTTCACGACTGGATTTGTTGCACAGGTGGCATCCTATGACAGTTCCACGCTGGAAATCACTGAGCTCCTGAGAGCGGCCCATTCTTTCACAAATGTTTGTAGAAACAGTCTCCATGCCTAAGTGCTTGATTTTATACACCTGTGGCCCGGCCAAGTGATTAGGACACCTGATTCTGATCATTTGGATGTGTGGCCAAATACTTTTGGCAATATAGTGTAGATACTTCAACATTTTTAAAAGGATTGAACACACAACCCTCAGGCTGGGCGACCATGCACCACTTCACCACCTGACCCATGCTGTCCCTCCTGTATTAGTTCATAATGAAGGGTTAAAGTAACACCTACGTGTAATTTCACTAATGTCATGTGCACCATGAACGTCTCTTTCTCTCTTACACACACACACACACACACACACGCACACAATCTCAAACTCCATCAGCATTCATGGAGGGTGTTTTGCATCGCTCAGTGTCAGCGGTGCTTTGACATCAAAGAGACAAAGAGAAAGACAGAGAGAGAGTGGAACGGGGAAGAGAAGAGCCAGAAAGAGACAAAGAAAAACATAGTGAAGGAGGTTTAAAAAAAAAAAAGGGGGTAGCTTTGATATTTGATGCGAGTGAGACAGAGTGACAGTTATAAAGTCATGGCTGGGAGGAGAGGCAGGGGAGGGGCTGACAAAGTGACATTTGGATATTTCGCAGAAGACAAACTTCAACCCCAGGCATGGCTCTGACACGCTCAGACCGCTTATCACTTCCGCTGTCGGCCAGGAACTAATGTCTGCAGAATGTTCTGGATTGCGGGGGGGCATACACGTGCATCACAGCAACAACAGGAAAAATAGACTCGGGGGTTTGAATAGCTGCAATTACTTATGTCTGGTTGTACACCGGAGTGATCACCCCAATTAGCAAGGTGGGAAACGTCACATTGAGGGCTTACAGGTTTCAGGCGTACATAACAGCTGTGTGTGTGTGTGTGTGTGTGTTTTTACAAATAAGAGAGCAGCTTCCTCAGAGCCAGACTCACCGACTCACCCACATGATGCCACCTGTCTGCGTGAGTGTTTTTTTTTGCACAGGTGATCTACTTGGTCTACATGAAAGAGCAGGGAAAACCATAAAAAACAAAAAAACAAAGATACAAATTGAGAATCTTATTTCGCATTAGGTTAGTGATTCCCAATTACTGTGCTGTGGTGAAGTACCCAATTTCGGGGTTAGAAAATTATTCCTTTTGATTGATTGATTGAAACCTTTATTAGTAGATTGCAAAGGAAGAGAATACATTATATGAAACAGTACAGTTTACACAGTACAGTACATATGCCGTAAAATTGACCACTAAATGGTAACACCCGGATACGTTTTTCAACTTGTTTAAGTCCACGTTAATCAATTCATGGTACAAATATATACAATCAGCATAATACAGTCATCATACAAGTTAATCATCAGAACAAGGACACCATAAAAGTGTAGCTCTCAGCTTCTTATGGTATGTAGTACCGGGGTCCCCAAACTTTTTGAAATTAAAAAAAATTGGCCGGGGGCCGGGCTGTACATATATATATATATATATATATATATATATATATATATATATATATATATATATATATGTATATATATATATATATATATGTTAGGTCAGGAAAAACACAGAGGCTATTCATCCCTACGAGCCTGTTTCACAGGTTTCCCTGCTCTTCAGGGGATTTTGTATACTTCAATAAAATCCCCTGAAGAGCAGGGAAACCTGCAAAACAGGCTTGTAGGGATGAAATAGCGTGTGTGTTTTTTCCTGACCTGTTTTGCAGGTTTCCGTGCTCCTCAGGGGATTTTATTGAAGTATATACAATCCCCTGAAGAGCAGGGAAACCTGCGAAAATGGTTTTGTAGAGATGAAATAGCCTTTGTGTTTTTTCCTGACCTAACGTATATTCCGATCTCCCCCGGTATTGAGCACTGTATAGCGGATAAACCACAGAAACCTTGACTATATATATATATATATATATATATATATATATATATATATATATATATATATATATATATATATATATATATATATATATATATATATATATATATATAGCGTGATGATGTCACGTTATCAATGGGAAAATGCATTTTTAGACAATATGATTTGCCTGAGCGGCTAGGAGACATCAAGAGTAAAAAAAAAATTGTATTACTGTGTCACATGGCCTTACCTTTTAACAACACGTTTGGGGGTATGAGGAGACCAATTTTTGAAGCTTTTCAGGTGGAATTATTTCCCATTAAGTTGTTACCTACTCAGTGGCCTAGTGGTTAGAGTGTCCGCCCTGAGATCGGTAGGTTGTGAGTTCAAACCGTAGTGGTTAGAGTGTCCGCCCTGAGATCGGTAGGTTGTGAGTTCAAACCAAGTCATACCATAGACTATAAAAATGGGACCCGTTACCTCCCTGCTTGGCACTCAGCATTTTAACATTTGTGCATTAATTAAAAATGAAATAAATACAAAGCCCCCACACACCTTCGCTCTCATGGGTTGTCTATTCCGGCTGCCGTCCGTAAATATGTCCGCGTATTCAAGTTCTTGGCACTCTGGGTCCATATTTTATCCCTTTAAATCTAGTAAAGCTCATTAAACTATTAATCGAAGCAACAGGATATAAATCAAAGCTTTCTTCAATTGATTAATCCTTACTTCCCTTGCTTAGTATGTCTGTTCACATTCTCATGACAGAACTTCATGTACCATGTTAGTTAAACACATTTGACTCCATCCATCCTACCGCCTCCACTTATCCAAGTCTGATTTAATACACCAATCAATTTCACAACACTTATACTGTGTGTGTGTGTGTGTGTGTGTGTGTGTGTGTGTGTGACTTTTAGAAGCTTTAGGGCTCATCCAGCACATGTCACTCAGACAGCTGCAACTCAGCAGGGATCTTCAGACTGACTGGAGGACCCTCTATTGCGCGCAAAAAATGCACAACGAAATACTTCCATAATACACACCATCTTTTCGACGCACTTGTCATTATGCACGAATCTGGATGAAGCTGGTTTTTTTCGAGTACATCTGTGTGTGTGTGTTTGTGTGTGTGTGGGTGTGTGTTAGCTTGCAGATAGGTCTTTTATATGAGTGTGACCAGAATCTGTTCAACCTATCTCGGTCAACAGAGGGCACTCTCACCCTTCATTGTACACCTCACACACACACACACACACACACACACACACACACACACACACACACACACACACACACACACACACACACACACACACACACACACACACACACACACACACACACACACACACACACACACACACACACACACACACACACTTACACGATCATAAGCAGACATGACACACATACTAATTGACTTGTCTTCCACTTTCATTCCACAGCTTTACTCTCTATTTTGGTTTATTTCATTGCAAAATGAATGTTGAACAGTAGTGATAAATTAACAGACTTCTCCATGGCTGAACACACTGCAGTTCGTTGTGTTAGAAGGAGCGTTTAGTTATCTCACTCTATTTGCACAGGTGGCGATAAGGGACGCGCGACATGTTTAGTGTTGTTTAGGGCCTATGAATAGCAACGCATTACCTCCAGTGAATGTCTACAAGGAGAAACCACACAACTGTTTGCACGGTGCCCATTAGGAGACACACAGATGTGTGTGTGATGAGATGTCTGCGCAGTTGAGGACTCGATTATCTGTGTTTGGGGTTTTGTCCATACATCCGGTGTCATGTTTACAGCCAGGAGTGGAGATTCCAGGGCCAACATTTCCTGTCTTGTGGCAAGCTGTAACACCACCAATATATATATATGTGTGTTTGTGTGTTCAAGTGTTATCATGAAGTGCTTCCAGCTTTCCCTCCTCTCGTCTTCCATTCATCCCATTGTGGCTAAAAGGGTCCTTCTCGCTTTCACTCATCTCCTGCTCTCTTCTCTCCGCAGTCCTAATTACCCATGCTCCTCATAGCGGCCCCTCCTTCCGAGCCTTTGAAGTTATTTTAGCAAATTTGACAAAGATGCACAGACAATACATGGAAAAGTCTGCAGTTGAAGGTCTCTGGAGTTGTGTGTCCTTCGTTTTGTCTTTGGTTTCGTGTGTATTTGTCTGAAACCAACAAAGCAGGTTTTTTTTTCCAAGGTTAGGCAAATTAGAGTAAATTAAAGTTCCGTGTCGTATTTTGAGATAATATCTGTACATTCCAGTTTGCAAGTGTGTTTACGTGTCTGAGTGTGTAATTCTGAGCCTCATGTATGAACGCAAGCCTTCTGAGAGCTTACTGCTTATGACAGCTGTGTGGAAGTGGATGGCCTTCATCACAATGTATTATTTGGCATGTTTCAAAATGGTTTACAAAGGCTGCTAACATAGACGGTAACATATTGCGTCAATTACGGTTGTATTATTTTCTCAAAACTATTATTCATCTATGTGCTAATTTATGTTAATATCTGGTTACTTTCCGTTGTACCATGGTTTTATATACACAGCTATTAAAATGTAATAAACACTTGTTCTAACGTTATTTAAATATTTTACATTAGTTTTAAGACTTATTTACTGAGTGGGCAAACAATTAAAAAAAATCGACAAAAGATCTATTCCCAGTAGTATCAGCAACATACTGATACGATACTTGATATCGTTACTATATTTCCACTTTTGTTTACATTCAAACTCTAGCTTAGTGGTTAGTATGGCTTATTGTACCGTATTCTCCAACGGCAGTGGTCACCTGCAATCTTCTGAAATCCAAGATCCCCGGTCTTAGCCATGAACCAAGGCAAGATATAATTATATGTATACATATATATATATATATATGTATATATATATATATATATATATATATATATATATATATATATATATATATATATATATATATATATATATATATATATATATATACTGTATATACAAACCCCGTTTCCATATGAGTTGGGAAATTGTGTTAGATGTAAATATAAACGGAATACAATGATTTGCAAATCCTTTTCAACCCATATTCAATTGAATGCACTACAAAGACAAGATATTTGATGTTCAAACTCATAAACTTTTTTTTTTTTTTGCAAATAATAATTAACTTAGAATTTCATGGCTGCAACACGTGCCAAAGTAGTTGGGAAAGGGCATGTTCACCACTGTGTTACATCACCTTTTCTTTTAACAACACTCAATAAACGATTGGGAACTGTGGAAACTAATTGCTGAAGCTTTGAAAGTGGAATTCTTTCCCATTCTTGTTTTATGTAGAGCTTCAGTCGTTCAACAATCTGGGGTCTCCGCTATCGTATTTTACGCTTCATAATGCGCCACACATTTTCGATGGGAGACAGGTCTGGACTGCAGGCGGGCCAGGGAAGTACCCGCACTCTTTTTATGAAGCCACGTTGTTGTAACACATGCTAAATGTGGCTTGGCATTGTCTTGCTGAAATAAGCAGGGGCGTCCATGAAAAAGACGGCGCTTGGATGGCAGCATATGTTGTTCCAAAACCTGTATGTACCTTTCAGCATGAATGGTGCCTTCACAGATGTGTAAGTTACCCATGCCTTGGGCACTAATGCACCCATACCATCACAGATGCTGGCTTTTGAACTTTGCGTCAATAACAGTCTGGATGGTTCGCTTCCCCTTTGGTCTGCATGACATGATGTCGAATATTTCCATAAACAATTTGAAATGTGGACTCGTCAGACCACAGAACACTTTTCCACTTTGCATGAGTCCATCTTAGATGATCTCGGGCCCAGAGAAGCCGGCGGTGTTTCTGGATGTTGTTGATAAATGGCTTTCGCTTTGCATAGTAGAGCTTTAACTTGCACTTACAGATGTAGCGACAAACTGTATTTAGTGACAGTGGTTTTCTGATGTGTTCCTGAGCCCATGTGGTGATATCCTTTAGAGATTGATGTCGGTTTTTGATACAGCGCCGTCTGAGGGATCGAAGGTCACGGTCATTCAATGTTGGTTTCCGGCCATGCCGCTTACGTGGAGTGATTTCTCCAGATTCTCTGAACCTTTTGATGATATTATGGACCGTAGATGTTGAAATCCCTACATTTCTTGCAATTGCACTTTGAGAAATGTTATTCTTAAACTGTTTGACTATTTGCTCACGCAGTTGTGGACAAAGGGGTGTACCTCGCCCCATCCTTTCTTGTGAAAGACTGAGCATTTTTTGGGAAGGTGTTTTTATACCCAATCATGGCACCCACCTGTTCCCAATTAGCCTGCACACCTGTGGGATGTTCCAAATAAGTGTTTGATGAGCATTCCTCAACTTTATCAATATTTATTGCCACCTTTCCCAATTTCTTTGTCACGTGTTGCTCGCATCAAATTCTAAAGTTAATGATTATTTGCAACAAAAAAAAAATGTTTATCAGTTTGAACATCAAATATGTTGTCTTTGTAGCATATTCAACTGAATATGGGTTGAAAATGATTTGCAAATCATTGTATTCCATTTATATTTACATCTAACACAAATTCCCAAGTCATATGGAAACAGGGTTTGTATATATATATATATATATATATATATATATATATATATATATATATACATATATATATATATTTATATATATATATATATATATATATATATATATATATATATATATATATATATATATATATATATATATATATATATATATATATATATATATATATATATATATATATATATACTTGAAGTAGCACACACATATATATATATATATATATATATATATATACTTGAAGTAGCACACACATATATATGTATATATATATATATATATATATATATATATATATATATATATATATATATATATATATAAAAAGAAGCTATTGCTTCTTTTATGAGAGGAAGCCAGCAAATGATTTTTTAGCAACAAGTCAGAATATACTTTTTAATGTTCTGTTAAATTAAAAAATAATGAATTTATGAATGAATTTAGCTGCGAAAATGGAGGTTTGTATAATCAAGCTCAACCTTTCTCCAAACTTGACTTTCAGACAATAAATCACAGAAAAAGGTGAGATCCCAAATGATTTTAACATTTTATCAAATCAATTTAATGGGATAAGACTACCTATTTGATAACAACAATAGGATATTGAAATATTATTTGTTCTTGTTATCTTGATGAGCAACCTGTATTCATTTCAGAGAGTATGATTTTTAAGTAAACACAAAATCAATGCTTTGCCTGGCTTGGAGGTCACCGCACATCACTGCTTCTGATTTAAACAAAATGCACATGAAAGTGTGAACATAACCATACACACAGTAGATACACAGACATTATTAAGTCAATCATGTGCACCATGAATACAAAATTAAGTCTTCCAGACATTGGACAAACATCCTGAAATGCCAGAGTTGTTTCAGGAATTTAGAGTCATTCTCTGCTGCTTTTGGGTTAATGGCACTAAATCTTATGAACCGATTAACATTGATGATGGATTAATCTGCACTAACGTGTTAATTTTGACCACCCTGCCAACAACACAACATTATGACTTACAAGGTCCTAAAATACAAATACTTGTTGAATGTCATTGTTATGAGACTGTTCAATTATTTTTTTCACACACAATCAGCAAGGCCCTCTGAGATTAGACGAACTAGGAAAGCATTGATTATTTCCCCAAAGTGTCTAAAATGTTTTATAATTTATTGGTGGAAGGAAACTCCAGGGAAAGAATAAGAAACAACACACACACACACACACACACACACACACACTGCTGAGACATTAGAAAGTGTGTGGGTGTTTTAGGGTAAAATAATACGTGGGCAGAAAAGCCATGTCGGACAAATAGATCGAATGCCACCGGTGGGAAAAATAAAAGAGAAGAAAAATGACATGGAGGTGTTGGATTTATATGACACGTGTGGAGGTGGTGGGGAAGTAGACAATAATTCTCATCCTCCTCTGTCTGCCCCTCAAACCAGACACAAATAGGTAACAAACACTCGCATGTTACCCGGAAATTGTGCAATGGTGCACTTTGCAGTTGTGGAGTTTTTTTTGTCTGTTATTTTTAACATCTATTACACACACACACACACACACACACACACACACACACACACACACACACACACACACACACACACACACACACACACACACACACACACACACACACACACACGCACACACACACGCACACACACACACACACACACACACACACACACACACACACACACACACACACACACACACACACACACACACACACACACACACACGCACGCACGCACAGTACAATATCCTGTGAGAAAAGAGCAAGTGCCGGTTCACCACACAATACGTCGTGTTCAGGGTGTGATGATGGTTATGACCCACTGTGAGGCGGACACACAGTTGGCTTGCAGCAGTTGCTTGTGTGAGACGCCACAAAATGCCCCCTGTTGTGTTCAGAGACATGTGGAAGTACACGCTAATACACACACAATTCATGAGCATGAACACACCCATTTAGCTATCCTTATGAAAACAGACACTGATGGAAGGGACACTTGGGGCTGCATGGATCCTGCTATCTAAGAGGACGCCTGGGGCAGCCTTAACATAGCGTATAGTAAATAAATAGTGTTAAGGTTTTTCGATATGTTACCATCAAGCCAAAGAAAAAAAGCGCGTAGGGTAATCAATTAAAGAAGTTATCTTTTTTTTCTTGCTTTTGATCATACTCAAAATGGAGATTACACAAATCCTGGAGATTTCTAGGTGGGTGCAATATGAAAATACATAAACATGTTTATACTTTTGAATTGATATTCCTCTATTGTAACAATACTGAAAATACATTTAACTAAATTTAATTATTTACAGACTAAGGCCCCTTCTACACTAAGGTTATCCAGGGTAAATCCCACCTAACCTTATCCGTGTCCACACACACACAATGGTCGTTTTAAGAGCCCCTTCGCCCCCTTCCGTCCGCCGGCGCAACGTGACCTAGTACGCATGCGCAGAAAATGCGCACGTCATAGTCACCTCCAGTGTTGCTTTGTGTGCAAGTTCTTCAATTAAATGTAACTTATCTGAACAATATCCAGTGTTGTGGTATTTCAATTAACTGGAATCCAGTGTGCTGTGGGGCCCTATTGTAGTGAATCACACCTGAGCCATCATAAATTAATCAAATCTTTATTGGACACGTGAAAGTAAACAATGTGACAAAGAACATTTTACATCAATCAATCTAGGGATGTAGATATCTGGTCAGGACACTCCTCACTCTTTTGCCTTCACCTTCGTTGTCCTATCTTTTTTGGTGATTTTATCGCGACATACATGGCGGACAATAACTGATACAGTCTGCTCTGCCAGTCCATATGCATTCAATGTTTTCCGTAGTCTTCACTCTACGGCCAGGTAATACAAAGCACACGCTATCTTTTTTATCACATCCATGGGAGTCCGCATTCTCGTTGTCTGTCCTTCGACAAATGGACAAAGTTTTTCGGTAAGTAGAATCACAGCTGACCCGGACATTCGAAGGTTTTCTTGCCGTCTGAGAAGTGTTGTATCCCAAATAGCTGCAATTGCGCGTTTCCTTCATGTCTGATTTCCACAAGCGTCTGTACATGTACAAGAAGGAGAAACACGGGCATGTCTAGATGACTCGCCTCCATCTTTCCAGTGGTTAGCTCCGGTTGTTATGAAGCTGGCTGTGGCGCGTTTTTTCTGACGTCACTTCCTGTGTGGGGCGGGGTCTTTCTGACTTCACTTCCTCTCCGAACTAATTTTGTAAACGATCAATGAGTCCATACAAAGCTAAGAGCCGGAGATTCAAGAGATACACGGCGCACTTACCCGTGTAAAAAATTATCCAAGGATGGGAACCTTAAACGATGGTTTAGTGTGGCTGACACAATGCTTAGGCTTGATAAATATTTGTTCAAGGGGTTATCTGGCTTTGGCAGTAGGGTGTCATATTTAGGTATATATATATAGTTAAGATTTTATCAATACCGATACCAATATCGATATTGTTTTTCAATACCTCTATTCATCTGTAAACTTATCGGTAAATAAAGATGTGAAATATGCATTTGAACTACCATTTTTATGAGCTTTATTATTTTTATTATTAATACTTCCTTATTCGTGATTATTCCAAGGTGATTTTTAGATCCTAGGGCTGGGTAATATGGCCCCCCCCAAAAAAATCCATTTAAAAAAAATAAAAAATTAAACTGACCAGTTTTAAAGCATCTGTACTAAAAACCAAATAAACTGATATTAGATCAACATTTTAGGTAAATAAAAAAGTAAACTAATTAAGAAAAATCACAATAACATAACAATATACCAATACATTTGAGTTTACATACTATCAAGTAAAAGAAAGCACACACAAAGATGCATCAGTTATTATTTTCAACACTAGTGCTCCAACTAAAGTATTAGAAGCTGTCAAGTTGTCATTAAAGGCCTACTGAAATGAATTTTTTTTTATTTAAACGGGGATAGCAGATCCATTATATGTGTCATACTTGATCATTTCGCGATATTGCCATATTTTTGCTGAAAGGATTTAGTAGAGAACAACGACGATAAAGTTCGCAACTTTTGGTCGCTGATAAAAAAAAGCCTTGCCTGTACCGGAAGTAGCGTGACGTCACAAGCTGGAGTGCTGCAAACATTTCCCTATTGTTTACACCAGCAGTGAGAGAGATTCGGACCGAGAAAGTGACGATTACCCCATTAATTTGAGCGAGGATGAAAGATTTGTGGATGAGGACAGTGAGAGTGAAGGACTATAGTGCAGTGCAGGACGTATCTTTTTTCGCTCTGACCGTAACTTAGGTACAAGGGTTCATTGGATTCCACACTTTCTCCTTTTTCTATTGTGAATCATGGATTTGTAATTTAAACCACCTCGGATACTATATCCTCTTGAAAATGAGAGTCGAGAACGCGAAATGGACATTCACAGTGACTTTTATCTCCACGACAATACATCGGCGAAACACTTTAGCTACGAAGATAACGTGTTAGCATCGGGCTCAAATGCAGATATAAACAAAATAAATAAACCCCTGACTGGAAGGATAGACAGAAAATCAACAATACTATTAAAACCTGGACATGTAAATACACGGTTAATGCTTTCCAGCTTGGCGAAGATTAACAATGCTGTTGCTAACGACGCCATTGAAGCTAACTTAGCAACGGGACCTCACAGAGCTATGATAAAAACATTAGCGCTCCACCTACGCCAGCCAGCCCTCACCTGCTCATCAACACCCGTGCTCACCTGCGTTCCAGCGATCAACGGAAGGACGAAGGACTTCACCCGATCATCCGTGCGGTCGGCGGCTAGCGTCGGCTAGCGCGTCTGCTATCCATTCAAAGTCCTCCTGGTTGTGTTGCTGCAGCCAGCCGCTAATACACCGATCCCACGTACAACTTTCTTCTTTGCAGTCTCCATTGTTCATTAAACAAATTGCAAAAGATTCACCAACACAGATGTCCAGAATACTGTGGAATTTTGAGATGAAAACAGAGTTTTTTTGTATTGGATTCAAAGGTGTACCAATACTTCCGTTTAACTAGTGACGTCACTCGCATACGTCATCATACAAAGACGTTTTCAACCGGAAGTTTAGCGGGAAATTTAAAATTGCACTTTATAAGTTAACCCGGCTGTATTGGCATGTGTTGCAATGTTAAGATTTCATCATTGATATATAAACTATCAGACTGCGTGGTCATTAGTAGTGGGTTTCAGTAGGCCTTTAACTTACCAATGAACATTGGTGGTCGCGCCCACAACATGGCCAGCATTGATTGATTGGTTGAGACTTTTATTAGTAGGTTGCACAGTGAAGTACATATTCCGTACAATTGACCACTAAATGGTAACACCCGAATAAGTTTTTCAACTTGTTTAAGTCGGGGTCCATTGGTAGTAGTTGCAGGTGTTTTTCCACACAGCTTTTGGACAACGAGTAGTCATCAAATTTTGTAAAAGAAACATATCACCTGACACATAGAAGTCCTTTGGGAACTGTTCTGCTCTGTATTTTGGAGTTAGTTTTGTAGTTTGAGGTGGCCGCGTGTCAAGGAGGCAGGCACAGAGATCGTCCAAAAAGGATGCAGGTCTGCCGGCTAGAGTGCTGGCCACTGGCTGGCCAAGCTCCATGGAGGTGAGTGTTTGTCAAGTACACGGTCCACGTATACAACATTTCCCCTTTTCTTCTCAATGACAGCATTTCAGTCACATTACGGCAATTTCCACGACTTTCCGCATTTAAATTCTGTTTTTAGAGAACATCGATTCCATCCGGAATTCCAGGGACATGATTTTGTTTACCCCCGCGTACCTTGTAACCGGAAGTGGGACGGTCAATGGTGAACTCCAATTGGCTGTTCGGCCGTTTCTTTTTTTATGTATCATTAGTCCAAAATTTTAACGGTCCAATTAGGAACGAGTACCAGAAAATACAGCTACTCGGTATTAGGAATGCATACCGTGTACAGGTATTTTTTGATACCTGTTTCTAATTGTGTTGGTCCAGGAGGACCGTTATATGTTATATTTTATATTGCTACTACGCTACATTTTTATTCAATTTTGTTTTCACCCTCTTTTTGTGCCCTTGTGTGCATTATCCTTTCCATCCTTACCTTTTCCATCCTTTGTAACTGAGCTACTGTGTGGAACAATTTCCCCTTTGGATCAATAACGTTTGTCTAAGTGTAAGTCTAAGATTCTGGATTAATGATACTGCTATCGGTACTTTTTTCATCCAGCTGTCAGTCGTAATTATGACACACTGTCAAATGATTCAGTTAAACTGCAGCCACTCTAATAATAATCAGCTTGGAATAAGCAACACCACACAAAAGTTCGTAAAACAACAATATTTCCTCCTCAAAAGTCCCTGAAAGTCACGCACGTTAGTAAGAGGTTTCGTCAGTTACCCACCTGACCTGATTTATAATATGTATTTTATGAGATATCACGTTGAATGCCTGTGAATGAACATGATTACCATACATTAATATTATTTGACTTCATTATTTACTATTTTAGAACTATTATTTTAAATGTTACGGAGACAAGCCGCAGAAAACGGATGGAAGAATACTGAGTGTAATTGTAATTAATGGAAACACAGTGTGGTCTTTTCAAGATGATGACATACTGTAACTGCATTGCACCTTGCACATTGTTATGGTAAATGGGTTATACTTGTATAGTGCTTTTCTACCTTCAAAGTACTCAAAGCGCTTTGACACTATTTCCACATTCACCCATTCACACACACATTCACACACTGATGGCGGGAGCTGCCATGCAAGGCCCTAAACACGACCTATCAGGAGCAAGGGTGAAGTGTCGTGATCGTACCGAGAACCCTCAAGTTGTCTACCCACCGAGCCACGCCGTCCCCACTTGTTTAGGACTTAAAAAGCAGAAGTTGATAAAATACTTCCCTGCTGTGACATGTCAGACCATGATGTTGCTGGTGCACAACCTCGTGTGCTAATAAAAATGCAAATTAAAATTTCATTTTTTTACATCTTTATTTACACAAATTACATATAGTACAGATAAGACTACAATCAATAATCAATAATGTATCAATAAGGAATATACATATAGTTAACTGTATCGATAAAATCCTAATGATGTACATCCCTACTCGGTATTCATTTCTAATCACGATACACCTTTTTCACTTACGATGGAATTTTGAGTATTGGCCGATTCTGACATTAATCCAATTATTTTGTAGTGTGGACTGTTAGGTCAAGTTAAATTACTCAGAAAACAATAGTCGGTATAAAAAAATACTAACCTTGTGACAGAATTATATTTTTAAAGTTAAATGATGTTGTTTTTTTACGATACTATTTACAAACTTGGATTTAGAGTAACATCTCCAGGAATCTGAGGAGTGAGGATGAATCCAAATTTACCAGCTCAAGGAGCATTGCCTTGCTGCAACATTGGTAGTGTAGCTAAAAATTCTAATCAAATAAGCGTACTGTTAATTTAGAGCAGGGATCCCTAAAATCCGGCCCGCAGGACATCCCAAATTAAAAACTGTAAATCAATTATTATTATTATATTTTCAATTATTATTTTTTTAAAATCTGTCCTTTCTAATCCATTTTCTACCACTCGTTACTCTCGGTGTCTTCTAGGCAAAAAAATATTGTCTAAAAATGCATTTTCCCATCGATAATGTGACATCAAGTGTGGCAAGTGCGCGCTCTTTCAGTCAATTAGTGCGCAAGGAATATATATATATACAGCCTGGCCCCCGGCCAAATTGTTTTATTGTTTTAACCCAATGCTGCCCCCTAGTCAAAAAGTTTGGGGACCTCTGCTTTAGAGTAATATGACCAGTGTTGGGACTAACGCGTTACAAAGTAACGCGTTACTGTAACGCCGTTAGTTTCGGCGGTAACTAGTAATCTAACGCGTTATTTTTTATATTCAGTAACTCAGTTACCGTTACTACATGATGCGTTACTGCGTTATTTTACGTTATTTTTTATGTAGTATCGGCTAGAAACTGAAGATGTGAGTGTGTTTTGTGGCAGCGCTGCGGTGGAAAAGAAAAGGCGTACGTGCTTTGTGTGGGTGGGGGCGGGGGGGGACTCCCATACCGTAGTTGAGGAGCGCAGGGGAGACGTTCCTTCGGGGCTAACAACCTTCACTTTACCCGGAAGTGGTCTTTACAGCTGAGGGTGAATGACGAGCCCGGCGGTTTGTTGCAACTTTGTGACTTTATTGCACGCAGCCATCCACCAAGCTAGAGAGAGCACCTGCAAGCACTCACTGTCGCCGCTCGCTCACTTCTCTCGCCCACTCACTCACTGACGTCCCTCACCCACATGCTGTCATATCTTAAAGGGCCACACACACACACACACGCACACACATAAACGCTACTATCATAACAACTAACAAGACATCAAGGCGAAGCCAAGAGTCAATTTTTTTAACAAGGAGAAATTCTCAATACTTTTCTTTTGTCGAGCACAAAGAAAATAACATTTTAGTTAAATGTAAGTTGTGTCTTGGATCAAATATCCTATCTACTTCAAGTTCAAGTTAAAGTGCCATTATGTTGCAGCTATTTAAAATAGTTTTGTCAATTTGTTCTGGCCAGAAACAAATTGGCCTTTGAAACATATCTTTGTCTTTGTGTGTTGTATGTAGAGCACATTGCTTAGCAGAGTTCAGTGATGCAAATGCATGTCAAGTTGATCAACAGATTGTATTATTCTCCAGTGCAATAACAGTACTGAAATGAAGGCTAAAGGGCATTAATGGGAGCTTTTAAAAAAGAAAAGAAAAAAAGAAGTAACTAAATAGTTACTTTTCAAAGTAACGCATTACTTTTTGGTGTAAGTAACTGAGTTAGTAACTGAGTTCAATCAATCAATCAATCAATCAATGTTTATTTACTTTTGAAATGAAGTAACTAGTAACTATAACTCATTACTGGTTTTCAGTAACTAACCCAACACTGAATATGACTCAAGTAAAAGTAAAAAGTAGTCTTTCAATAAATGCTTCAGTAAGATAAGTATTGTGTGAAAAAAATACTTGAGTATTGAGTAACTTGTTACTAACTTCTGAGTTTTTTAGGAGCTTTTTTAAATTGTTTTTTGGACTACAAACATATTTGGTGAGAAACTATTTCTGTAGTTGGAATTCTTGCAGGCGGAAATGTGTTTTTACTGACAAAAGACAGCGCATGATATATTGTAAATGTTATTATTTTTTTAAAGTAAACATTGAAGCGTAATGCTGCCATGACGTCACGTCACTTTCAGTCAGTTTCCGTGCACTAAATTAATGTGATTTCTCTAACAATTTGGTTTCTTTTATTTTCACGCCTATAAGTAAAGTTCTAGTTTCCATGTGCTATCTCTAATTTGACTGTTGGCCATACGCAGTGTGTGTCTCGTACACTAGGGGGTGATTGTGGTCATTACAGATTGTTTAGCTATGTGGAAATGTAAATACAGTAGAAGAAAAGAATGCTACATGATACATGCTAATGCATTAGCGCCAATAACTGTCAAGCTCCAGATCTAACATAACTTTACACTGCTATTTGGTGTTGTTGGTAATGTTTTAATGTGTTTAAATTACTTTTGTGTTTATTAAGATTATCAGACGTACAAAAAGATCACTATTTTGGTGAACTGTTTGACTATTCAATGTTAATACAAACTACGTAGTGTATTATTTTAAATGGCTGGTTCACATGTCATTAACGTTGTCTAAATTGTTGTATTTGGAAGTTTGATTCGTCACAAAATAGTTTGAACAACGATGTTGTGGATGATTTAAATGAATAAGATCAATGCTGTCTTGAAGTCATGTGATCTACTATTTGTTATTTTTGTTTACTGACTAACAAAACATACACAATATTTTTACACCGTATTAATTTCATTGTGCATATGAAACAGTTTTAGTGTCAAAATGCAATAAGAGGTTTCTGTCCACTGGTTTTCTCCACCTGGTGTCATGTCACGTAATTAAAGTATCTTCTTTCAAAACATTCTACCACTATTAAACAAGTAGGTTTTTAGTTTATCATATACTTTTAAATTATTTACTTATTTCAGCTTCTATAGCTGTACTTTGTGCGGGTTGTTGTTTCTCACAATTATTTATAATGTAACCATTGTAATGAAACTAGGGATGTCCGATAATATCGGCCTGCCGATATTATCGGCCGATAAATGCGTTAAAATGTAATATCGGAAATTATCGGTATCGTTTTTTTAATTATCTGTATCGTTTTTTTTTTGTTTTTTTTAATTAAATCAACATAAAAAACACAAGATACACTTACAATTAGTGCACCAACCCAAAAAACCTCCCTCCCCCCATTTCTTTCTATTATCAATATTCTGGTTCCTACATTATATATCAATATATATCAATACAGTCTGCAAGGGATACAGTCTGTAAGCACACATGATTGTGCGTGTTGCTGGTCCACTAATAGTACTAACCTTTAACAGTTAATTTTACTCATTTTCATTAATTACTAGTTTCTATGTAACTGTTTTTATATTGTTTTACTTTCTTTTTTATTCAAAAAATGTTTTTAATTTAGTTATCTTATTTTATCATTATTTTTTAAAAGTACCTTATCTTCACCATACATGGTTGTCCAAATTAGGCATAATAATGTGTTAATTCCACGACTGCATATATCGGTTGATATCAGTATCGGTTGATATCGGTATCGGTAATTAAAGAGTTGGAAAAAGCCATTATCGGACATCCCTAAATGAAACTCAATATAACGGCGTAAAAGTAGTGTTACTTCTTCACAAAAATACACAAGTAAAAGTAACAAGTGTGTTGCATTCAAACGACTTTGGCAAGTACAATTTATCCGAAAAGTTACTTAAGTAAATGTAATGGAGTACGACCCACCTCTGCACATGAAGTATCTAAAATGTGCACATGACAATTAGAAGGTCATAATTTTAATACAATCTTGCATCTAAACAGAGATGTTGTAAATGATTACTTAGAGGGAAGATATCTCAAGTGTACAGCTGTCAAAACCTATACCGTATTTTCCGGACTTCAAATTCTGTTTTTCCCTCATAACCCGGTGCGCCTAATGTAAGGAATACATTTGGTTGAGCTTACCCACTTCATTGCTCTTATAGGGTTGGACAAGGAAAAAAATCATCTTAAATTGAAACAGTGAAGACAAGCTGTCTCTGTATGATCAAAGCCGATTTTAATGATCATGTAGATTTAGTACACCCCATGTGCAAGTGGATGGGAGGGCATTCTTAGTCAACAGCCGTACATGTCACACTAAGGGTGACCATATAAACAACACCAACACTGTCATAAATATGTGCCATATTGTGAAACCACACTAAACGACAATGACAAACACATTTCGGGAGAATATTTGCACTGCAACACAACATAAACAAATACCCAGAATCCCCTGCAGCACCAACTTTTCCGGGACGCTACACTATTTTATTTGGTACATGGTGTAATGATAAGTGTGACCAGTAGATGGCAGTCAAACATAAGAGGTAAGTCTCAAGTAAACAACACCAACATTTTAAATGTACCATTTAAATTATAGAACATTACACACGGTGCTCAAAAATCTATCAAAATGTTTTAGTAGTAAACGTTTTAGTGCCATTTCTAATATCAAGTAGTGTAAAGTTCTTACTTATATCTGTCAGGAAACTCGCCATGAAAGCGATAAAACATACCGGTGTAGTGAGTTTACATTATTCGCCCAAGGGACTTTAGTTATTACAGTTCCGGTCGGACGGTTTTTCACGGGGACACTTTTCCGGTGTGGTTGTTTCCGGATGAGGAGATGCTGCTCCGTTATTGATTTAAGTAAATTCTGAATGTCATTAAAACAGTTAGCTCCATCTTTTGACACTTCTTCCACTCCGTCCTTGCACGCTACACCGCTACAACAAAGATGACGGGGGGAAGACGCTGTCGAAGGTGAGCCACGTGAATAACCCACAAAACGGCGCATCCGAAAGCGACTGTCGGAAAGCGTCTTGAAGATGATCTGTAAAACATAATCCATGCAACATTTTGACCAAAGAACCACCATCACATGTTATGTAGACCACAAGGAAGTGTTTTCAATTCAGAAAAAAAAAAAAAAAAGACTCCTTTAATCCGCCCTATAATCCGATGCGCCTAATATATGAAAACAAATAAAAAAATATAATTCATCAGAAGTGCGCCTTATAATCCGGTGCGCTTTATGGTCCGGAAAATACGGTATTTTATTATTATAAATCCATGATGAATCACGGCCAGACAAGACATGGCATCAAGTTACCTTTCCTCCCTTCCCCCTGGCGCTCTTTCCGTATGACTATGCAAAGCCCTCCCTCAAATTTCACTCCCTCATCAGAATTTAAAAATATTCATTTACTTGATTATAATATAGCTGCAACGCTACTAAATCAAGTAGGGACTCAATTAAGGTTACTAGTAAAGTGCTATTGCCACACATCACGCCAGCCAACCGTCTAATCAATGAATTGATGGCTGACACATAGAACCCTCATAGCGTACGACTCACTGTTGCCAGGAACCCACAATGCTCTGACTAATGCTGCTCTCACTCAAATGTATCGATCTCTCAGCCTGCGATAAACATTGATTGACTTGTTGGCACACGTGACCCCGAGCATTGACCTTTCACAGTAATTACACAACAACACATCTGATACATCTTGTGATCATTTCTACATTTGCAGGAAAATGAATGCAAACTAGAACAGCACCACTATTAATCATCCATCCATCCATTTTTCTACTGCTTTTCCCTCTCGCGGTCCCGGGAGAGTTGGAGCCTATCCCGTCAGTAATCAATTTTCTGTGTGTTAGTTATTGATACTTTTTCTCCTGAATTCAAGCGTTTCCCACCTTCACCATAACAGTAGAACCTCAACTTACGAGCTTTACTGGTTTTATGTCTAGCTCTTAACTCTAAGCACGTGTATCTCAAATCAACGTCTCCCATTGAAATGAATTGAAATCAATTTAATTGGTGCTTGGCCCTCCAAAATCAACACAATTTTAACATCTAACATGCCTTTTAAAAAGATTGTAAGCCTTATATATAAAAACGTTACAATATAATGTATTAGACTTAGACTTCCTTTTATTGTCATTCAAATTTGAACTTTACAGTACAGATAAGAAAAACATTTTGTTGCAGTAGCTCGTTGTAGTGCAGGATAAAAGAGCAATAAGGTGCAGATATAAATACATTTACTGTACAGATAAATATATTGCACTTTTGCATATGCATCTACGTTTATGCATGTATGTTATATTGTCTTTGTATTTCAGCGAGTTAACCTGTTTTGGGGGGGAATTGAGGGGATTATTATGATGCGTTCAAGAGTCTTATGGCCTGAGGGAAGAAGCTGTTACAGAACGTTGAGATTCTGCTACGGAGGCTGCGGAACCTCTTTCTAGAGTCCAGCAGTGAAAACAGTCCTTGGTGGGGGTGGGATGAGTCTCTACAGATTTTCTGAGCCCTGGTCAAGCAGCGAATTTTTGCTATTTTTGCTAACAACTACAGTAGTTTTATGAAGTTATATAATAATAATTAACAACATTTACCTTCAAAGGTATCTCCTTCAAGCTGCTTCGCTGTCAAACATAACATCACCAGCTCTTCTATATTTTTATGGATAAATGTCCGCCGTTTCGATATAATTTTAACGTTCTTGGCTGACATTAGACTCATTCTGCTTCGGTATGGCGCAGACTAGCAGGGATATGCTCGAATAGCTTCACCAACTTGGTGACATGCTTGGTTATGTTATTGTGGATTTTATTTTTTAATTCAACAAATATCATTTGCTTCTTCTCAGCACTGTCCTTCACACCGAATTTCTTCCTTCCCATGGTTTGAAAACAAAGTTGTGTTTATCTTTAGCTATAAGGTAATGCCAGCAAGTAAGACCAGATGTTTTGGGCGGATCTTACAGGGTTCTCTGTGGCATTCGTTATACCAACCAATGGCGGGGATGCTTGAATCTCAAATTTTTGCTTGCAATTTAAAGCATAACAATTGGCAGAAAGACGGCTTTTATCTCAAAACACTCTTAAAGGCCTACTGAAACCCACTTCTACCGACCACGCAGTCTGATAGTTTATATATCAATGATGAAATCGTAACATTGCAACACATGCCAATACGGCCGGGTTAACTTATAAAGTGCAATTTTAAATTTCCTGCGAAACTTCCGGTTGAAAACGTCTCGGTATGATGACGTTTGCGCGTGACGCCACGTAGTGAACGGAAGTATTCGGACCCCATTGGATCCAATACAAAAAGCTCTTTTTTCACCACATAATTCCACAGTATTCTGGACATCTGTGTTGGTGAATCTTTTGCAATTTGTTTAATGAACAATGAAGACTGCAAAGAAGAAAGCTGTAGGTGGGATCAGTGTATTAGCGGCGGACTACAGCAACACAACCAGGAGGACTTTGAGATGGATAGCAGACGCGCTAGCCGCCGACCGCACCTTGACTTCCTCCGTCTCCGGGTCGCCGACCGCATCTATGATCCGGTGAAGTCCTTCGTCGCTCCGTCGATCGCTGGAACGCAGGTGAGCACGGGTGTTGATGAGCAGATGAGGGCTGGCTGG
The DNA here is from genome assembly GCF_033978785.1 of Entelurus aequoreus. Classification (NCBI taxonomy): domain Eukaryota; kingdom Metazoa; phylum Chordata; class Actinopteri; order Syngnathiformes; family Syngnathidae; genus Entelurus; species Entelurus aequoreus. Next base: position 49,749,307 of record NC_084743.1, on the reverse strand, counting down.
CGTAGGTGGATAGCTAATGTTTTTAGCATAGCTCTGTCGAGGTCCCGTAGCTAAGTTAGCAACAGCATTGTTAAGCTTCGACAGGCTGGAAAGCCTTAACCGTGTAGTTACATGTCCATGGTTTAATAGTATTGTTGATTTTCTGTCTATCCTTCCAGTCAGGGGTTTATTTCTTTTGTTTCTATCTGCATTTACGGGGGACGGCGTGGCGAAGTTGGGAGAGTGGCCGTGCTAGCAATCTGAGGGTTGCTGGTTCAATCCCCACCTTCTACCATCCTAGTCACGTCCGTTGTGTCCTTGAGCAAGACACTTCACCCTTGCTCCTGATGGGCCAGGTTAGCGCCGTGCATGGCAGCTCCCGCCATCAGTGTGTGAATGTGTGTGTGTGAATGGGTGAATGTGGAAAATAGTGTTAAAGCGCTTTGAGTTTCTTAAAAAGGTAGAAAAGCGCTATACAAGTATGACCCATTTACCATTTACCATTTACCATTTAAGCACGATGCTATCACGTTAGCTTCGTAGCTAAAGAGCTTCGCCAATGTATTGTCGTGGAGATAAAAGTCACTGTGAATGTCCAGTTCGCGTTCTCGACTCTCATTTTCAAGAGGATATAGTATCCGAGGTGGTTTAAAATACAAATCCGTGATCCACAATAGAAAAAAGAGAAAGTGTGGAATCCAATGAACCCTTGTACCTAAGTTACGGTCAGAGCGAAAAAGATACGTCCTGCACTGCACTCTAGTCCTTCACTCTCACGTACCTCATCCACAAATCTTTCATCTTCGCTCAAATTAATGGGGTAATTGTCGCTTTCTCGGTCCGAATCGCTCTCGCAATGTGGAAATGTGAGGAGCCCTTCAGCCTGTGACGTCACGCTACTTCCGGTACAGGCAAGGGTTTTTTTTTATCAGCGATCAAAAGTTGCGAACTTTATCGTTGATGTTCTCTACTAAATCCTTTCAGCAAAAATATGGCAATATCGCGAAATGATCAAGTATGACACATAGAATGGATCTGCTATCCCTGTTTAAATAAAACCATTTCATTTCAGTAGGCCTTTAAGTTGGGGCACTCTCAAGTTGAGGGACCACTGTATATCCTATAAAGCACAGACAAAGATTTTTTTGCTCACATTCCATTTTTGGCAAATGACAAAAATCGCACGTATGCGCGAGACAATGCTATACGGCACAACACGTCACACTGTCGTGACTCCACAACCCCGCAGCATACGACCGATAACTTTCTTTTGCCCCATGGCGGGCTATTTTGCAGTTGTATGCAATAAAAAAACTGAATCATCAACTCCCCAGATTCTTTGTTTGGGTACTCTATTCTCAAAGTTTATTTATATAGCCCTTAATCACAAGTGTCTCAAAGGGCTGCACAAGCCACAACGACATCCTAGGCTCAGATCCCACATCAGGGCAAGAAAAAAACTCAACCCAATGGGATACAATGAGAAACCTTGGAGGGGACCGCAGATGTGGGGACCCCCCCCTGGTCGACCGGTGCAATGGACGTCGATAATAGTGTGAGAGTCCAGTCCATAGTGGGGGATCATCTTGAGCGGAGACAGGTCAGCAGCGCAGCGACGTCCCCAACTGATGCACAGATGAGTAGTCCACCGACTTTGAACAGCTAGCGTCTCATCTGTGGTCACCTAATAACCTCTGCACGCAGCAGATGGGGGCAGAGCAAAAAAGAGACGGAAGATCAACTGGTCTTTTCTGCGGAATGAAAACCAGGGCAAACCTATGGATACAATTTTGTCGATAACTGAATTATGCAAAAACCACAGTAGAGAAAACATTGAACGGTTGGAAGTCACATTCCAAATTTTAGACGAGGTCAAATTTTGAGCTTATCCTGAAATTTGTTTAACTTTTTGTGGTATTAAACAGTTAAATCCCTCCTATCTCTCACGTCCTTGTAGTTTTGCCGTGAGCGACTTTGGTAAAAGTTAGACAGCGTCAGACGGACTAAACATTGACCCAAAGGAAAGAGGAATTCAAAATAAGGTCTCTTCTTTATCTGGTTTATTTTTCAAGGCATAGCTGAACTCAATTTAACATCAATATGAGCGTTTTACCATTTTCTTATGCTCCCTAAACTTAGCTTGGCCTTGCTCGTCTCCGCCTGATCATAGTTTATGATCTTAAAACACTCTTTGCTTTCACTGCACTCTTCATCTGTGAAATTACCAGCTCTTTAGATAACTTTAAGACTCAAAGGGAAACTTGATTGGCTCATAAACGAACCATTACAATTTTATCCCCTCTATCAAATGTGAGTTTTTTTGATCTGTTGTCAGACTTGGGCGTAATGTATCCTGCTTTTAAATACATATCAAATGTATATCAACTGAACGTTGACTTTTTTTCTATTTGCAAGGGGTAATAAAGATTTTCTCTCACATAATTTATTTACATGTTATAGTAGGGAGTAACCGATCAATAAATTGATTGATTTGGAAATGGAATAAGTCCCAAAGTTCGAGCTGCATTGACAATCTGCTTTATTTGAACAGATGTTAAAGTTACAAATCTTGATTTACTGGTGTCATGAGTAGTTTCCGGTTCTGTCTGTTGCTGTTTGAAATATATTGGAGCTAAGTCCAACAAAAACCTGGGAAAGCATAAAGGACACACTTATAGTCAGTACCTTTCCGTGTACTTATATGGTCTGATTTTTATATAGGCTATTAATTTTTTTCGGCTCCCGACAGATTTGGTTTTTGTTTTTTTGGTCCAATATGGCTCTTTCAACGTTTTTGGTTGACGGCACTAGGTCATGCAGTTACACAATCATACTATTATTAATGTTATTCTATTCTTACAAAAAACTTTTATTTATGGTAACGTATAAACGTCCAATCATGCATCGTTGATGGCTGATTTAGTGCGACAACAAATCGTCAGAATTTCTTATAACTGATATGACAAAAGCTTCTATTATTGTTCACATTCAGAGCAGCCATCTTTGAAGCCAACTCAGGGTTGGTGAGGACTCGCCAATTTACAGAGTGGAAAATCCAACCTCGATGGGAGTTGCGGTTAAAATTTTCAACGAAGAACTCGGAAATTCTGACTCCCCGTTAAAACTGGAACGCGTAAACCCTGAAATGTATATATATGAATAATTATGAGGTTTGTTGCTTTTTGATGGCATATGGGTCGGATGAATGGGACCCGATCGTTCAGATTGCAGTCACATCGGATAGATATCGTATTGGGTTGGATTTAAAAAAATCAGAATTTTACTGTTCACAATGGCATGAAAAAAATAGATAAAAAACTCATAAAATAACTGACCTGCAGTGTCAACATAGCTATGACATACGCTGGACCAACTAGTGGTAGGGAGGTTTGGAACTAAAATGTATGCTCACACAGAGCAAAACAATCTCAACAGTGTTTCGTGATCGCCTTCCTCCAGTTGCATCAATAAAGCCAGCACAACTTGAGTTGATTCTTGCCTCACATTGGCTCGCATAGCCACAGGGTCACATGACTTATTGATATGTAAAATATTTCTGGTGCTGTTTTTAAGAGTCTGTCAATGTTCTGGATTCTGTCTGCTTTTTCAGAACCAGTTCAAGGACAACCATATGGTCCAGTTGGAGGTTGGCCAGCTCAAACAGTCAAGAAGGACACAATCTGAGAGTAAATGAAAATAAATATTCATCAGCATGATAATGAACATTGGCGGTTGCCATTGTAAACAATGGACTCGGGTCGCTGAACCCCCCCACACGGCCACCGCTTTGCGATATGAAGCCTCTCTCAACTTCTCGTTTTTCTTCTTAAAACTGTATTTTGTCATCTGTCATTCATCCGCCCCAGTCTTTCCTCAGCTGGTGCTAATCTTTCCTGTCCACTTGTGCTCTGCCCTTCTCTCTTGTCATTTTGCCATCCATTCTTCTCTCACCTTTTGCTTTCCAGCTGTGTTGTCTTCATGTTTGGGTTCCTGGCTGACATTTCACAATGCATCTCTCCTGCCATGCAAACTATCTTGTATGTTTTATTGTTTTTTAATTTTTCAAAACCAGAACCAGGCCCCTCATGCTATTCCAAAATGCAATGCTCAAATAAACCACAATAAATAATTCCCTCCCACGACAATAAAGTGAATATAATAAAAGGGCATATATATATATATATATATAACTTTTTAAAGGTGCCATATGTAATAATATCATGTCAAATCATCATTAAATGGCCCTAATATGTCAAAAGGCATGAATAAATCATGTTCTTTTCGAATACCTTTATAACTGATAACGGTAGTTCAGCCGAAATATGCTCATTTCAAAATTTTATTTACAGCCCCGAAATATTGTTGTTGTTTTCATTTTGATGCCCCGTTTGACCAATTTGAAAGTCCGTGAGTGTGTCACATCCAGGTTGCCAGTTACACTCCGCCACTTTCGTCTAGCTCCTGCCACTGGTAAAGTTACTAAACATGTCAGACCTTAGTAAATCTAAAAGGCATTGTTACGATTCTCAACTTATTCATGACAAAGCCAGGAACCAAACAAGGATTTGTATCGGGGATGCCTTTGAAAGATGAAGATGATTGAAGGCGGAGAAGATTTTTTCATCTCACGACAAACTTGCTAATTTTCTCCTTGATAGGGAGGTCAGGCATTTACTTTTTTTTATTACTTGTAATGAATGGAAATGGGCATTTCGTATGTAAACTATATTGTCCAATACAGTCTGTGATCTTGTCTAACAAAGCTAGTATGTTCGTGCAATAAATGCTTAGGAGCGAAGCACCATCACACTAGTGCAGGGGTCGGCAACCTTTACCACTCAAAGAGCCATTTTGGCAAGTTTCACAAATTAAAGAAAGTAATGGGAGCCACAAAAAAAAAATTATAATGAAAAACACTGCATACAAAGCTTAAATGCTTTGTGCTATGTTAACCAGGGGTCTCCGACACACGCACCGGCACGCACTTTAGTGTGGAAATTTGATGTTAGTGCAGCCCGCGAGTTTTGAATGAATGGCGCTTGATAGCGTCACGCTTGCCAACCCTCTCATTTTTCCCGGGAGACTCCCGGATATCAGAGCGTGATGACACTGCATTTGGCACCCACTACAGTCTGCCCTAACATTGTACCTGCTCGACCACACGTAGAATGCAATTTCAGCTTGCTCACGTAAGTGACAGCAAGGCGTACTAACTCAGCAGCCACACATCTTACACTGACGGTACCAATACCCAGAATCCCATGCAGCCCTAACTCTTCCGCTCAACCAACGCACGGAGAGGGGGGGGGGTTGATGTGTGGCGGGATTTGGTGGTAGCGGGGGTGTATAATGTAGACCAGAAGAGTTAGGGCTGCATGGGATTCTGGGTAATGGTTGTGTTGTGTTTATGTTGTGTTACGGTGGGATGTTCTCCAGAAATGTGTTTTTCATTCTTTTTTGGTGTGGGTTCACAGTGTGGCGCATATTTGTAACGTAACAATGTTAAAGTTGTTTGATACGGCTACCGTCAGTGTAAGCTGTGTGGCTGATGAGTAAGTATGCTTTGCTGTCTCCTGTGTGTGCAAGTAATAACAACATGCAACATGTGGCTGGACTGGCACGCTGTATGTAAATGCTATAGAGGACAATTACTGCAGTGCAATTAGGGCACGCCCTTTATTTAGTAATTAGAGTGTAAATAGGATTATTTTTTCCCTGGGAGTAATCTATGAGAGACACTGGGATCCATAAATCTCCTGGGAAAATCGGGGGGGTCGGCATGTATGTAGCTGAGCCGCATCAGAGTGGTCAAGGAGCCGCATGCGGCTCCGGAGCCGCGGGTTGCCGACCCCTGCACTAGTTTAATGCTTACTTAGCATGCTAGCCAGGTCAATGACACATCGACATACAGGCTAACGGGGGAAATGTATGCCCGTTAGCCTGTATGTCGATGTGTCATCCAACTGACAGGGCAACATATATTTTCGACAAATAAAACCTATGTGTATATGGGTAGTGTCAGTGCCTATTTCCTTCTCAATATGCTGATGCGCTGAGGAAATGTGTTCCAACATTAGCACGGCTAATTGCGGGCACATATGGTGTAGTATTTGCTTGGCACAATATAATGCATTACATGTAATGATTTTCTACTTTGTGTATTGACATGGTAGTAGGCTATAGGATTCATGCGTAACGTGGTTTATGCGTAACGTGGGTTGGCTCATAGAATTGCACTCTGCACTGAAAGATGGTGATGTGCGTACATGGAAGAGAAGGCAGTGCGTCAGGTTGGATGCAACATGGAGTTATGCTGAACGAAATGTGGCGGTAATTTTACTGTTGGCCTTGGCTTTCCATCAAAATAGGCCTATGCGATATATACTATATTATTATATATAATTATTTCGATGGTGGTCCGTGCGGTCAAACTAGACATTTTAGCAGGGTAATGACAACAATCTGTCCCGACTCCCGACAAAAATATTGCTGCGTAACTTTACAAATACATTTGGCTCATCGACATCAGTAAAATGTGGCATAATTACTTAGTAAACCATCTTGCAAGAAGCATAAACAAGAGAAATCTACAGCGTAGGACTCATCGATTGCCATTTGAAGTTCCTTGGAGTAGGATTGCGTATCTGGCAACCTCAGTCATGGAGAGAGGGAGGGGACTACAGAATGTTGACCGTGTTTGCATTACCATTTCTGGCCACATTACTACATATGGCACCTTTAACAATTTGTTTTTAAAGAAAAAATATATAAAAATTGCCTTGCCATACTTGACTTCTCAGTATGCGGCCCTCGGTGGAAAAAGTTAAGACACCTCTGGTCTAAAATATTAGAAGCTCTCAAAAAAAAAAAGAAATATACTTAAAATATAAACAAAGAATAAAGTTAGTTAGTTAATAAAAAATAATACTAACTTATGAATTTATCACAAAGGGGGGAGAAAACAGAGAGAGAGAGCAAGAATGCATAGAGCGAGATATTTGGCTTACTGTACGGGAACAGATGACTACGTTCTGGCCCCGGATAGCAGGTTGTGCCGGCTTATGAGGGCAGAGCTTTTCATTAGCGACAGGTGCGTTGAGTGCTGATTGATTGCAGCTGTGCACCAGCGCAGCCTCTGCAGGAGTGGCGTGCGCAGGTGCGCTCTTGGATGTGCGCTCTTGGATGTGAGCTCTTGGATGTGCGCTCTTCGAGGTGCACTCAGCATTGCAATGCGCCCGGGCCGTCACAATTTGCCCTGACACCAAACTGAAAGGGTTCACAGAGATTGTTAGACGCTAAGTGTTCATTTAGCTGTTGTGCAACAATTTGTTAGAGGATTTTCGAGATAAAGGGAAGGTGGGAAACCGGCCGGTAGTTTACCATGAGGTCAAAGAAACATTTTACAAAGTGATTGCTGCAGACGCAAGCATAGTCCGATTGTTTTCCACAAGATCATGAAAGTGATATTTTTAGGAGCCATTTCATTCCACGCACTTTCGTTTTTTTGCTTTTTTAATACCTCTATGAACCACTTCTTTCAAAACTCTATGAAAGCTCTTTCCTATCTCTCTATTTGAACGCTTGGAACCCAAGAACAGAACAGCATTAAGGTATTTTCTGCTCAAACTCTACACTCACTCTCACTTGTTATAATGCTACGCTCAAGCTGTTTGACCATCATGTGGATTAAGCCGCGAAGAAGAAAAACAGATTTGACATATTATGCAACTCAGCAAAAAAATATTTTAAAACATTTGGTATTTATCTGAAGTCAATAGATTGCAGTGTACCACGTGATATGCATATGAATAAAAAAGTATAAGAAACAAATATTCTGTAAAGTAACAATATTAAATATTGCAAAAAGCAATACGGTACCAAAAATGTAAACTTGTGTAAAAGTGTGTAGTTTGAGTGTGGTCATGGGAATGCCAGGCTCTGTTTGATTGGTGAAATGGAGTCAAACATCACTGGCACTTACATTGGATTGGTGAAACAGAGTCATGTGACAGTACCCGCTAAAAGAAGTCTAATTAATATGTATTTGCAAGCAGTAATTTATAAATAATGTATAAATATGAGGATATAAATATATGGAGTGATTGGAATGAAACTCAATGTGATGGGGTAAAAGTAGCATAGCTTCTTCACAAAAAATAGGTAAAGGTAAAAAGTATGTTGCATTAAAACTACTCTAACAAGTACAATTCATCCAAAAAGTTAAGTGAATGTACCACAATACGTAACACCACTGGTTTTGTGACATTATTTTTGGGTGTCTGGAAATAAATAATCAGATTTAAGTTATTTTCTTATGGGAAAAATGTGTTCGGTTTTTGGTAGGATTTGGTCTTCGGAACTTTTGGATTACTAACGGATAGCTAGGTACCACTGTATTACAGTAGCAGTCTTACATTATTGCAAATGGCATCCACAATAAAAACAACTTGTGGAATTATCTATCGCAAGGGATATTTTTTCTACACGTTTTGTACTTCATTAAATAGTACATGCGTATATAAGTGGTGGCTCGCTAGTCCATGAGCTCATACACAAGCTGGGAATAAAACAAATGTGTTTCCAAGTCCAAAATGATGAAGCCTCATTGCCTAGTCTACAATACTGTAATTATGGAGGTTTGCCGCTGAGCACAAAGACAGATTGTGGTGGAGTTGTATGATTCAGTGTGATGTGTATGTGAACCTGCATGATATCTAAAAACTGCCAGCGTTTCTTTGTGTGCAGCTGAATGTGTTTATCCGTCATATTTGTGTGCATGTGTTTGCATGTGTGTGAGTGTGACGGAGAAAATGCTTATTGCCGTCTGAGATCATTCACAGTGAGTCTGTTGTCTGTTTCTCAATGAGGAGATTAGAGAACAATTCATTAGACAAGCTTTGATAGGCGACTGATCTGGTCCATCCACATCTGCCAGACAGAGAGGCCAAAGGGGTAATGGAGGAAAGTTGGTATTTCCTTTGTCTATGTCTTTTCCCTTTTAGTCTCAACCATCTTGTCGTTTGACACTTTTTGAGAATGAGGTAGACAGTAAAGACTCCCAAAAAGAAAGGTATACGATTTCTGAGGGTACAGTTCTGATTTTGACCAACTCCTCATGCTCTTGACAAAGATATTTATGGCAAGTCAAGTCCTACTGAGCAAAATAATGTGAACTAAAAAAACCTTTATACCTTTAAAAAGAGATGGATCATTTGACACCAATTTTTTGGTCCAATGGACACCTTACAAAAGAGAAAAACTTTCAAGGACCCCCTTTTCATTTAGGGTAGATATCAAAACACAGGTAATGGTAAAAAAATAATAATAATTACCTAATTTTAGTGTTAAAAGACAGAGGAACACAAAGTATGGCGCTTTCTACCAGTAATGTGGGTGTTTTGATTGATATATGTTCCCTCACCCACCCGGGAAGTATTTCCTTCAAGATCGGATCCTCTACTAGAGGACTGTGAGCTTGAGGGTTCTGCCCGAGGTCTTAGCTATTACCAGTGTTACATTTTTCTGGACGGAGATGCCAGATGCTGTTCCTGGCATCGCTTAGTGGGTAACAGTAGAAGAGACCGGGGTTTGAATCCCGGTCAAGTCGAATCGTAACATTTAGGTTCCTTAGGCAAGGCCCTTTGCTCTACATGGCAATACCTCAGGTGAGTGATACAAGAAAGGATAGAGTCATGCCTGCTCAGACATCATGGTGTGTGTCAGGTGTTGTGGAATCTGGACACTTGCGAAAAATTTGCCAACAAAACAAGAACCTTTTTCTCTTAGTACACGTGTCCTCAAGTGCAGTTCTGCCATGTGGTCTCAAATAAGGAGACTGACTTGTAGACAGTGTGTCGCCAAGCTTGTTTATCGGTGGCAAGGTCTGACCACTGGTGTGGTCAATGTGGCAAACAGACGGAGATTTTTTAAGGGAGTCTTCTTGCGTGCCCCTCTGTTGCGGTCGTCGGTAAAGAGTTTGCTGTGAAGGTTTATCCTGGGCAGCAATGATCCTCCATCCAAGAGACATGTCCTGCCCAGCGTAGCGGCGACTTCAGCAGTTTGGCCTCGATCTTGGTCACTTCCGCATGTTCAAGCACTTTAGTATTGGTAATAAAGTCGCTCCAATTGATCTTGAGATGGCGTGGAGGCAGCATGTGAAAGTGTTTCAGGAATTTGAGGTTGTGTCTGTAGACTACACACAGAAGAGTTGGAAATATGACCGTACACGCTGCCCTTGGTGGCATTCTTCAGAAGTTAATTTTTCCAAACACGAGTCTGACGAAAGTGGTGTTTGTTTTGGCCAATCGGTTGTCTATCTCGTTGGCAGGTTTTGTATTTGAGGAGATGGTGCACCCCAGATAAAATAACTGCTTGAATGACTTCAGTTCTGTCCTGACAATTTTAACATGAGGTATATGCTTCTCTGGTTGCTGGCTGATGGAGAACCGTCATCTTCTTCAGGCTGACTTTAAGTCCAAAACAAGAAGTTGTGCACTAAAGGGTTCTCTGTGTGTGTGCAACAAGGACAGCAAAAATAGCTCGATTAGAGTATGAGTTGCTCCCTGGTCTTGGTGAGTGTCTGCAGATGTCAAACATTGAAAAGACTACCATCCGTATGATAGCACACGTATATGTCGTCTTCATCGTCGAGATCATTTTTAGCTTGCTGTAGTAAGTAAGATGGTGATCAGGGTTGATGCTAAGATACAGTCTTGCTTCACCTCTTTGGTCGTAAGGAAGGACATTGAAAAACTGTTACTGTTTTTTCAAGCTTTGCCTTGCTGATCTTCATGTAGCTGGACGTCAATGGTGAGAAACTTTGAGGGACGACAGACACTTGAAAATCTGTCACATGCCTTTCCTACTCATGGTGTCAAATGCCTTGGTTAGGTCAATAAAAATGACAGTTATTTGTTCTGTTCATGCCATTATATTGAAGCTGTCGGAGAACAAATTACAAGTCAATGGGACCTCGCAATCTGAGTAGATTAGGTTTGCAGTGTTTTAGTATACGCAAACATTGAGTAGGCCTTGTCCTTTTTTGTCCATCTATCCATCCATCCATCTTCTTCCGCTTATCCGAGGTCGGGTCACGGGTGTAGCAGCTCCTCCCGAGGAATCCGAAAAGGCATCTGTCTAGCGCAATCATGCGCATTCTTGCCAACTTTGAGACCTCCAAATTCAGTGAATTCTAGCTATATATAGATATATACAGTATGTGTTTTATTATATTATATATATATAAATAAAATAAATACTTGAATTTCAGTGTTCATTTATTTACACATATACACACATAACACTCCTCTCTACTCATTGTTGTATTTGAAAGTGCAATGCTTTGCAGCCAGTAGCACAGCCTTTGAAGGAGCATAGGTATGGGCAGTGTAATATTCTGGGTTGGAGTCAATAACCAGGTGAGGTGACGAAGTTACGTCTCTTTACTTTGTACTTCAGAACCGACTCACAAACGTGTCGTCAGGGTGCGCAATACAACGTAAACCGTTGGTTGGCTATAGTGTTCTGTGGTTACTTTTTGGTTGGCCACACGGACGTGACGACAGGCTGTCCTCACTCAGGTCCGCACGGACTTGGAGGGGGCGTGCCTTAAGTCCGGCTGAAAATCGGGAGAAATTCGGGAGAATGGTTGTCCCGGGAGATTTTCGGGAGAGGCACTGAAATTCGGGAGTCTCCCGGAAAATTCGGGAGGATGGCAAGTATGCATACGGAGATGTCCAGCGCAATCATGTGGAGATGCGGTGTATGCATCTCCGCAGACACCGCACCGATCCACCTGTTGATCTTACTATCCATTCTTTCTTCACTCATGAACAAGACTCCGAGGTATTTGAACTCCTCCACCTGGGGCAATATCCCATCTCCAACCCGGAGATGGCACTCTACACTTTTCCGGGTAAAAAAACATGGACTCAGACTTGGAGGTGCTGATTCTCATGCCAGCCGCTTCACACTCGGCTGCAAACTGAACCAGTGAGAGCTGAAGATCCTGGCCAGATGAAGCCATCAGGATCTGCAAAATGCAGACACCTTATCCTGAAACCACGAAACCGGATCTGCTCAATGCCTGACTGCGCCTAAAAATTAGGTCCATAAAAGTTATTAACAGAATTGTTGACAAAGGGCAGTTTTGGCAGAGTCCAACCCTCACTGGAAACGGGTTCGACTTACTCAAACCAAGCTCTGACACCATTCAAACAAGTAGCGGACAGCCACAATCAATCTTTTTTGTATTCCGAGTCAAGTTAGCTCGTGTATCACAGTAATCACACTCAAAGTGAGAGTTATATTTGTGCTATTGGCCTAGTGTTTCCTATTCATACCTTTGCATGTTTTAACCATAGCCTACACCCTAACCCAGTGATTTTCAACCAGTGTGGCACACTAGTGTGCCGTGAGAGATCGTCAGGTGTGCCATGGGAAATTATCTAATATCTCCTAATTAACCATTGTCGGGTGTCTGTGCTGTAATAAAGTGTGGCAGATAATGCAATATTCTTCTATTTCAGTGGGTGGCAGCAGAGGGCGACAAATACCTGTAAAGACAATAGAGTTAGTGTTGCGCGACACGTGACAGTGACAGTTTGGGATCACAGCAAGACGAGGCAAGCAAGTGACAGAAGTTTTTGAGTAGGGGAAATGCAAATGTCGAACAGGTTCCTGGACAAAATTCTGACCCAGGTCGACAAAAGAAAAAAGACAAGACGGTGAACTTGAGGCAATATAGCGTAAGCTATCTTTCATTTGGATTTACTTTCACCGGGGATGCGACAGCACCGATTCCGCTGTGCTTGGTGTGTGGTGAGAAGCTATCCAATAGCGCCATGGTGCTAAGCAAGCTTAAACCCAATCTCCAAACGAAACACCTTTCCATTCAAAACAAGCAGATGGACTATTTTGTACGCTTACGTACAAACAATGAGAAACAGGCAACTTTTCTGAGAAAAACCACAAAGGTAAACGAGAGAGCCCTCAAAGATAGCTACCTTGTTGCTGAACTCGTAGCTAAATCAAAAAAGTCCCACACTGTGGCAGAAACATTAATACTGCCAGCTTGTAAAGCCATTGTAAATGAGATGCTCAGCCCTGACGCGGCCAAAGAGATAGCTAAAGTGCCTCTCTCAGATAAGACAATTGACGACATGTCTGCGGACATGGAAACTGTTGTTTTGGAAAAGATGCGCATCAGTAAGAAATTTGCCTTGCAGTGGACATTGTCAGCTTTTGGCCAACGTGCGTTTTGTGGATGGAGAAGCCAGTAGAGAAAACTTCCTATTTTGCAAGCCACTGCCAGAAAAATCAACAGGAGAGGAAATATTTTGGGTCATGTCGGAATATCTTGACAAAAGCGGGCTTTTTGGGAAAACTACACAGGTATCTGCACGGATAGAGACGCAGCCATCAATGGCTTCGTAAGTAGGGTCAAAGAAAGAAACCCAGATGTTATTGTTACGCACTGTTTTTTGCACCGTGAGGCCCTCGTTGCAAAGACCTTACCAGCAGATCTAGCTCCTGTGTTGGATGATATTGTGCGCATAGTGAACTTTGTGAAAACGCAACCTTTGAAATGTCGCTTATTTGCGTCTTTGTGTGAGGAAATTGGAGCCGAACATAAAGTCTTATTGCTCCACACGGAGGTCCGGTGGCTGTCGCGCGGCAAAGTGCTGGCCCGTGTGTATGAGCTGCGAGAGGAACTTAAAGTATTTTGACCAACGAGAGGTCCGATTACTCAAAGCTGCTTGCAAGTAATGAGTGGTGTGCAAAGCTGGCATACCTGGTTGATATATTTCATCATCTGATGGATGCTAGGCCGAAATGAAAACCTGTTTACAAGCACTGATAAAATGAATGGATTCCATTTAAAGGTGCAGCTCTGGCAACAACATGTGCAGCGTGGCAACCTTGAGATGTTCCCACTCACAGAGAAACTGCATGATGGCAACACTGCTGCAATGTGCGAGGTGATTGGCACACATTTGAAAACTCTTGAGGAGATGTTGTCATTTTATTTCTCTTCAGCCTTCACAGAATGCCTTGACTGGGTTAGGGACCCGTACAGCTCAGCATCCGTTGCTGGAAAGGGCATGACTTTAAAGGAGCAAGAGGAACTCATTGAACTGAAACAAGATCGTGGTTTAAAGCTAAACTTTTCTGATCTTCCTTTGGACTGTTTTTGGTTATCTGTTACCAAGGAGTTTCCCATTCTGGCCAACAAAGCTATTTTGACATTGCTCCCGTTTTCAACCACACATCTATGTGAGCTGAGCTTCTCAAGCTTCACTATAATAAAAACTAAAAACAGAGAGAGACTGAGCTGTTGAGGAAGAGCTTCGTGTGTGTCTTTCTACCATTTCTGCCAGGATATCCATTTTGTGTTCAATGAAACAGGCCCAGGTTTTACACTAAGTGAGTATAAATACATTTCGAAACCATATTATTAACTATATGTACTATATGTACTGTGTTAGAGTGTCATTTTGGTTAGTAGTGTGCCCAAGGATTTTGTAAATGTAAAACATGTGAGAAAAGGTTGAAAATCACTGTCCTAACCTACCTAATGTATTGAAAAAAACTACAACAACATAATATGTAATAGATCTCCAGCCATCCCTGTTTTCTTCTTCTACATTTGCCAGAGTTCACCAGAACATAAAGTATGGGACAAGGAACAAGGGAAGAACATTAGAGAGAAAAAAGGAGAGAGGTTGCTGGCAGTGGTTGAAATTGTGAAGAAAGCAAGGGAAGAAAACAGGTAACTGGGGACTTGTTTTGATGTGTGCCCCCTAATAAATCTGTCATGATGAGACAGAAAGAGAGCAGGGAAGAGAGAATGATGGAGGTAGAAAGACGGTTAGGTTTTCACCAAATGGGAGTTTGCATCCAGACCACTGCTCTTTTCTCATGCATTGTTTCCTGTTTAAGTGTACGGATATGAAGGTATAATGTGGTAATATCACTAATTATAAATAATTATTGATAATGTCACATTGTCCATTTTTGTTTCTGTAATTTGCAGATCCGTG
This sequence comes from Entelurus aequoreus, assembly GCF_033978785.1. NCBI lineage: Eukaryota > Metazoa > Chordata > Actinopteri > Syngnathiformes > Syngnathidae > Entelurus > Entelurus aequoreus. Next base: position 49,734,287 of record NC_084743.1, on the reverse strand, counting down.
GAACTCTTCTGGCTAAGCTCAGCTTTACTCTCGGTTTGTGTTTTCTGTTTCAAAATACAACCTGCCAAAAACAATGCTGAAATTACCATTTGGAAGGAATCCCAAATAAACAAAACATTGTAGGTGAACAAGCTCTTTTGTACTTACCGTTGTGTATATGGCAGAGTACTCATATTCATACAGTATTTTAGCTCCAACTAAAAAAACTAATATAAGGTGCACAGTCTAGTAATTTAAAGGGGCTTTATTTTACATGTCTGACTTTTCCTCCAAATCTTGTGAATGTTTAAGTACCAGAAAGTCACTAGATTTCTGCAAGACCTTTCGAATGTACACAATTTTAACATTTAAGCAGCTCGCTCAATACATTTACTTGTTTTTTTTCTTGCTTTAGTAGCCATGAAGTGTTTTTTGGATGGAATAATTGTGTATCCAAACCCGAATAGAAACGCAATGAAAGCTAAAGACCTACCTCATGGTCACTTTGCCACTTCATGGATAGCTGTTTTTGTGAGCAAATCGCAGTTTGACGTCATATTCTTTAATATTTATTGAATTATATCCAATATCCAATTATTACTTCATGCTTAATAATAGCCATTAGCATGTGATTGCTGAAGGGCGTGTCTTTATGGAGCTCTGAGCAGTGGCAGAGGGCTGGGGTAGGGAGATGTAGCCGGCCCTCGACCACTGAGAAATCGTAGGCATAGTTGTAGAGGAGGCTGCAGTATCCGAGCAGGTCGGCCAAGAGAAAAATAATGCAGATTTTCTCTGTAAACAACTTGAGTTTAAAAATTTTTTTTTATCAAAAGAAACGGACTCTAGTACCCCAGTGGGGCTCATTATAATTTTTAGTGGTATTAGGAAGAAAATGAAGCTGCCCCAAACCCAGCTCCAAAGAAAGGGTTGTTCCTATTGCAGGTTGTTAAAAAAAGGGCAAAACGTTTGCCAGAAATGATCAAAGGGATTTAAGGGATAAGGCGATCTGTAATTCATGGAAATGATGGTGCTGGACAACCATCAACCTTTACCATCATTGAAGACTTTAGTCAGGGCAAATCTACAGGTACAGTTCATCAAATCCACCTTTGATTGAGTCTTTGTTACCTTCAGGTGTGCACAAATATACAGTATATTTAGATTCTGACTATCAGATGCTGGTTCATTGTGTGTTTTTTCTTCTCAGTACCTATTCTCCCTGCAAATTCTTCTTAGCCTGCTCAGTGGCCTTGTGGTTACAGTGTCCGCCTTAAGATCGGTAGGTCATGAGTTCAAACCCCGGCTGAGTAATACCAAAGACTATAAAAATGGGACCCATTACCTCCCTCCTTGGCACTCAGCATCAAGGAATTGGGGGTTAAATCACCAAAATGATTCCCGAGCGCGGCCACCGCTGCTGCTCACTGTTCCCCTCACCACCCAGGGGTTGGAACAAGGGGATGGTTCAAATGCAGAGGGTAATTTCACCACACCTAGTGTATGTGTGACTATCAGTAGTACTTTAACTTTTTAAATTGCCTACCTTCTCTTGCCGACAGCAGACATGCAGCACTGTGACAACAGTAGTCACAATCGAATTGAAAGATTGCACAATAATTGTACAAGAATAATTTTGTATATTTCTCCAAAATATGACCAACCCCCCCATCCACTGCCTTTTAGCTCATCAGTCCGAGCAAGGAAGGCCAGTCTTTCCTGTCTCCAGTCACCTCCTCCAGTTCCACTGGGAGGACATTAGTAACATAGGTTGCCTGTTAATCATTACATTCTGAAATCACACCAGGGGGCAAAACACAACACAACTAGGAAGCAATAAATTCTGGATGTTCTTTATCATCCAAAACAAATAATAACACACTAAAAGCCAGATTTTAAAAACAAACTACTTCATATATAGAGCAGGCAAATGCCATCACTTTTATACAATGATTTAATTTGTTGGCAGAGTAAGTCATCACTTATCCTCCCTGTTGCTTTTTAAACATGATCACATTAGAACGGCTCACTGCAAATAAATCCATGTTTCAAATAATCACACAAATTGCATTACAGCTAAGGCTTCATTCTTTGCCTTGAAGAAAATGAAATCATGTTTTTCTTCACGTAGTCTCCCATTGATTAGTCCCCAAATATAGATCTATGGTCTGCCATGACCTTGTCACATATCTTCTTTCTTTCAAAGCATATTATTGTTAGACTTACACTCTTTATTGTCTTCTCTCCTCTGTCCATCCTCTCCAGCTTGCCCTTAGTGTGCTCCCGTCTCTTCTGACCACATCTAACCTCTCCATAAGCACTTACGCAAATATTTCTTATAACTCTAAAATGTGTTGTAGCTGCAAGTCTGTGCTATGTCAAATGCAAAGGGAGAACAGTTCAACTAAAGCACACACTGTATATTTACTCTCCTTCTCAATGCATTGTATCTATTTATTGTTTCATATGACTGCTTGTTTTTTAGGACTATACAACATAATGACTCCCAGTTGGAGAGTCGTACTGCGGTAGACAAGACTGATATGTGTGTATGTGCATGTCTTGTTATGGCACTAACAATTGGCAGCCTGTATAACTCAGGTTAATGCTATTTATTTTGCAGAGCTTCGAGAAAACCTGAGGCAGCAGATCATCAGGAACTCCTTCACTTTTAATTAGCCTAATGTGATGTGTGCACGGATTTATAACATTGGGACATTTTTGTCAGCTGTGAACCTAAAAACTAGAATGGCTAGAATGCAGATTTCGGTTGCATAAATAAGTCTTAAATGAAAGGGTTTGTGGGTGACACATGGGAAGCAGAATTCAAAGTAAAGCCTGGGGGATTGCATGTATGACCTTTGACCCTGGGAGTGGTGGAATAGTCAGAAGATGTGTGTGGACTTCAAACAAATGAGAAGAAACCAGCACAATAATAAGTAGGCGCACGTGATCTAGTTTGTTGTGTGTGACGGAGACTAAAATTCATTTAGATTAAAGGCCTACTGAAATGAAATGTTTTTATTTAAACGGGGATAGCAGATCCATTCTATGTGTCATACTTGATCATTTCGCGATATTGCCATATTTTTGCTGAAAGGATTTAGTAGAGAACATCGACGATAAATTTCGCAACTTTTGGTCGCTGATAAAAAAAAGCCTTGTCTGTACCGGAAGTAGCGTGACGTCGCAGGTTGAAAGGCTCCTCACATTTCCCCATTGTTTACACCAGCAGCGAGAGCGATTCGGACAGAGAAAGCGACGATTACCCCATTAATTTGAGCGAGGATGAAAGATTCGTGGATGAGGAACGTGAGAGTGAAGGACTAGAGTGCAGTGCAGGACGCATCTTTTTTCGCTCTGACCGTAACTTAGGTACAAGCTGGCTCATTGGATTCCACACTCTCTCCTTTTTCTATTGTGGATCACAGATTTGGATTTTAAACCACCTCGGATACTATATCCTCTTGAAAATGAGAGTCGAGAACGCGAAATGGACATTCACAGTGACTTTTATCTCCACGACAATGCATCGGCGAAACACTTTAGCTACGGAGCTAACGTGATAGCATCGGGCTTAACTGCAGATAGAAACAAAAGAAATAAGCCCCTGACTGGAAGGATAGACAGAAGATCAACAATACTATTAAACCATGGACATGTAAATACACGGTTAATGCTTTCCAGCCTGGCGAAGCTTAACAATGCTGTTGCTAACGACACCATTGAAGCTAACTTAGCAACAGGACCTCACAGAGCTATGCTAAAAACATTAGCTATCCAGCTACGCCAGCCAGCCCTCATCTGCTCATCAACACCCGTGCTTACCTGCGTTCCAGCGATTGACGGTGCGACGAAGGATTTCACCCGATCACCGATGCGGTCGGCGGCTAGCGTCGGATAGCGCGTCTGCTATCCACCTCAAAGTCCTCCTGTTTGTGTTGCTGCAGCCAGCCGCTAATACAACGATCCCACCTACAACTTTCTTCTTTGCAGTCTTCATTGTTCATTAAACAAATTGCAAAAGATTCATCAGCACAGATGTCCAGAATACTGTGGAATTTTGAGATGAAAACAGAGCTTTTTATATTGGATGAAATGGCGTCCGAATACTTCCGTTTCAACGATTGACATCACGCGCATACGTCATCATACATAGACGTTTTCAAGCGGAAGTTTAGCGGGAAATTTAAAATTGCACTTTATAAGTTAACCCGGCCGTATTGGCATGTGTTGCAATGTTAAGATTTCATCATTGATATATAAACTATCAGACTGCGTGGTCGGTAGTAGTGGGTTTCAGTAGGCCTTTATGAATTATCTGCATAATTTCTTCAGCCTGAAGAACAAAGGTATGGAGAGATGTTAGTGCAGTAGTTTTAACAGATACTGTTGCTATCGTCTTAATTATATTAATTACTTCCTCCTTAAAGTAGCCTACGAAAGATTCATTGATTTTGTAATGGGAGCTAGTAGATAGTAGCTCGTAGCTAAGGTACCTTCTTTTTGTCTTTTCACCGATGGTAAGCAGCTTCCTCGAGGGCTTGGGTTCTCTGGCAGAAGCCTGAGAAGGCGTAGAATGTTGGGACAACATCGTAGGGCTTCAAATAGATTCAAATGTTACCTGAGTTAATCAGGTTCCAGGACAGAGAACACAGCGTTTTGGGATTGGTCCGCTATCAGCCAATGGAGTACCGTGCACCATGCCATGTGGGCAAAGGCTTAATTGCTTCATGGGGTAGATGGCTAGTATTATTACATAGATGATATAACACATGTACAATATTTGACACAAAAATGTATACATTTTTCAAATCTGAGACCGCAGTAAGTGAACTACGAAATGATGAGGTAACAAATTAGCAAAATCCGTGTCAGTATTACATCATCATCCCTCATAATGGTTAGCTTAGCTTAGCTACTTTAGCAAGATGACACTACTTCTGGCTAAACTTACAATGTGAATAAACAGCCAACTTTCCCACTAAAAACTTTTTTTTTTTTTTTTTATAGGATCCCTGCAACAAACAGAAATAGCAATTTAGTATTTTCGTCTCACTGCTTCAGTCCAAACATGTTTCTATAATGGGGGGGAACTTAGTGCAGAATTGTGGAGAACAGTCTACTTTACTAGTACAATACATCTTTAATTAACATTTTAATATATACACCAAAATATATGTAGGTGGTTTTGCTTACTCTACACTGAGTTTGATTTTAATATTATTAAGGTACAACACCAATTTATGTTCAATATACCTGAAATATGTTGAGGCTGTGTGTAAATCCATACAATACATACAAAGGCCAGAAACCAATCAATAGATGCTAATAAATCAAATAAAAATACAACGGCCTCCCAGTATTCCAGTTTTTACTTCATTACAGCAAACTCATCTTCAAACAAGCCCTAGACCAGGAGTGGGCAACGCAACATGTTGAAAGAGCCATATTGGATACAAAAAACAAATCTGTCTGGAGCCACAAAATGTTTGATAGATAGATCTATAGATAGTAATTTATTGATTCCTTCAGGAGAGTTCCCTAAAAGCCTTATATAAGTGTTATAATGAATTCAACACATTAAGTAAGTGTCTCAGAGGGTTAGATAACTCCTGGAAATTACTGGCTTAAAACTGCCAAAGGTATAGATGTCATGTTGTCTTCCTCTAATGGATTTATTACAATATTTGCAAGCTGGGTAGCTACTCAATGGCCTAGTGGTTAGAGTGTCCGCCCTGAGATCCGTAGGTTGTGAGTTCAAACCCCGGCCAAGTCTTACTAAAGCTATATAAAAATGGCTTGGCACTCAGCATCAAGGGTTGGAATTGGGGGTTCAATCACCAAAAATGATTCCCGGGCGCAGGCCACCGCTGCTGCCCAATGCTACCCCCAACCTCCCAGGGGGTGATCAAGGGTGATGGGTCAAATGCAGAGATTAATTTCGCCACACCTAGTGTGTGACACAATCATTGGTACTTTAACTTTTTAACTTTTAACATTTGTTGTGGTCTGGAACAACATAGTAACATTTGCTGTGGTCTGGAACGACATGGTAATGTTTGCTGTGGTCTGGAACAACATGGCACACAATCAGAAATTCAGCCAATATTACGTACAGATTATGTGTCATGAAACATGCAAATATAAATTAAATATACAGAGGACATGAGTAAAGGACATTTATGAACTCAAATACACCTATAAATTCAGGTATAATGATGCAATATGTACACACAGCTAGCCTAAATAGCATGTTAGCGTGGATTATTAGCACTCCATGGAAGTCAATAACATCAACAAATCTTACCTTTGTGCATTCACGCACAGCATAAAATGTTTGATGGACAAAATGAGACAAAAGAAGGAGTGGCATAAAACACGTATTTCTGTGGCAGCGACGGAGAAAGTTGTACACGTAAACCAACTACGGCGAGTCCAAGGACCGCCAACATTAGTAGGACAAAACGACGCTCGCCAAATACTGTCATGAGTGAAGCATAAACGCAAACATATTAAACAGTGAGCTTTCTAACAATTAGGAAGGTGTGTGTTATGTTTGTCCTCCTACAGAAACCATATTAAAACAACAAATATATTTTCCCCCCATTTTTTCTACTCTTGAAAAAGCTCTAGGGAGCCACTAGGGCGGTGCTTAAGAGCCGCATGCGGCTCGAGCGCTGCGGGTTGCTGACCCCCGCCCCAGACCAAGGCCAAATCCTGCCCGGGAATGACACCAGTGTTCAGTTTAAAACCTGGGAGACAAACATTTTTGCGGCAAATTCCTAAAAACACTAGAGTGCTCCTGTTGTATAGAGGAACTTGGACCACTGTGAACAAATTGGCAGATCCTTGCATCAACATTTTAACCTTGCTATCAAACGTGGAACACTGGGATCCAAACTTTAAGTCCTCTCCTTTTTTGGCAGTTACATTTTTTATTTGTAAAGTAATTTATCTAACTAAGGTGTTGCTGTAGATTGTTTACTTCAGATGCAGTCAGAATCATTTGTTTCAGTTCTTTAGTTATTTTAGTGGTGTCCCTCAAAGTTCCTTAGGTCCTCTCTTTTTCATAATTTGGGCTATTCAACTGGTGGCCGGCTAGTTCACTTCAAAAACGTGTGAGGGACCCACATTTTAGCAGCAGATTGTTGTCATAGAGATGATGTTTGTCTATAGCTTTTTAGCAGAAGACCCTTAAAAATAGCAGAGTGCTCCTGTAACTGACAAAATGAATAGACCAAAATCAAATGTCTACCGTAGAGGACGCTGGTTCTATGAAATATACAAAAAAGGACTAATAGTGAAGGTCTTTAGCTTTCCGGAAATGTGGCCCCCAAAACAATTTAGTTGAATATCCCTGCCCTAGACTGACAACTGCTACCATAGCTAATCATGCATGGTTCCTTGTATGAAGAACAACAAAAGGTGAGCTCCTTCCACTATGAACCAGCTGTGAAAAAGAGGCTTATGTGTCTTACCTCACTGTCTAGTCTCCATCTGCTCTCCAGCCATTGAGCTCTGTGATGTTTATTTCCATCATTCCTGCCCTTTCTTCTCTTCTTCAGCTCCTTACAGTAAACGCCTGCACACGCTCTGAATAGAAAAACATGATGAATAGCTCTGCTGAAAAGGCTGCCGACAGCTATGGAGATATCCCTTTCACATGCACAAATAGTGAAGAGAGATAGGCCCGAGATGTCTGAGAAGCCGAGCAAGTCAACTTGACCTCACTTTACATACATGCTTTCTCACTGTGGGGTATTGACGTGACATGTTCAGTTCTCATTTGCCAGTTTTTCTTTTTGAGAAAGAGACTTATTCATTGTTCTGCTTTTGACCACCATGAGAGGAGGTTGGTACAGGTTTTGGTTGATAAAAATGTTTTACATTCCTGCAAATGATTTTTGTCATGGTTTCTACCAGGGTTGTACGGTATACCGGTATTAGTATAGTACCGCGATACTAATGAATCATATTCGGTACTATAAAGCCTCTGAAAAGCACCGGTCCGCGACTCCCCCCCACACACCCCCTTCGTCGTCACGTCGTGTCATTGCTGGTTTACGAGCAGACGAGCATGTTCGGCAGCGCACAATCACCGAGTACTTACAAACAGACACATTGTGTAGACAGAAAAGGGAGAACAGACACATTTTGGCTTAAAAACTAACGATAAAGGTGAAGTTATAACACTGAAACGCCCACCGGAAGAGGTTCTTTTAGACATGGCTAGCTAGCTAGCAGCTAAAGTCCAGCCCCAGTCGGCAGTGTTTTAGCTACTTCTAAATCACTAATCCTCGCCTCCATGGCAACAAATAAAGTAGGGTTTCTGACAAGTATCATCCCTGCAGGACGAGGAATAGCTAAACATGTTTCACTACACACCGTAGCTCACCGGCGTCAAAATGTAAACAAACGCCATTGGTGGATCTACACCTAACATCCACTGTAATGATACCAAGTATGAGGAGCGTATCAAGTCGATACTACTACGATTTTGTAGATATTTTTTGGCCTCACATCTTCTTTCGTTTAAAAAAAATTTTTTTTATGTTTATTAACTCAGGAAATATGTCCCTGTACACGAGGACTTTGAATATGACCAATGTATGATCCTGTAACGACTTGCTATCGGATTGATAACCAAATTGGTGGTATCATCCAAAACTAATGTGAAGTATCAAACAGCAGAAGAATAAGTGATTATTACATTTTAACAGAAGTGTCGACAGAACATGTTAAAGAGAAAGTAAGCAGATATTAACAGTAAATGAACAAGTAGATTAATAATTCATTTTCTACCACTTGTCTTTAATAATTTTTGACAAAATAATAGAATGGAAAATGACACAATATGTTACTGCATATGTCAGCAGACTAATTAGGAGCCTTTGTTTGCTTACTTACTACTAAAAGAAAAGTTGTCTTGTATGTTCACTATTTTATTTAAGGACAAACTTAAAGCCAATAATGCAATTTTTTGTGGTCCCCTTTATTTAAAAAAAGTACCGAAAAGTATCAAAATTATTTTGGTACAAGTACCAACATATTGGTATCGGGACAACACTAGTTTCTACTAATACAGGTCTCTAATACACACAGTCCTAATTGATCCGTTTTGTTTTCAGCTTACTGTGTCTAAGCTTTATATTTGTTGCTGAAAAAAAAGTATAATACTTATATTTTGGACACTTTTCTCTACTAAATTCCCTTGAGCAGTGATCCCCAACCTCCCACAAACTTCTGGTGCATCAAGGCCATGCAAAAGACTAAATCACATTTTAAGTAGCTGCTGTCATCATTTTAGTTTTTTTCTTGCACCCTCACATTATCCTGATTAGTAGTCTGTCATGTTTTTTTCTCAGCATCCCCAAGGAAAACGTTTGTTAACTTAGTTTCGCAAGACCCCAACTTTTGACCCCAATCTGACATCAGAGTAAAATAAATGTCTTTGTATATTTTCAAAGGCGACACATTATATTTGATACAGTTTAGGGCTGTCTTAGACTAAGGTTTTTCAGAGTCCAAAATGTTTGCTCTGTATGCTAGCAGATGTTAGCAAGAACACAGCTAACAGGGATCCCCGCTAACACACAAATCTCATCTGTGACTGTTTCCACTTAAGTAAGGAAAAATCACTCAGATAAACATATAAACACGACAGAGATTGGGTTGTTTAGTGAGGTGTTTTGATCGGCCTGCTGGGTACGGCTTCGACTCTGTCGGAGCGTTGAAAAGACTATCAAACTTGAGTTTTTGTTCGGGTGAGCCTCTGGAAAGGAGGGGAGTAGTTAGGGAATTCTCCTGCCAACTGCCTGTGAAATGGTCAAAGTTATATACAGGCAATGCGCGCCTGGTCCAAGTTCTGGCAAGTTTTACCGGGCTTCGGATAATCACCATTCGAATAACATTTCAGGAAGAAGCTAAAAATGCACTATAACTTTTCCAGGGGAACTTACTTTGACGGTCTCGAAACTTGTCCAACTTTTCAATGTTTCAGTACTTTTTGCACAACTTTTTGCACAACCCAAACAAGAAGCTCATACGGAAATTTCACCGGCAAGTAAATATCCTCTAACTTTTTTTAGTAAGTGTCAATCTAAATTGAATGAACAATCAGTTGCAACTGTTTCTTCATTCATTTATATTTACATTTTTTAGTATTGGCGAATAAAAAGGCATTGCCTACCTATACCAGAGTCTCAAACACATTTTACGTGGGGGCTACGAGAGGTACTGTAGAGTCAGGGGGAGATTTCTCCTCATAAAGTATTCATTTCAGAATCATGTTTAAACCACTCGACTAAATTTGCGAACTTTTCTACTTGCAACTATAGTGACCCTGCAGCTATGGTAGGCCTTAAGTGATTATTAATTTAAAATTGAGTGTAAAAAATGTATATAGTTGAGTTCCTCCGGAGATGTTCTGAGGCACTTCTGCTTGCTAACAGTAAGTTTCTCTTTGTGTTGCCCAGTGTGTGTTTGTTATGATGTACCCACACTGGCTTAAATGTAATTTAGATAATGGGTTTCACTATGTAAAGCTCTTTGAGTCACTCGAGAAAAGCGCTATATAAATATAATTCTCTTCACTTCACATGCAATTTTTGTCTTTGCACAGTTATTTTAGTTAGGGCCTAATCTAATAGGATCCAAATACCACGCGCTAAACAGTGTGTGCAATCAATAAAATAGCGTGTACTATTAGTGGGCATATTGCGTGTGATTTATTAACACTGCACGTGGTATTCATGGTGCAGACCGCATTATTTAACCCTTGGAGATCCCAAAAATGTGGTGAATGTTATAGGTTATGTGTATCGAAAAGGGTTTCAGCCATAAAAGTCTTAAAAGTAAGTCATATGTAGTAATATTTTGTGTTTTACGTTCAACGTTTAAATCTGTAGATCAGGGGTGTCAAACTCAAATACAGAGTGGGCCAAAATTCAAAACTGAACAAAGCCGCGGGCCAAGGTAGAACAAATTAACCTTTTAATAAGGACCCAAACAAGTTTTGCATTGAATATTGAACAAGCAAGGCTTATATAACTTTATAGTGACATGCAAAATCGAGTTTCAAATAATAATAATAATAATTAAAAAATATCAATGACATATCAAATACAATTTAAATAAAAATTGAATGCCTCTTTTCTATTTGCAGCCTTCTGAGGTAAATATCAACATTAACTTTTTCCACAGGCTAATACATTTGAAAATAAAATAACAATGAATAAACCAACCATTCAGGACTTTAAACTGCTCAGTTTGCAACACACTGATCTAATCTGATGTGCCCAAGCCAGATACCTGGCATCTTTTCTTGGATGCTAGTTCATTAATGTCGGGGCTCAGGCTTTGAGCTGAGGCAATCTTCATTATCGAATGGCGCATTGGATCCATCGATACATTTTCACACTGTTAAACCTGTTCAAGGCAACAGGGAATCAAAGGGTGTAATAATACCTTGGTGATATAATACATTCGAACACAGTAGACCCTTTGGACTGTGGACTGCTGTGAGAATGAGTGAGCTGAGATTCAAAGCCAATCCAAATTTCTTGCTGTGAGGCAGACATGCTAACCACCATGAGAAACATATTTTATACAAATCACACACACACAAATACATTGCCGGAGAAAACTAAGGCCAGACAAATTTCTTTGAACTGGACACTCAGAGGGGAACTTCCCTGCAGAAAGCAGAGGCTCTCTGATATAAATTACCAAATCTATTTGGGAGGAATCACAATACCATACAGTACAGTCCATTTCTTACTATGCCACTGAGGTTCCAAAGTGATCATTAATTTGATATAGCTTACAGTAATACGCTCCCTGGCTCCAGCTACGTAATGGAGCCAATGAATGCTGTAATATCAGACCATGAAACTTTCACAGACACCAATTTAATCAACCTTTGTCTGTCACCAGCACACATAGTTTTACCGTAGAAAATCTATAATTTAGTTTAAACAGGAAACATCTTGAGTCCAATAGCCGCCCCTGGAACGAATTGATATAAGTGAGAGATGACGGCAAAACCTCCATAAAAAACACATTTCCTCTAATCAGTCTCTCACAAATGAGAGTGTTGAGTTTTCAATCAGAGAATAAAAAGGTTTCTTTCGTTTAAGTTTTTTTTACTTGATGATGACATAATCCTAAAAGGCAGCATATGTGAAACTACTATTCGTCACGCTAATCATACAATAATGTGCCAGTAATGATGTCTTTCAACAATCATTCTTTCAAAAGTGTGCCCTTCTTTCCTGGCGTCTTTACGTCCCTAGATTTTTTTTTTGTCAGTGTTTCCCACAGATCTATTTGTGGTGGTAGGGCCATGATATCATCGTATATTTTGCATAATTGGTTATGATGCATGTATTTAAAAAAAACAAAAACATAAAAAAAAGATACACATATTAAAAGACAAATCTGTTATTAGTTATTACTATTAACATATCTTTTTTTGTTAGCATTTCCCCATTGTGGGATGAATAAAGTATCTCCTATCCTCTCCTATCGATTTTTGTAGCTTATTTCATTTCGACCGGCTGCATTTTGTTCACTCATTCTTTATTTACATATAAACCCTGAATGTTGGGGTTTGGTTTGGCAGATAGGTAAACCGTACCTATCTGGTACGGTAAGCAGAGATAAAATATCCTATGACTTGAGGTTGTTTATTCATAGTCTCCAAAATAAGCAGACAAAGGAAAACTATATTAAACTATGTTAAAGCAATAAACTGAAAAAAGCAATGCAACCATTGAAGGACTAAGGTTGGCTCTTATGCTGCGAGCTAAATGCTAACATTCAATGGACAAGCCTATTGACAGGCTAACAAAACATAACATTGCAATGGTTTTAAATGTGTACCAAAGTTTAGCAAGTTAGATTTAAGTAATTGACATGCTGCTCTCTGCACTCAATGTTCTGAGTGTGTGTGCAAAATCCTAATTTTAAAATACATACCTTAATCGATGTTTTATGGAACAATATTCGCATACATCAAGATGAAGCGTTATATTCCTGTTTTGCAGAATATATATTTATATATTCAATTTATTAGCCTATATAACATACTATATAGTATTCATTTATTTTTAATTGTTTAACATTTTTAATTTATGGTGGCCCTAAATTTAGTTTTGATTTAAATTTGACATGATTCAAACAATTTGTCGATTTGACGAATCGAGCACGAGAGACAATAGCAAATAAAAATTCCTTATTTTCCATTATTTAACCAGGAAATTTCCCTTATTGTGAAATGTAGATGTTGACACTTACGAGTAGAAGTCATGGGACAAGCAAACAGGCTGTAGCGTATACGCAGTGTGAGCACTGTGCTACCAGGAGAGTCCAGCACTGCACAAAGGGCCTGATGTGAGTACACCTTTATTTCCACCAACATCTTTGACAGTATATGTTGCTCCATCTAATAGCTTTAGTGTCTCGGCATAATCTGGCCACACTACATGTTAATATTATGTTATGCGATGACCCCAACTGTGCTTTCTTATTATCAATGTCTTGTCATTGGCGCATCGCTGCCTGCCATCCATCTGCTGATCACCATCCACCTCCCCAGGGTGTTTCAGAGACATCCTCCCGATGACCTCTGTGGCTTCACTGAGCCACTTAGCATCACCACCTGAAGGACTCACTTTGGCGACAAAGCAATCTGCTTACTTGAAGGGCATCCAAGTACTGGTGTTCTGTGATCTAATTACTGGTACACACAAATGTGTGGCAAGATACGAGCATGGATGTAAGCCAGACCACACATAAACCTGCAGGATGTTGATTCAAAATCTTGATAAAACACTCATGTTGGAATTTGTGAACAAACTAGTAAAGCATCCACTCATAAATCTATAAAATCTGCAGGTAACATCCTATCTGACCTTGGGCAGGATCAACTAAGCCCTGGACTGATCGCCGCCCAGTTTTCTACTTTAATTTTTATTTTTTCTATCTCTCCTATTGATAGTGTAGTAGTGAACATAGCTGATTGTTATGCTCAATTTGTGGTTCTAGTCTTGTTTGGACTAGCATCTTTATTGTTTACCAGTAGTGGAATGTGGCATACTACTATTGCATGTCCCTTACACACCCATTAGGCACTTATTACAGAATATACCGATCACACTCACGTGAGGTGCATTCATAGACATCCATTTAAAAACTTGTAATATGTTGAAGAGCAACATGTTTGTCTGCGTTTGTTGTGAGTAACTCTAATCTCATGAAACATCTCACAATGACGTACACCAGATATTAGAAACACTTAATGACTACATTCCCTGGTAAATAATTACATTAATGAAGGAGTATTCATGTGATTAATGCAATAATGTTTTTGGGGAAAGTAACTCGTAGCTAATTATTTTTTGAAAGGGATCATCCATCCATCCATCCATTTTCTACCACTTGTCCCATTCGGGGTCACCGGGGGTGCTGGAGCCTATCTCAGCTGCCTTTGATCCTATTATGATTTTTTTTTCTACATGTAAAAGACTTCCTTCTGGTCTACATTACATGTAATTGTGGTGCTCTGGTCCTAATTTTGCAGAGATGATGTTTTACAGACCATTTTCAAGCCGCTTTCTGCCCGTCTCTTCAGGATGCGCCGTTTGGTGGGCGGTCTTATTTCCGTGCCGAACCCCTCCTCCAGGCCAAGCCTCCTTTAACTGTGTCTCCACCCCGTCGGCCATGTTTTGGTTTTTAGCGATTCCATATCGTTTCTACTGACAGAAATAAGTTAGAACACAGTGTCAACATTCATGAACCTGGGATGTGGTCTTCCACATTCCACATCATTAAAGTGGTCCTCCACATCATTCAATGTGGTCTTCCACTTCAATTCAAGTGGCCCATCATTTCATTCAATGTGGTCTTCGACATTCCACACATTTACTGTGGCCTGTCATGTCATTCAATGTTATCTTCCACATTTCACACATTTAAGTTGGCCTGTCATGTTATTCAATGTGGTTATCCATATCATTCAATGTGGTCTTCCACGTCATTTACCATGGTTCGCCACATTATTCAATGTGGCCCACCTTCTCATTCAATTTGGCCCTTTAATTGCGGCCGTTATTGCGATGTGGCCCTCAATGAAAAGGAGTTTGGCACCCCTGAGTTAGAACTATACACTACGTTTTATTAAAAATGGCAACAGCAGAGGATTTTAGCATGCATGTGCAGAGGTGGGTATAGTAGCCAGAAATTGTACTCAAGTAAGAGTACTGTTACTTTAGAGATTTATTACTCAAGTAAAAGTAAGGAGTAGTCACCCAAATATTTACTTGAGTAAAAGTAAAAAGTATGTTGTGAAAAAACTACTCAAGTACTGAGTAACTGATGAGTATCCTGTTTGTTTAATGATGACGGCAACAAATAATGCACAAAAACATAAAAATAGCAATGAGAAAATTCAGAGCCAGGAATATCTCTTAAGCAACTAAAACAATAATATATATTAAATAATAATACATTAACATTAAAAAAAATAAGGCAAATTGAGCCACAATAACTTAACAGCACTCTAGGCTCAGTAAGCAGAGATTACAAAGGAAAATTTAGCCTTTACGCAAACCATAAACTGATAGGTGTGGGCTGCATCTGGGAACACACTATGCACTTCTGATTGGTGTTTCTATGCATGCGTATGCATGTGTGTGTGTGTGTGTGTGTGTGTGTGTGTGTGTGTGTGTGTGTGTGTGTGTGTGTGTGTGTCTTTGTCTGTCTCTCTATGAGGCTACAGTGCATTAATAAATGTCCCCACACGATGTACATTTGACAGTGATTCATAACAGGGAAGCTAACATCAGCCTACGGTGATGGCCAAAATATATACTAACGTTACTTACCGCGATGTGCTTCCTCAAATTTGACGTTGAGTTCATGTAAGCTTAAGCTTGTTGTTTTCCGCTGAAACTTTATGTGTAGTTAATCATGTGACCGCCTGGCTCTGTTTGATTGGTGAAACGGAGTCAAACGTCACCAGTGACTGCATTTGATTGGTGAAACGCAGGCATGCGATAGATCCTACTTTGAAGGTCTGTCTGACAAACCAAAACAAACAAAGCGTGCATTAACAGATCGATAAAAATCAGTTGCGAGTAGCGAGCTGAATGTAGATAAATGGAGCGGAGTAAAAGTAGCGTTTATTCTCTATAAATATACTCAAGTAAAAGTAAAAGTATGTTGCATTAAAAATACTCTTAGAAGTACAATGTATCCCAAAAGTTACTCAAGTAGATGTAACGGAGTAAATGTTACTATCCCCACCTCTGTGCATGTGCATGTACAAGTCACTTTGCCCCACAACGTATTAGGAACCTAATAAGTAACTTGTTATTGTGCAATACTGTAATATAGTATAGCACTGCTAATCGCCAGCTGAAAATTACACCGCTAATAGCAAGCTATCTTAAATGCTAACAAGAATACAACAATACAGTATAACCATTCATGTTTTTATGTTAAACCTGCAAGGTACAGTGGTTACGTGGCCATGCCACTGTCATTGCTAAACTACACTACCGTGTGTTGGATCAATTTTAATGTGTATTTAAAAAAATATGAAGATTTGTGGCATAATAAAAAAATATACTTGAAAAATGTAATCAACCAAAAACATTAATGACCCTACTGCAAGACCCTGTGGTCACGTACCCCATGTTGAAGACCTCTGCATTCGGGTAAAAGTCATGAGTTTCTGGTTTTAATGCTATCATACAGTATGTGCACACAACATCTCCTCTATACAAGACTTAATACTGGGTACTTTAAAATAGGAGTCAGTGATCTTGCCTTTTCTTTGCCTTCTCTGCATTAAAAGAGCAGACGCTGAGAAAGCCTCTTCATTTAGGGTGAAGGAGTTTGACATTCCCGGCTGTCTCCGAGGTATAACTGTCATATTTAGTTTCGGCTCCCAGTGGAGAGAAATAGCAGCAGTGCAGAAAAGAGCTTGGAATCTCAGAGGGCCGAAAACATGTCTGTTTGGGACTGAGGGTGGCCGAGGCAGATAGTGTTACACAGCACCCATGGGAGACAAGCAAATATGACCAGAGGGATGGACCATATATTGCCATGGAGATACGGACTGCATATTATAAGAGAATCAAACGTAAACACTACGGTAATTGCTGAATTTGTCAAATTCTAAATTAATTTATCAAACATGCAGCCCATAATTCAAAGGGCCCCTCTAATGCTGACAATTTGGGCACTTATTCCATAGTTCTGGACCTAAACATGATGACTACAGGTAAAAGTATCCCCAAAATAGACAAAGTAGTGATTTTAGGCTTGTTTTCTAGCGACTCTCAGCACATTTTTGAACACACACTTTTAGATCAGACTTCTGATACACCCTACAGAAAACTGTAGGCAAGTTCATATTGTGCAGTATGTGTTTTGGTCGCATCTTCATCCCGAATCATGTTATTTGCAGGCAGAATTTCAATGAATGATCAAATTTGTCTGCCATGGGACATACGGAATTTGACCTCAAGGAAGAAGGGTTTTGGTTTGAGTTTGGATGGAAACAAAGATAATGAAAATCCAGAGAAAAGAAGAGCAGACTCAAAAACAAGAGAAACATAGGGTAAGCTGCTTGTATTCTATTTTGCGTCCTCTTCTATGGATTTTTTCTCAAGGGGCTTGAGGAAATGCCGAAAGAACATGAGGAAACAGACTTTGGTATATGGAAGAGGAGATGGAAGAGCAGGGAAGTTCAGGAATATTGTTAACCATATTGGTTTTGAAGTAATCATGGACTGGGGCCACAAAAACATGAAATTAAGTAATCAAAACAATAGAGCTACATGTCTTTATCCACACTGTCTATGCAGGGAAATGGGCTCCAGTTCAGCTGATGACATCACACCAAGAGGAGGCGGCATAACGAGTCTGGTGATAGAAAAGGGGCACTCCAAATATAGTTAAGTTATCTACACATTACTCAAAACTAACTGATTTTATGGGAAATGACTGTTAGACTCATGTTCATGAGCAAAATATACAGTACATAAAGAAAACATGATGAAATTGCGGACCTCTGGACAGTATGGGTCTTTTAAATAGGCCCTATCCTCCTCATTTCAGGGACTTTTAGAATGATGATCGATTCCAGTGAGGCACTATAGAATGTTTATTTTGTAATACATCTGTGGAGAGGGGCGTGGTGCACGCGTTCCCTGCGGGCGGGGTGTGTGCAGAGGCCGGCCATGAAGCGGCAGACAGACGAGTTATCTAAACACCTGTTCCTTTATTAGCAGCGTCGGAGACCATGAGGGGGTGGGGGTGGGGGGGGTGGGGGGGGGGCTGGAGAGCACGAGAGCGACACCACGAGAGCGGTGCTGAAAAGCAGAGGCGAGGACCAAGGAGGAGCTGAAAAGCCACCGGACACAGTTGTGCAAGATCATTAAAACAATTGTAACCCGTTGCAGCAGAGTGTTGTTCCCTTTCCTGTGGTTCCAGAAGAACCCGATACAGAGGTCACGTCACAGTGGCACCCAACAAGGCGGACCACAGAGATGTCGACAACATCCCCGCTGGAGGCGCTGGGCCAAGTACTTGCCGAGGTGTCAACGGCAAGCCGGCAGCAGACACAGGTGCTGCAGGCACTGATGGACAGAGCAGAGGCGGCGGGAGGAATGTCCTCCATGAAGCGCATGGTGGAGGGGGAGGACCCCCAAACATTCCTCGATGTCTTCGAGGCCACGGCAACATCGTGCAGGTGGCCGGAGGAGGAATGGGGCGCGAAGCTGTTGCCGCTCCTGGTGGGGGAGGCGCAGCGGGCGGCGGTGAGTCTCCCGGCGACCGCCCGCATGCAGTATGCAAATTTGCGCTGCGCAATACTGGACCGGGTCGGCAGCAGCCCCGAAGACCATCGCCGGAAGTTCCGGGCCATGATGTTGGGGCCAGGGGACCGGCCCTTCGTGCTGACGTTCCAGCTACGAGACGCAGCAACCCGTTGGCTCCAGCCCAACGGGCGGGGTCCAAAAATGCTGGAGGCAATCGTGCTGGAGCGATTCGTGGAGGCCATCCCGGCCAGGACATCCGCGTGGGTACGCTACCACAGCCCCACAGACGTCAAATCTGCTGTGAAACTGGCAGAGGAACACCTGGCGGTCCAGCGGGAGATGGCAACCAAGAAGGCCGAGGGGCCCACCCCAGGACCCCGCCGGCGACTCGCCCCGCGATGGGGGGGTTGGAGGAGGAACCTCCGCAGCGACGACCACGCCAGCCTGAGCCACCTGGAGCCAGCGAACAGGTTCCCCACATGGACATAAAAAAAGAACACACACCCACACGCACCCAGAGACACACGACAAGGGGGGGGGACACGGGGTGATAATAACTCTACAATTTGTGCATTCCAGGATACCGCCGCTGCGGGGAGAGGGCTTCCCTCGCAGAGGGCACCTCAAACACCAGGGCCGGTGTGCTGGAGGTGCGGACAGCCCGGGCACGTGCGCCGGGAGTGCTCCATGATGGAGGTGGGGCAGGTGATGCGGGTTGTCGGGCCTCTAGCACATGCCCCCGATCTAGGGGAGACGTACTGTGTCCCGGTAAGGGTACAAGGGGGTACATATCGGGCAATGGTGGATTCGGGCTGCAAACAGTCCATGGTCCACCAAAACCTGGTTCGACCCGGGGCGTTGAAGCGGGCGACACGTGTGAAAATTAGGTGTATTCATGGGGATGTGCACGAGTACCCTATTGTGCCAGTGCAAATTTTATATGAGGGACAAAAGCATAAAGTCAAGGTTGCCGTAAGCGCGCACCTTACGCACCCCGTAATTTTAGGGACAAATTAGCCGGGATTTAACCATTTAGTGACACAATGTATGGGGGTGCGTTCACGGGCAGTCGGTGAGGGGGCTATCCGCGCGGTTTTCAGCGGCGACGCGGCTTCATCGGGTACTGCCGAGCGGGAACCGGCGGGGGCTTCGCGGGAGGCCCCCCCGGCCCCCCGGTGGCAACCTACTGAGGACTTTCCCCTCGAGCAGTCCCGTGATGAAACCTTGCGCGAGGCCTGGGACCAGGTGGATTACATTGACGGTCAGCTGGTGCGCCCGGGGAAAGCGCGGGTATTCCCCCATTTTTCAATTATTCGGGATAGATTATACCGAGTGAGCCGTGACACTCAAACCGGGGAGGAACGCACCCTGTTGTTGGTGCCAAAACGCCACCGGGAAATGGTTTTCCAGGCGGCGCATTTTAATCCCATGTCTGGCCATTTAGGGTATGATAAAACACTTAATCGGGTCATGGTCCGTTTCTATTGGCCAGGCCTCCGGGCAGATGTGCGCCGTTGGTGCGCTGCTTGCCCGGACTGCCAGCTGGTGAACCCAGCGGCCACCCCAAAGGCGCCCTTGCGCCCATTACCGCTCATGGAGGTCCCGTTCGTGAGAATTGGGATGGACCTCATCGGACCATTTCACCCGAGCACACGGGGATACCGCTTTGTGTTAGTCCTGGTGGATTACGCAACGTGTTATCCCGAAGTAGTGCCCTTGCGCTCTATCTCGGCCAAGAGTGTTGCGCAAGCGCTGTTTCAGGTCATCTCCCGAGTTGGAATCCCGAAAGAGATTCTGACTGACCAGGGCACGATAAAGGAACTTTACGGGTTACTGGGAATTAAAGCGATCCGCACCAGCGTGTACCATCCGCAAACGGATGGGCTGGTGGAGAGATTAAATAAAACGCTGAAAACCATGATCCGTAAATTTATGCATGAGGACAAACAGAATTGGGATAAATGGTTGGACCCCCTAATGTTTGCGATGCGGGAGGTACCTCAGGCCTCAGTTGGTTTTGCACCGTTCGAGTTATTGTACGGCCGGAGGCCTCGCGGAGTGCTGGACGTCATTAAAGAAAGCTGGGAGGAGGGTCCAAGCTCCAGCAAAAATGAAATTCAGTACGTCATGGACATGCGAGCAAAACTCCACAAGGTGGGGCACTTGTCACGTGAGAATTTGCTCCGTGCCCAAGAGCGTCAGCGGCACACGTATAACAGGGGGGCCCAACTACGCAAATTCACACCAGGAGAAAAAGTACTTGTGTTGCTTCCAACCTCAAGCTCCAAATTACTTGCAAAGTGGCAGGGACCCTTTGGGGTCACACGGCAAGTGGGTGATGTCGATTACGAGGTTCGGCGCTCGGACCGACGCGGAGACACTCAGATCTATCATCTGAACCTGCTGAAGGCATGGAGAGAGGCGGAGCCTGTTTCCATGGGGACAGTGGTGAAGGAGGAGGAGGAGTTGGGGCCGGAGATCCCACGCTCTGGCCCGGCCCCTCAGTTGTCCTGTGATGACCAGCTCACATTGGCGCAGAGAGCGGAGATTGCTGAGTTACAGCGGCGCTACTCGGATGTGTTCTCCTCGCGGCCCGGGCGCACGGATCTCATCCGACATCATATTGAGACCAGCCCGGGGGTTACGGTGCGGTCTCGGCCATATCGGCTTCCCGAACACAAGCGCAAAATGGTTCGGGAGGAATTAAAAACCATGCTTGAGTTGGGGGTAATAGAAGAATCCCACAGCGCGTGGTGCAGTCCCGTTGTTCTGGTTGGGAAGAAGGATGGGACTGTGCGGTTCTGTGTGGATTACCGCAGGGTGAATGAAATGTCACGTTTTGACGCGTACCCAATGCCTCGGGTCGACGAGCTCCTAGATCGGCTGGGCACTGCTTGTTTTTTCACGACACTGGATTGGACCAAGTGCTACTGGCAGATTCCCTTGTCACCAGAGTCCCGAGAAAAAACGGCCTTCTCCACTCCGGAAGGTTTGTACCAATTCGTGACACTTCCGTTTGGCTTGTTCGGTGCGCCCGCCACGTTCCAGCGTCTCATGGACCGCGTGCTGCGCCCCCACGCTGCATACGCGGCTGCATACGCGGCTGCATACGCGGCTGCATACGCGGCTGCATACCTGGATGATGCAGTTTTTGGGACTGGCGGGCTACTACCGCCGGTTCATTCCCCGGTTCGCGGACTTGACCGGCCCACTGACTGACCTCACCCGAAAGGGTGCTCCAGAACTGGTCCAGTGGACGGAGCAGTGCCAGCGGGGGTTTGACAAGGTAAAAACAGCACTCTGCGAGGAGCCGGTGCTGCACATGCCTAACTTTGACATCCCTTTCTGTCTGCAGGCGGACGCGTCGGGCCGGGGGCTGGGGGCGGTGCTGTCACAGCGGGTGGGGCACGTCGACCGCCCCGTGCTGTACATCAGCCGGAAACTCTCTGACCGGGAGGCAAGGTACAGCACGGTGGAGAGGGAGTGCCTTGCCATCCGGTGGGCGGTCGGGGCCCTCCGCTACTACCAGTTGGGGCGTGCCTTCAGTCTCTGCTCGGACCACAAACCGCTCCAGTGGCTCCACCGCAGGAAGGACGCCAACGCGCGGATCACCCGGTGGTATCTGGCATTACAGCCCTACAACTTCCGGGTGGTCCACAGGCCGGGTGCGCAGATGGCCGTGGCCGACTTCCTCTCTCGCCCCGCTATGGGGGGGTGTGGGGGGGAGTGGGCGCGGCCGGACGGCTGCCCGGCCTGAGTCTAGCGGTGGAGGCATGTGGAGAGGGGCGTGGTGCACGCGTTCCCTGCGGGCGGGGTGTGTGCAGGGGCCGGCCATGAAGCGGCAGACAGGTGAGTGGATATCTCAGCTGGAACGAGTTATCTAATCACCTGTTCCTTTATTAGCAGCGTCGGAGACCATGAGGGGGGGGTGTGGGCTGGAGAGCACGAGAGCGACACCACGAGAGCGGTGCTGAATAGCAGAGGCGAGGACCAAGGAGGAGCTGAAAAGCCACCGGACACGGTTGTGCAAGATCATTAAAACGATTGTAACCCGCTGCAGCAGAGTGTTGTTCCCTTTCCTGTGGTTCCAGAAGAACCCGATACAGAGGTCACGTCACAACATCTATCCCTAGAGTTTGAATGTGAGTGTGAATGTTATCTGTGTTGGCCTGGCGATGATGGGCTCCAGCACCCCCTGTGACCCCGAAAGGGACAAGTGGTAGAACATGAAAGAACTGATACATGTGTGTGCGTATATATATATATATATATATATATATATATATATATATATATATATATATATATATATATATATATATATATATATATATATATATATATATTAAAATTCATGAGCTCCATGAGTGCATTCAAAAGTAAACCAGGGATAACTTAAGGGAAAACCCACCACTAACCTCATAAAAACGGATTTCCATTTAATGCAGAACAAGAGTACAGTACACATCTGAAAAGTTGATATTGGAGAAACTAGTACTTTTCTGGACACTTCCCATGCTCTCTATCACCTTACCAGCCTCTTCTCCCTAGAAGTGTTAGTGTTGAGCTGAAGTGTCTCGTCTGCATTTTAAACGAATAGTGACACTAATGACCAACTTTGAAGCTGTGACATAGATGGCGTGAGGGGAGAATGAGGGACATGTGAAAGGGGAGGATTGTGGAGAACATCAGAGGACTGATGCTTGAGCGAGCAGAGGAGGGTTTGGTTTGAAGGACATATTAAAATGATTCAACTTCATTCAAATACTGGAGGGTTGGTGAAAAGGACAACATTTGGATCGGATGGTTGATGGTATATATGGTAATATGTTTAAAATCATGTAAATAATATACAACAGGGTTACTTGAAAAATTAATGGTGATTAAAACAACTTTTGGAGGAATAAGGTCTAACTCATACTTATCCATGCCTTATACTGTATTGTCTCCAGTAGGTTAGACTACTGTAATAGCCATCTAACCGGGCCCTCCAAACCAGCTAAAGTACATCCACAATGCTGCTGCTCGAGTCCTGACTAGAATTAGGAAAATTAACTATTTTAGTCCAGTGCTTAGGTCACTGAACTGGCATTCTGTTGCTCAGAGAATATACTTTAAAACAGCTTTCCTTGTGTACAAGTCTTTTCATGATCTTGTACCAAAGTACATCTCTAACATGTTACAACCATATGAACCATCTCAAGCTCACAGAACCTTAGGGAGTGGACCCCTGCTGGTGCCTAGAATCAGGACCAAAATTGGTGAGACTGCGTTTCCGTTTTATGCTCCTAAAATCTAGAATAGTCTTTCAGAAATTGTGAGACAGGCCTCAACGTTGGCAATGTGCAAATCCAGGCTGAAAACATTTTCTTTTTAAATTGTGCGTATCACAAATTATGTTTGACTGATTTTGATTTTAATAATGAGTGTTTTGTGATATTTTTTCTGATTTTGATTTGAACTATAATTATTTTAATTATTATTTAATATTTTTGCCCACTTCTGTAAAGCACTTTGTACTTGTGTTGACTTGTGTACTAATTGTGCTTTATAAAAAAAAACCTGCTGTGGAGGTTGCCCTCCAGGGGGTTCTTTGGACCACCAAGCACCGACATAATAGCCCGGTTCAGGTTCAATACAGTTTTATTTTTCAATAAAGTCTGTGGGTTGCTTTCCAGCAATTGTCTTTTGTGGCTGTGACAGGCACACTCTCGCTCTCACGCCAGCTCCAACAACGTCTCTCCTCCCGGTTGCTGCTTATACAGAGCAACAGTTGATTAGATAACAAGGCCCACCTGGGCCATCTACGCTGACTTCGAGGTCGGTCTTGGCACACCCCGTTCCGCTGCAGGCCCGCAGGCCACACCCCCCTCCACACCTGCCTTGCCTTGCCTAGTTTTGAGGGACGACTGCACTGTAGTGTTGTAACGATATTGGGTTGGGGGACCAGTATTTTTCAGAGGCGGTATCGTACTGAATATTATTCATTAGTATCGCGTTACTATACTAACACCGGTATAAATACAACCCTACTGCATTGTATAAAGAAATACAACAGAACATATAGGCACACCCTTTATTAACACATTTAGAATTTTAGATATTTGTCCTTTTAGTGGTTTTGTAATTTGTAATTCACAATAAGTAGTTGGGAGTTGTGGCAACATCATATTCTAACGCCCTGACTTAATTCATTAGTCATATTCTTGAATGCTCTCTCTGTTGGTTCTGACGTATTGTCCTACTGGGTCACTGCCTACTAATTGAGGGCAATGAAGAATTCAATTGCATTGATGAAACCTAATTTGTACGTCTATTTCAGTTGACAAGCCAGGGAATAGAGCTTTGTGCTCTGCTAATCCCTTGTGGGGTTTGTTTGCTGCTAATACAGTGTGAACTGTCAGGTTATATCCCTTGCATTTTCACTCTGGAGCTCTTCTTTTGTAGCCCAGTCTTTTCTCTATCCACATGTGAGGCTTTTGCAAGTTTATCTAAAAAAAAAAAATACTTCTTCACAAAAGAGACTTTTCTACCTTCATTGATTTCTTATTGCAGTTAATAATTGCTTGATAAGAAGATTGTGTGGTGGAAGCCAAATGTCCTTAAATTTCTCTGTTGAAGCCTGATACAAATGTGGCAGAAGATGTATTGAAGGAACGAATGGAGTTGATTAAATTTTGACAGCAACCTGTTTTTTTTTCTTAATGTAGAAATTATGTTCACTCCTCACAAGTCGATTAACATGTCTAATCAAACTTAGTTTGAAATGCAAAACATAGTTTTGCTTTGTATCCTGGTATTTATTGGGCAATGAGCTATATGGTTGATTCTACAGATCTGTAGCTAGTGTAACCGGTAATGATGTGCAGATCAATAGTGAAATATCGATACCGCCGATACCAAGGGCCGTATTTATCAAGTGTCTTAGAGTGCCATTTTACACTTAAGTCCTGAGAATTTGCGAAATGTAGTCCTACTCTCAAACTTAAGAATAAAAGCTATTTATCAACTTTCTTAAGTCTAAGAATCACTCCTACTCTCCACGATATTTAAGAGACCTTCAGAGGTGTCCTAAGTGGTTAGAGGTTGCCAGCGGGGAATGGCACTGAGGCGAGAGAGACGTGCGCAAACGTTCAGGGAGCGGAAGGATGTCCTGGCTTTGTTTGATGACGAGCAGCTGATCAAACGGTATCGTTTAGACAGAGCGGGTATTATTTTTGTCACATATTTAATAAGGGGCGTCATCTCATCAGCAACATCACGCAGCAGAGCTTTCACAGCAGAACTAAATATAGTATATATAGAGCCACCCACACCAGTTTCAAATTAGTTGCCTAATTAATGAATTGTAAAGAAAAGGAAACATTTATTTTTGATTCATTGCCAATATTGTTTGTTTGTTTTGTATTATTTTGTAGTTTATTGTCAAAAATATACACTCCCATTGTCCACTTAAATATTTCCAAGATATTTCTTTATTCTTAGACAAGTAGACAATATGTTATGATTATCTTTAACCGAATCACAACAGTGCTCAAATTAAAAAACAGCATTCCCTCTCATGTGATATTGCTTAATTAACATTAATGATGTGCACTTTAACAACTAGGCTTACAACTATACCTGTACCTAATATATAAAGGGGTGGAAAAGTGACTATTACCTGCAGGGCAAACATTAGCTAACCAGAAGGCAATAACAAAGTAAACAAAAAACACCTGCTTAAAAGATCTAATACAAATGTCCCTGAGGAATGTAAGGTGGGAGTACTGTAATTACCTAACGTTACATTATTATTTTCCATAACAATTTAGCCCCCTCCACAATATTAACCCGACGTTAAAACAGAACTAGCTATTTATTGATTAGCAATTGCTGAATCATGTAACATTAGCTTAATGCTAAAAAAGCCCGGTTACTGTCACATTCTGTAACAGACAAATAATTTCATGTAGGCTAACGTTACCTACCTGCTACCTCTGTCTTTTTCTCGTTTCTCCTCCTCTTCTTCTTCTTCTTTCTTCCCTGGACAGTTTTGGCCGTTTTGACATCTTGTGTTGAAGGGAAGGAAGGGAGGGGGTGCACCGTGCGGGGGGACGGCGGGGGCGTAATGTTGTAACAAATAATATTTCTATTAAATAGGCTTTACTTTGCATTTTAATTAACGTGGGATTATTTTTTTTATTTAGAAATAATAGTACCAACTTTTTTTTCTATTTTTTTTTTTCTCCAACATTTGTGGCACTGGCGTGGCGCCCCCTGATGGACGGCGCCCTTAGCATTTGCCTATACGGCCTATGCCACGGGCCGGCCCTGACCCATAGCAAAGGTTTATCTTCAGGAGCGCTAACTTGCTGTTAGCGGTTAGCTATTGTATCCTCCCACTGTGTGTAGTGAAGCATGTTTAGCTATTGCTAGTCCTGCAGGGATGATACTTGTAAGACACTTAGTTTATTTGTCAACATGGTGGCAAGGATTAGTGATTTAGAAGTAGCTACAATACAACACTACCAACTGGGGTGTTTTTACTAGCTAGCCGTGTTTTAAAGGCATGGCGACCCTTCAGGGTTGATCGCTTCAACTTTATAGTTAGTTTTAAGCAAACGTGCGTCCATTCTCCCTTTTCTGTCTCGACACTGTTTCTGCTTGTAAGTACTGTGTGCGTGCGAGATGCTTAACATGCGCCTCTGCTTGTTATACCAGCAATGTCAAGACGTGACGACGGCGCACCATCATGTCCGGAAAAAAAAGTAACAGTATTTTATTGGAAGCAGTATAGTACCGTTTTTATTCATTAGTACCACTGTACTTTATTAGAACCAGTGTACCGTACAACCCTGGTGTAAAGTAACTAAATCACTGAGATCTTGTCTAAATCAGTGTTTCTTAACCGAAAGCTCCCTATAGAGCCGCCTAAAAATATTTGTCTCTCAGCAGTGGTCAGTATGGGCCATAACGGTATTCAGTTGTAATACACTTTTCCACCGCTTGTGGCAGTAATGACAATCTCAAACAAAAAAAGTCTGAGCTTAAATAGTGGAGACATTTCTTAAGCCAAAAATTATGACTAAAGTGGTGAACCAGCATCACTTAAAATACACTACTTTTCACATTTTACCAGACACATTAGGTACATTTGCACAAAGAGTTGGTATCTGATCGGTATCGCCGATACCAGCTGAACTTTTACTCTGTATCACTCTGGAAAGAAAATCAGTTGTATCACACGTCACTAGTGACCTGTGGTATTTTACTCTGCGTTGTGTGATGAGTTTTTAATAACCACTACAAACACTGGGGTTGCGTCTGAGGATATCAATTGGAAATACAAATGGTTATCAACATGTTCACCAAATGTTGTGCCCCTACACACAATACAATGAAACAAGAACAAATATTGAAAAATAAAGTTATTAATGAAACAATAAGCACACTTTTCTGCCATCGCACGGATGCCTACTTCTCACGTAGAGTTCATGGACAAAAAGGAAAGTAAAACGGCCTGTCTTAAAGAGGCAGGTGTCACAACAAATAATGGAGTAGGGGGGACACGGTGAGACAAAGGTTCCACATACACAGGGTATTTTCATATAATGTACACATTTTGGGTAATTATGACAATAATAAAAACGTACATGATACAATACATTTGCAAGACATGATTGACCGTGATATACAGAATTCTTATAATAATACGAACTGTAAATATAATGCAATATCACAGTTTTTCATGCATACATCCATTTAATTTCTTGAATTCTCAGCTGACTTACGGTATAAGCTACTCCGTTTCCACTACTCAGGTTTATAACTGGCAAAAGCAGGTGCTACTGTGTACTAAAAAAGTACTATTTACAAGTACCTTGCCAGATCTTCCAAGACAGTTACTATTAGTTTCCTGTATTTTTTATTTTTTTTGTCTGTCGCTCTTATTTTTGTTTCAACCAAGTTTATCTATGCTTCTTGATCCTAGTTGCTTTTTGTGCACTGACCTGGTGCACTATTTTGGTTTTGTTTTCCCTAATTGAAGGGTTTTTACTTGCACTTTGCCTGTCGTCTCTGGATCCTGGGGTCCAGACCAACAAACACTGAAACATGACACGGATGCCGTATAAGTAGGGGGAAATGGGGTTTGTTGTCACGTTTATTATACATCTCACCACCAGAAAACGCTGTTTCTCTAATTTTGGTGTGGACATTTGTGAAATTGGGATCCGAGCTCACCTACATAAGAAGAGTTACACATTAATTTGAGTTGAGAGGACTTTTTGTTGGTTTTTTTATGTCAAATTGAATAATAAATACATATTCAACTCCTCATAATTAGTGTTTTACATACCACGTTTATAAAAAAATCAAAATGTTCCCTCTAAAAAATTTTTTACTTTACGCACTATTAGTGAAATCAAGTAGTAAATCAAGATGGGATTAGTTATATACATATACATATATATATATATATATATATATATATATATATATATATATATATATATATATATATATATATATATATATATATATATATATATATATTTATATATATATATATATATATATATATATATATATATATATATATATATATATATATATATATATATATATATATATATATATATGTGGTCCTTCAAAGTGTGATGACTATCCCGGTTGACCACCTTTCTGTTTAATTTAATTTAGAAATGATCACTGATAACAAACACCATGTTGCTCTACTATTAGTGAGTGGTACATTGGTGCAGCAGATTGGCCATGTGGGAGCATTATCAAACAATTCAATTCAGAAATACTTACTTTAGCTAGCAGTTACGTGACGTGACATAAAGTCAGATTGTCTTATTGCAGTGATTTAGTTCTGGATGCAGAAATATTGCAGTTCCACAGTCTCCACTTTGCTGCTGCGGTCTTGCACATATGAACATTGACATGCACACTCCACACAGAAAAGTCTGAGTCCAACCCAGCATATCACTATAAGTGACTATATTGATACAACTAATGGATACATGATGCTAGAAAGTGCTGTTTGTCGAGTAGCCTGTTTGAATGACACAAGGGGGGCTGCAAAAATGTCCCCTTACGAGTTGTAAAGCAATCAGTTATACTTTATGACCATAGCTGGCTCTGAGAACAGAATATAGATTTGTATTCACCACAGTGGGTTAAAAGTCAATAACACTTGGCATAGTCGCCGATCCCGTGGGTGCTCATAATAAGCACCAACGAGGGCTTGATGGCAACTTTCAATATTTAAATTAATTTTTGAAAAATCAATCTTGTCTTGTTATTTTATGGCGAGTTTGGTCTGTTTTACATAATAGATAAATCACAGATCGTAATGTCTATAGTTAACAAAGTCTAACCAAGATTTAATTGTGCCCAATAATGAACAATTGACACAATAATCTTGACTTTGAATACATTACACACAAGCGAAAGAAGGGCTGGTTTTCCGAGCAGAGGAGCATGTTCGGCAGCACACAATCACAGAGTACTTACAAGCAGAGACAGTGTGTAGACAGAAAAGGGAAAATGGACGTATTTTGGCTTAAAAACAAATGACAAAGGTGGAGCTATAACACTGAAACACCCTCAGGAAGAGGTGCTCTAAGACATGGCTAGCTAGCTAGCGGCTAACATCCATCCACAGTCGGCAGAGTTTTAGCTACTTCTAAATCACTAATCCTCGCCTTTATGGCGACAAATAAAGTAAGTTTCTTACAAGTATCATCCCTGCAGGACGAGGAATAGCTAAACTTGCTTCACTACACACCATAGCTCACCGGCGTCACAATGTAAACAAACGCCATTGGTGGATCTACACCTGACATCAACTGTAATGATACCAAATACAGGAGCGTATCTAGTCGATACTACTATGATTACATTGATATTTTTTTAGCATCTTTTTTACTTTTTACAAAATTGAAAACAATCTAAATAGCCCCCGCATGCTTTGAATTTTTTGTGGAAAAAGTTTTGACACCCCTGATCTGAAACATTTGCAGTTGCTTTACTTGTAACTTGAAGATGCAAGGTTATGCAACTGTGTTTTTGCAAATTCAGCCGCTTGGATAGTTTTTAAAACAGGTGCAACCATTTTTCAATTTGCTTGTTTTCAATAATAACAACCACAGTCTGGCATTCGATATAAAAGCTGTTCTCATAGTAAAGTACTTTCTTCCTATAGTCGTTATGGTAAACCGATTGAAAAAAAGACAAACAGGACAACTCACAGAGACCTTTTTGAGAGCCAGATGTCCACTGCCCACCTGCACACACAGTCTGTGTTTATAAACGAGAGTGTGGGAGACCGGGTGGGTGGGACCGATCGATGCTAAAGGATATTCGATGACAGAGTGTTAGCACTTCCTCGCGTCAGGGGAATATATGTGAGTGTTAAAGACGGCGTCTACATTCCACAGTGTGTAGTAACTGATCAATCGACTCTGTGTGTCACATTTTGTACTGAGTGTGCAAGTTTGATTTTTGTCACAGGAAACATTGCAGGAAATATATTTTATAGGAACGGAAGCATTAGAATGACAGCTGATCTTGCTTTTTAAAAGGTTTTGATCGGCAGGAATGAGTTCAGGAGCTGACCGATGGGTTTTCATGTGGACAAAAAAAATACAATCATGTGTGCTTACGGACTGTATCCCTGGAGACTGTATTGATCTATATTGATATATAATGTAGGAACCACAAATATTAATAACAGAAAGAAACAACCCTTTTGTGCGAATGAGTGTGAATGAGTGTAAATGGGGGAGGGAGGTTTTTTGGGTTGGTGCACTAATTGTAAGTGTATCTTGTGTTTTTTATGTTGATTTAATTAAAAAAAATAAAAAATAAATACAATTGTTTTTTTTTTATTTCTTGTGCGGCCCGGTACCAATCGATCCACGGACCGGTACCGGGCCGCGGCCCGGTAGTTGGGACCACTGGTCTAGAGGAGCGCCGGGGCGGACAAGCTTCACAGTGTCTTGGCTGAATGAGCAGGTATCGGACACCTCTGTCTCCTTAGACGCATCCGCTCATCCATGCAGACTGGACACTGGCCGAGAGTTAATAGGCGGCCGAGGGTGGAGTCGGCTCTCTTGGTTGCTTTGTTGGGTCCGCTCCTGTCTCTGGCCATGCTCCCCCCACCCCAGCAGACGATGGCATGGAACACTGCAGAGGCCACCACAGTGTATATGTTTTTTTGTTGTTGTCTTTGTTTTACTTTTGTAGAAATGGCTGGTTGCATCAGCTCTGCTCTTTTAATGTATTTAATGTCCTTTGTATTCTTTAATGTTTGATGTTTCCCTAATGCGTATGTGTGCTATGGCTATGAGGTTTGTTCTCATTTGGCCTCAGTCTGGACCCCCTCCCCAGAGCCCAGGCTTAGACTGAATGTTTTTTTTTTCTCACCCTGAATGATGGGTTCTCACTTCTCTGTGAAGATTTTTAAGTGTCAATAAAGTGCTATATACATTTAATCCATTATTATAATAACTTGAAATTATGATCTTAGAATCTGCAGTTCCAAAATGGCTCTAAAAGTACTAATGTTACTCTACATTTCTCCTTCACCGAGTTCATGTTACTCTTCCATTGTTTTGAATATCGGTCGTTGAATGCGTACTGTCACACACTTCATTTTATGTTGCCAGAGAGACATGGCCAGCTGCACTCAGTCATGTTCAACAACGAGAAGTTAATAAGTCTTGGCCTCGTCAAATTGAAGGAAACTCTGGAACCTTCCAGATCAGATTTAGTTGACTGTGTTCAAGCCTGTATGTATGATTCTGCAATTGTGTACATTAGAGGAAAATCCTGAAGAAATTCAAAATTGGGCAGCCGATGATTGCTTTTAGAAATCATAACAATTGCACATTGTTTTAATAGACAATTAAGGAAAAAAAGAAAAAACTTAAAATAAGTCCTTAAAGTCCCAAAATCAACAGGGTATTCAAGTCCATGATAACTTTATATGAACTATGGTTGTCAAAATCAAGCTCCATCAGCTTAAATAGGAAGCGTTGGTTTTCTCCAGGATGTCTCTGGAGAAAAGATAGAGGATTCATCTTTCCCCCTACCCTGATGAGTCTCCCAGTTCCTACCGCTGAAAAAGAACCCCACAGCATGATGCTGCCACCACAATGCTTCACTGTACGGGTGTGTGGAGGGGCGTGGCCTGCGACCCTGCGGAGAAGCGGGGCGTGTCAGGACCGGCCTCGAGATTAGCGGCAGGTGAGTAGATGACACAGCTGTGAGTGTTTGTCTGATCACCTGTCGCTCTGTTAAAGGCAGCAGTCGGGAAGGAGAGGGGAGTTTTTGTTGATGGATGGCAGAGCACGCCGAGAGAGAGAGCGAAAATGACGGACAGACACAAAAGACGTTTGCTGAAAAGCAGCCGAGAAACCATTCGTGTGCTCAGCTGTCATATCCGTGGTGGGTGATCCAAGGAACCCGGAAGCAAGAGACTCCCACAGGGTGGTATTGGCTAGGTGATGAGGGGTGCCTAATGTTCTCCAAACATAATGCCTGGCATTCACACCAAATAATTATATCTTTGTCTCATCAGACCAGATAATTTTGTTTGTCATGGTCTGAGAGTTTTTCAGGTGCATTTTGGCAAAATTTGTATTTTTTTTTTACCAAGAAATGTCTTCTGTCTAGCCACTATAACATACAGGCCTTGGTGGATAGCTGCAGAGATGGTTGTCCTTCTGGAAGGTTGTACTCTCTCCACAGAGGAATGCTGTAGCTCTGACAGAGTGACTATCAGGTTCTTGGTCACCTCCCTGACTAGACTTAGATTAATACAACAATCTACAGAGACACCCTAGATGAAAACCAACGCTTCCCATCCAACCTGATGGAGCTTGAGAGGTGCTGCAAAGAGGAATGGCTGAAACTGCCCAAAGATAGGTGTGCCAGGCCGTGGCATCTTATTCAAAAATACTGGAGGCTGGAATTGCTGCCAAAGGTGCATCAACAAAGTATTGAGCAAATGCTGTGCATACTTATGTACTTACGTAGTTTACAAACAAATTGCAAAATTAAAACTTTTCACATTGTCAGTATTGGGTATTGTCTGTAGAATTTTGAGGACAAAAATGAATGAATTCCATTTTGGAAAAAAGGCTGTAACATGACACAATGTGGGGAAAAAAAGTGTTGTGAATACTTTCCAGATGCACTCTACACTAGCACTGTGATTGATTTTGAGTGTGTTGAGTATGTTTTATATATATATATATATATATATATATATATATATATATATATATATATATATATATATATATATATATATATATATATATATATATATGATGATATTTTCTGTCGTTGAGATGAAGCAACAATTTCTACAATCATCAGGTATTGCTCAGATTTTTTTTTTAAGGTTTTAAATTTAGATCTTTTAAATGGATTAATTATTTTTGTAAATAAAACAGACTGCATCTGTTCAAGTCTGTTAAAAACAAATTTTACTTTTTTAATAATGTAATGAATTTAAATGAAAATACCTCAAGTTGATGGCTTTTCTCTGCATTGTTTGAGGTAAGATTAAACGAATAGTTAGATAAATAGCATAAATAATTAATCACTCTTGTTTTAATCGCTTGATGGCACTGATGTAAATGTCTGCTCCAATCCAACTTTATTTGGAGAGCACTTTAAAAACAATCAGTGGACCAAAGTGCTGAACAGAATAATGAATAAAAGACCTAGTAAAAGCATGAGACATAAAAACCGTGGATAAAAAGAACAAGTGAAATAAACCACAATAATAACAAATAAAATGGAATCAATAAAATACTGAGCCAAATACAAATACAATACTATACAACACGAATAACAACTTAAAAAGTGCCAAAGGCCAAAGGAAAGGGATGTGATTTAAGAACAGATTTAAAAACAGAGAGTGAAGAAGCCTGTTTAATATTGAACGGCAAATTATTCCAATGTTTTGGGGCCAAGGCAGCAAAAGAAACTTTCATCTCTGAGCTTATCGTTTGTTGCTGTGACACATTGAGGAGCAGCTGATCAGCTGACCTGAGTGAACAAGAAGGTGGGCAAACATGTGGCAGGTCAGAAAGATAGGGCAGGGCCAAGCCATTTAGGAATTAAAAAAACCAATTAAATTTATTTTATAATTAAACCTAAAATGTACGGGCGGCCAGTGAAGTGAAGCTAAAATGCGGTAAATTTGATCAAATTTACATTTGCCTGTGAAAAGAAATTAGCCGCACCGCTTCATAAGATGCAGGGTTCAAAGTGTGGGGAAAAAAGTAGGGGCTTGTAGCCCGGAAAATATGGTAATACTTTATACTACATTTTCTGTGTTTCCTCATAGCCTGTGAGTTTTACTTACTGTCCAAATAAGACCGTCCACATCGCTGTGATGTCACAATGTAGCCAGACTGCAAGACGCATGCCAAATATATGAACCTTATGATTTGATGCTTTGGCATTTTTTAACACATACATTTGACATTGTGACATGTATAACTCCAGACTGGACATTTGAAACTGTCCAAAGCAGCAGCAATGTGTCCTTCATTAATACATTCATAAACTGTTTACTGAATACCAGACAGCTATCATTGTAAAAATAATTATTTGACATACTTGGAAAAATGCAGCATCTTAAAGAGGAACTGCACTTTTTGGGGAATTTTGCCTATCGTTCTCAATCATTATGAGGGACAAGATAACACTTTTGTTTTTTAATTTTGTTTTTTTGATAAAAAAAACACTTGGAATTTGTGGCTAATGGGAAACACCAGTTTAGCCTTCAAAGCCCTCCATTAATGTTGTGTATACACACTGCAAGTCTATATATAACGTAGTAACAGACACATTCATATCAATATGTAATATGTACAATGTTTACCTTATTTTGGTCATTTTAATCAATGCCAGGACTGACTTTTTCCGCGCATTGATTTCCGTTTCCATAGCAGCGCACATCCGACTTCCAGTGTGTTTCTACTTCCGAATAAAAAACGCTTGTGTGTGTTCTAATCATGGCAGATTCGGTAACAAACAACAAAGACGACTTTTTGGACAAATGAGGATTCACAACCTTATCTTTTTGAACCTGAATTAACGGAGGATGAACTGCTGCTTCTAGAAGCCAGCACTAAGGAAAAGAGTGAGACGGAAGCCGATAGAGTGAGGTGAAAGCCAATTGAAGCTAGCAAATGTGGAATTTGGAGACAAGCAATATCGACATAAATGGTGTGCTTACCCCACTTCATATTGATCATAACACACGCAGCACATCATGCTAGTTATTAAAACTACAGTACATATGCTGTCGAGCTGGCTGTGTACAAACAAAACATGAAATGTGGGTTAATACTTTACAGATACTGTAATATGATTGTTCATGTTTTTCACTCAGTACAGATTGACATAATTCTTTTTATTTTTTAATTTTTTTAAATCTATGTTCTTATGTTTTTACGTGTTATTATAAATTTGCACTAAATTAGTTTTGCATACAATTTCGTTGTACAATGTACTATGACAATAAATATATATTCTATTCTATTCTATTCTATTGATGTTTTATCGCAGTGCATTACAAACTCAAACATGTTTCGTGCTGACGTAGAAGCTAGCTTATCTCTTTCCGTAGCTAACTTTAACGGCTAATACCGAAGGGCGCCAATGTGTTACTACAATAGAAAAATAATTCCTCGGTGTTCGCTCTTACAATAACAATGTCGCTAAAGCTTGGTTATTATACAGGTTATGGAATGTAAATTAAGTATTGTTGACGGTTTTTCAATGCATTTTTAAAGTGAGTTAAGAGGTAGAATAGATTTCTCTCATTACCTGCATTTCTAGCTACCAAGAACAAGCTGATTTTTACAAGTTAGAATGCAGAAAAAAAAAACATGTCTCTCATAATGATTGTAAACCATAGGCAAAATCCCCCCCCCCACCAAAAAAAAAATGGCAGTTCCTCTTTAAGTTTTATTTTTGATGTCTATTCATTGAGCTTTGAAACATTTGTCAAGATCAATGTCGTGTTCAAACGGACTTTAATTGTATTTTAAGTATATTCTAAATTCATTGCAATTCCATAATCATTATCTACATCTCTATTGCGCTTTAATTTGCACATACATTTACTTTACTGCCAGCCAAATCGACCACTGACGAAGGAAAATGACTCATCTTCTCTTATTAGCAGGAAGTGTGCGAGTGTGTGTGTGTGTGTGTGTGTGTGTTGTGTCCAGCTCCTTCAGTTGGAGACTGACGATTTCCAGATGTTCTTCAATCTCTTTATAGGTAGTCCAGACGGGATGGGGAACTCTCTACTGTCTGCAAGGGATGGGCGGCCATCATTCATTCTTACTGCCCTCCAACTGTTGACTGTGACCACACGCACACACACCCACACACACGCACAGTTCAGCAAACAAGATCCACATGTTAAACTTGGCATTTACCCTTAAACCATTATTTACTAGTAAAGTTGAGCACACAAACTCACACACGATGGAGTTTGACTTTGACACTTAGAGAACCAGTCTGTCTCCTTGCTGCTCTTTTTTCCCCCTGAGCCATAAACCTATTTTATGTGAGAATAAGTGAGTGGCGAGAGAGACCAATTCATCAAAATCATTTTAGTGGTCCTCAGTGCAGCAAAAGGTGGTCCCTTCCTCCCCCTTCTAAGTGTCATCAGTCTCCTTTTAAATAGACACTCACAGTGTTACCTAGGTTTTCATTAGTGATCCTTTCCAAAGTGTCAGAGGAAGACCCGATCGTTTGAAAAATAAAGGATGTTTCCCCATTAGAAATAATGGAAACACACAAAAATATTAGCACACAACACATTTTAGAGAGTGAAACAATTGTTTTACAAGCAGAAAACAATGTAAAATGAACGGTGGCAAAGCATTACGTAACAATGTAATACATGTTCACTTTATTATGTAATAATGCCACATTTTGTAATAAAATACTTGAAGGCATTTTAAAATAACTTGTTACATATTGCAAAAGTTACCACAAAATGCACCTTTTTGGATACAATGCAACAATTTGGTGTGTTATGAAAGAAAGCATCAAATCAAATGCCTTAACCCTTGTGTAATGTTCATATTGTTGTTACTCAGCCAGCGTTTGTGGGTCTGATGGACCCGTTGCATTTGGTGGCTTTTAATGCCTCACAACCAAACACTTTTATGTTAAAATACTGAACAGATGTTTACCTTATCCCAATAAACATCTGTTCAGTATTTTAACATAAAAGTGTTTGATTGTGAGGCATCTGGTCAGGATGCCACCCGAACGCCTCCCTAGGGAGGTGTTTCAGGTACGTCCGACCGGCAGGAGGCCACGGGGAAGACCCAGGACACGTTGGGAAGACTATGTCTCCCGGCTGGCCTGGGAACGCATCAGGATCCTCCGGGAGGAGCTGGACGAAATGGCTGGGGAGAGGGACGTCTGGGTTTCTCTGCTTAGGCTGCTGCCCCCGCGACCCGACCTCGGATAAGCTAAAAGAAAATGGATGGATCAAATTTGATAGTTAATTGCATAATGCACGAAATTGTTTAATTTTATTCCAAAAAAGGGCAGCACCCATATTTTTAAATACGTTATACAATATGTAGGAAGTTATTGCAAAATGAGCAATGTTTATTATAAAATGCATTAAAAAATTGTATTACAAAATGTAGCGTTATTACATAATAAGGTAAAAAAAATAATAAATTGATGGATCGATGGATTATTACGTAATGCACCATCATTACATAATGCATTTTTACATGAACATTTAACATTTTTAACTTTGTTGAACAAGGTAAAATTAATTGAGATTATAATCTATTTTACAAGAGGGAACTGGCGAAGAGAGCAGCAAAAAACATTCATAAACACATAGAACAACAACAAAAAAACAGGAGCAGTCGCACACTATAGTTAAAAGTACAAATTACTTACAAAACAAACATAAAAACATGCATGTTTCAATGTTTCAATAAAACTATTTAAAAACAAGTACAGTGCCCAAAACAACTAATTTCCTTATCTTTTATAATGAACTGAAAATCCCCCAAAGTGATCAGTTCAGGTAACCTCAGATCCGTTCCTAATTCATTCCATGACCATGGAGCAGCAATTCTGAAGGCTTTTTTTTTTTTTTACCAAGACTCGTGTTGGCTCTAGGAACCAATGATGTCGTGTGACCACAAACTGTAGCGATTGGAGTCTCCACACATAAAAGACCTTAAACATGTGGGAACCAGACCAAGAAGTTATTTATTTATAAAAAAAAACATCCATTGAGAACATCTGCGGACTGACACAGATGTACAGTTTGCCGTTGCATACAAAGTGCAATGGTGGACAAGGTTGCCACAACAAGTAATAAAATGTAAAGCACAGTGATACACAGTATCCATTTTTTTTTTAAGATAAGTTCCAGGTGCATTCATAAAAAAGCCAGTTTCCATAACCTAGCAAAGGCATGAAAGTGGTCAGAATCAAGCGGTTCCCAACTTGTAAGGAACAATAGTACTTGTTTCTAAAGAACAAAATATATAATAATTTTAAGTTGAGCCACAAATTTTAATTTGTGTGATAATTAAAGATTCATCAATAATATTCCCCAAATAAGTATGTAGTAACCATTTAAAGTTCAACTTTATGAGCAGTTGATATTTTTGGAATGTTCAATGACAGTTGAATTAACAATACACACTTCATTACACTTGTACAATATCACTATATCCATGATTAAATGCTTTATAATTCCACAATAGTTTCGTAGTGGTACACACACGTCTGTGCACTTTATATAGGCACTTAAAAATGCAAATGGTTTTCGTTTTAGAAATAATGTACACTTCACTGCACATGTAATACATCACCATGTTGCTGAACATGTTATAATTCTATCAGTGTTGGGTTTCAGCAGCACAGGCGTGCATTCGCTCTTTAATAATGTTCCCAGGATTATGTGTGTACGTGCAGGCAGGTTTTAAAGATAATGCACGTGTCATCGTATGTCTAAAGTCGATCAAAATAAACATAATAGGACAGGGGTGGGCAATTAATTTTTACCGGGGGCCGCATGAGCAACCCGAGCACTGCTGGGGGGCCACACTGACAATATTTCAATTAAATTTTGCTCAAATTATTTTTGATATACCGTAAGATAGATAATAATAATAATAATATTTTCATTTAACCTAACTTATCTTTATACAAAAGCAGATGGCTTTTGATGGTTTTATTTTTAACACTTTCTTACACAACACTTCCTGATGTATATTACAATACAACAATTTCAATTTCTGTCACTTTATCCTGCATCCTCTTTGTTGTAAAACCTTTATTTAACCAGATAAGAAAACATTGTGAACGTAGCACGCCTGTAAGGTGATTGGCGAAGAAGGAGGAAGCGTTGCTGTTGCGGAAATGAGGAGTGAGGATTGGTTTTCCTTTTGGAAAGAACGAGATAAGTTGAGCTGTGTTAGTATAGCATGCTCAATAAAAGTTTAAAAAGTGCACCAGACTTGGTGTGCACTTCTTCTGGACGCTACAATTGATGTCAGAAGTGGGATGAAATGCCTCCCAGTTCGCCTTGCCATCAAACCTGGGAGTCTTCATTGAGGGCGGAATTCCCCCCGTGGCAAGCAGCGTGGCTGCACCTGTAAACTCTCTCTCTCTCTCTCTCTCTCTCTCTCTCTCTCTCTCTCTCTCTCTCTCTCTCTCTCTCTCTCTTGCGGCGAGCTCCTCACGTGGCACGTGCCTCCCGATGACGTAGCACACAAACAGTGCAGTATGCGCAAAGTATTACTTCTGCCACCAATTGTAGCGTCCAGAAGAAGTGCACACCAAGTCTGACGCTCTTTTTAAACTTTTATTGAGCAAGCTATACTAACACAGCTCAACATATCTCGTTCCTTCCACACGCACGTCTCCTCACTCCTCATTTACGCAACTCAAGAAGACAACATCTACTTCAGCAGGTCGTTACACTATATTCTTTAAACACAGCAACGTGTGTACCACAAATAAGCACACAGCTTTACCTTTACTTGTCTTGTTGAAAACACGCCATTCGTCATCAACTTTTCTCTTTTTAGTCGCTGTGCGCCTTCCCTCACAGGACATACGCACAATAACACTTTTCAAAATAAAAGCAGCACAGTTGTATTGCACGCACGACAAAGATGTTTTTTTAAATTTATTTTGTAATTTGAGATTGCCGCTGCGCGCACGAGCATACGTCCACACGGAAGTAATACAAATAACGCTTTTCAAAACAAAAGCAGCACCGTTGTATTGCACACTCGAAATAGATGCTTTTTAAAATGTATTTTGTAATTTATAATTGGCCTCACGCGGGCCGGACAGGGACGTACAAAGGGCCGGATGCGGCCCGCGGGCCGCACAATGCCCAGGTCTGTAATAGGAGGTGTAATGCCACCAAGTCAGATATTGCTGCTTTTTTGCCAGGCTTCTGATTGGACAAAATGTGCACGACAGCAGGTGTATGTGTTTGTGTGTAGACATGGACAGTTTTGAAACTACACTTGTGTGGATGGAGATTGTTTTAACCCCAAATAATGTCTTTTTGATGAAACTCTCTGTGTTCGTGTGGACATGGTCTTAGGCTGCACCAAATAACAATATAAATCCATTTAATAAAGTCTAAATACAAATAAGGCAACTAGAGAAGTATCCCACACCTCTCTTTTGTAAAGTAAACGTGTACAGCCGGTATGGGCATCTACATCAACTATATGATTTGCCTGAGAAGCTGGACAGGACAAAAAAACAAAAAAGTAAAAAATTAAGCAAAAATATGATTGATTCTATTACTCGATTAATCGATCGGGATATTCGATAGGATACTCGTTTACTAAAATATTCAATAGCTGCAGCTCTAGGCCCAGCAAACTTGACGCATTGGGTTCTATGAGAAAGGTCATTAGAAAACCACTTTACAGCATGCTGATAGGCCAGTCCTGTCAGTCTGTCTGCCAAAATGATATGGTCGACCGTATTAAAATGCTTTTGACAGGTCAATGAATACAAATGTTTTTTTACAATCAAATGCCTCAATAATGTCATTCACAAATTTTATAGCAGGAGTTATGTTGCTACGTCGTTTTCTAAACCCTGATACCTTCTGTATCAAAATGGTTGGTGGGTCACTGAAGTCGTACTCAAATGTACCTGAATTATGTATCAGGACGCTTAAAAGCAATGGTTGTGTTAAAACTGCTTCACTACATCCATCCATGTGTTCTTTTACTCACTCATCAATGAGCGCATGCTGCTAATTTCAGACAGCTATGGGGAAACGACAGAGACAGACTCTGTGGTTTTGGTGAGAAAATAATACTTCCCCACTAAGGAGCAAATGAGGAATACAAAAAATGAAAGCGTGAAAGCAGAACATGGAAGAACATTAAGAAAATTGGAATGTTGCGGCTGACAGCATCAATGTTGGCTACTCTGACAGGAACCACAATGACAGGCTCTCATGCTGGTTATGGAAAGAGTTGGGAGAACTGTTTCTGTGTGTGTATGTGTGTGTGTGTGTGTGTTTTAACAACACATTATTAAGAAGCTTAGGGTCTTTCCAGTGATATGTGATTAGTTGTGGTTTATCCAAAATCATTATCCATTGTTGTAGCCTATAACATAGACATTGTGTGTATATTCAGTGGTTTGAGGAGGACATGTTCGAAACACACAGATGGCACATTTGTTCTTTATGGTGTTTCTCACCTTATTTATCAAAGTGCTGGCACCAAGGACGTGCGAACGACGACTGTGTGCGCTCACGACTTATCAACTGATACGAACACACACAGGCGTGACAGTGTTTAGGGCACAACACGGTCACACTGTTGTGACCGTGCTACCCCATAGCCTTAGGCTATGTCTACATTAAGCCAGATAACTCCTTAAACAAATAATTATTTAGTCTAAGTCCCGTTTAAGGTTCCCCTCATTGGATAATTTTTTACACGGGTAAGTGCTTTGTCTCTTTATTGAATCTCCGGCTCTTACCTTTGCATGGACTCATTGATCGCTTACAAACTGAGTTCAGAGAGGAAGTGACGCCAGAAAGACCGCGCCCCACACAGGAAGTGACGTCAGAAAGACCGCGCCACAGCCAGCTTCATAACAGACGCTTGTGGAAATCACACATGAATACCTTGAGATAAGGAAACGCGCGATTGCAGCTATTTCACATACAACACATCTCAGACGGCAACATAGCAATGTTGAGCGCAATTTGGATAAGGCCTGGAAGAACAGCAGCCTGATGGGATATGTTTGTCAACAAGTGTGTTGTGCCACAGGAACGCATACTTGCCAACCCTCACGATTTTCCCGGGAGACTCCCGAATTTCAGTGCCCCTCCCGAAAATCTCCCAGGACAACCATTCTCCCGAATTTCTCCCGATTTCCACCCGGACAACAATATTGGGGGTGTGCCTTAAAGGCGTCCTCTCTCACCTGAAAAGGAGACTATTTTATATATCTCCATTATCCATAGGTTTATCTATAACCCATAAAGTAGGCAGGCACGGAGCTATTTCTCAGCGTGTGTTTATTCCAGCCGGCACGTTAATACACTGACACACAACATACGGATTCCCATCATGCATTGCTTCAAATCTACGGCAAGTAGTAATGTCCAAAAACATAACAGAGACGAAGCAGAAGAACGAAGAAGAGACATGGCGACGATGAGTAAGAAGAAGAAGTACGCTTGCAAGTTCCAAAATGATTGGAAAAAATAATTTCAGTTCATCCAGGACAGCTCGAAGGGGGAGGGGTATGCTGCCTGCACCTTTTGTAGATCAGACTTCTCCATTGAACACGGTGGCCGAACGGATGTACTCATTCATGAACGGATTATTTATATATATATATACATATATATATATATATATATATATATATATATATATATATATATATATATATATACATATATATATATACCTGTATATATATATACATATATATATATATATGTATATATATATATATATATATATATATATATATATATATATATATATATATATATATATATATATATATATGTATATATATATATATATATATATATATATATATATATACCTGTATATATATATATATATATATATATATATATATATATATATATATATATATATATATATATATATATATATATATATATATATATATATATATATATACCTGTATATATATATATATATATATATATATATATATATATATATATATATATATATATATATATATATATATATATATATATATATATATATATATATATATATATATATATATATATATATATATATATATATATATATATAGGTTGGCAAGTATGCAGGAACGGCAAGACAACTTTCAAATGTCCAGGTCAGCTGTGATTCTACTTAGTGAAAAACTTTGTCCATTTGTCGAAGGGGAGACAACGAGAATGCAGGCTCCCGTGGATGAGGGAGTACTGCGGAAAACAGCGAATGCATTTGGACTGGCAAAGCAAACTATCAGTTATTGTCTGCGATGTATGCCGAGCGATTACGCAACGTTTAGTTGTGAGCCATGAAGTTGTTGCGGCCGTCAAGTACGACCGCCTATTTCAGCCTAAAAGCACAGTGTCCTGACCAGATATCTAGATCCCTAGATTTATTGTTGTAAAATTGTATTTATCACCATGTTTACTTTCACCCGTCCATTAAAGTAATGATTCCCTGTATGATGGCTCAGGTGTGATTCACTACAATAGTCTAACAGCTGCTGATGGTGAGGCAAGCAAGGTTTACTCCTAAGAGAAATGTGGCAATAGTTTACATTGAAACACAGGGTAAGAATACACTTCCAGGTCAGAGGTAACTATGATGCACATTTTTTTTTTGCGCATGCGTACTAGGTCGCGTTGCGCCGGCGGCCGGAGTGGGAGAGGGTCTTAAACGGTGGCATTGTGTGTGTGTGGAAAAGGATACGTTTAGGTGGGATATAGCCTGGATAACCTTAGCCAGCTTAGTGTAGAAGGGGCCTTAGTGTTCTGGCGAGTTTCTTGGTAACCCCTCCTCCATTTTTAACAGCGGGGGAATACCGGGTAGAACTAATGCAGCGCGGCAGGTAAATTTAAAGTGAGCAAATTCCACTTCTG
Organism: Entelurus aequoreus; assembly: GCF_033978785.1. Lineage (NCBI taxonomy): Eukaryota > Metazoa > Chordata > Actinopteri > Syngnathiformes > Syngnathidae > Entelurus > Entelurus aequoreus. Next base: position 49,689,293 of record NC_084743.1, on the reverse strand, counting down.
CATTCAAACCCATGCATGCTCTAATCAAATCTATGAAGGACAACCGGTAAGCCCCATATTACTTTTAATTGTGTCATGAGCTCACATGACAGTCATCAATAGTCTCTTGTCTGAGTGCTGGCCCTTTCACCTGTCCCTGATTGGAAATCAAGAGGCTGCTTATGTCAGCTTCGTCCTCTGTTAGATCATTTTGCTCTGTTTTCTTTGCGCCTCAAACGTGTTTGCGCTTTGTGCACTTCCCAGCTGCACATATTTGTTTTTCCTGCGTTTTCTCTAAAAAGAAGGCTTCTTTCGTGCACTTGCCTACCATATCTGTATCCCGGGGTCCAGACGTACACAATAATGTTACAAATTGTTTGGCAAGACTATGCATAGCAGTGTGGTACATTCAGTGATACGCTGGAAATACTTGAACTATTGCAGCATGCTACAAGTTTCTTTGGTCATTTTGTATCTGTGCAAAAAAGTTGCAAATAGTTAATGCAACACTTTTTCCATGTTGACGGCAAAATTAGTATAAAAGTATTGGCAAGTCAAGCTATAAACCCTATATATATATATATATATATATATATATATATATATATATATATATATTATATATATATATATATATATATATATTGTATTTGTTTTTAGTTTGATAGAAACAAACATGTTGTCATAAAAACAAAAAAACATATGAGGGATGACAAAAAGTTGTAGCATATTGTTTTCAACCAAAACAATTAATTATTGCAACTTTTATGTTTCGTTGTCCGAGGAAGATACATTACTTGATGGGGCATTGATGCAATAAGCAGAAGAAAACATGACACATGCCGCTAGACGCAGTAGTGCAAACAGTATGCATTATTATGGAGCGGTGTAGCTCGGTTGGTAGAGCAGCCGTGCCAGCAACTTGAGGGTTGCAGGTTCGATCCCTGCTTCCGCCATCGTAGTCACTGCCGTTGTGTCCTTGGGCAAGACACTTTACCCATCTGCTCCCAGTGCCACCCACACTGGTTTAAATGTAACTTAGATATTGGGTTTCCCTATGTAAAAGCACTTTGAGTCAATAGAGAAAAGCGCTATATACATATAATTCACTCACTCACACTAACTATTATCTGTAAAAAGACAGACAGTGTGGTACAGTGCATGTATTTGCTATGGGCATTCTGTACTATGTGTGTGTGTGTGTGTGTGTGTGTGTGTGTTCTTGTAATTATATCCTTCCTGAGACATCAACAAGGAAAAGTACCTTCCATATGAGGACTGGTGAACAAGTTAGGACCCAAATCATGGTCTCAATACGGAAAACCATTGCATCTAATAGAGAATGTCTCATTTGCACCCCTGGTGGTGAAATTAGGCTGGTCCCAAAAAGGAGGGATTTTTCAAATTGACTGTGAGTCGGTTTTAAAAGTGCTCTCCCTCTGGTCAACATATGAAATAACAAGTGTGTGTAAAAATTTAAAGTGCTCCCTCTAGACCAACATATGTCATAACAAGTGTGTGTAAGAAATTGAAATGCGCCCCCTTTGGCCAAAATTATAAAAATAATTAATAAATAAATATGTATATAGAGACATACCTACTCAGTGGCCTAGTGGTTAGAGTGTCCGCCCTGAGATCGGTAGGTTGTGAGTTCAAACCCCGGCCGAGTCATACCAAAGACTATAAAAATGGGACCCATTACCTCCCTGCTTGGCACTCAGCATCAAGGGTTGGAATTGGGGGTTAAATCACCAAAAATGATTCCCGGGCGCGGCCACAGCTGCTGCCCACTGCTCCCCTCACCTCCCAGGGGGGTGATCAAAGGGGATGGGTCAAATGCAGAGGACAAATTTCACCACACCTAGTGTGTGTGTGACAATCATTGGTACTTTAACTTTAACTTATACTGCAATAAGTTGAAGTAAATAACAAAGATTAAAAACCAATTACAAACATAAATACATAAAAATAACTAAAGGCTTACCTTTTTTATATTTGCATAGTATGTGTATATTAATTTGTTGCAGATACAAATCTTTATATATCTAGAAAGGGTGGTCCTAAAGAGGTAGGGCAAAGTCTCAAGAAGGTAACACATGCAAGAATGTGTGTGTGTGTGTGTGTGTGCGTGTGTGTGTGTGTGTGTGTGTGTGTGTGCGTGTGTGCAACTGAGTGTCCAATAGTGACAGATGCTGCCTGCATGGCCACAGCCAAATGATAGAGACGATAGCTAATTGCTCAATCACAGGCAATCTAATCTGGCCAATCTCATTTTCAGTGTCCCCCCCTTGCGCAAACGTCGACCACCCCACGTCTATTTCCTGACCTATCAGTACGAGCAGCTGCAGCGCTGAATCAAGTCAGAAACGGGAGGAAGAGCGAGAGAGTACAAGAGCATATGGCAGGTTGGACTGATATGATGACCAGTGTTGGGTTAGTTACTGAAAAGCAGTAACTAGTTACAGTTACTAGTTAATATATTTCAAAAGTAACTCCGTTACTAACTCAGTTACTTACACCAAAAAGTAATGTGTTACTGTGAAAAGTAACTATTTAGTTACTTATATATATATTTTTTATTTTTTTTAAGGCCCCATTTAATGCCCTTTTAGCCTTCATTTCAGTACTGTTACTGCACTGGAGAATAATACAATCTGTTGATCAATTTGACATGCATTTGCATCACTGAGCTCTGCTAAGCAATGTGGTCTACATACAACACACAAAGACAAAGATATGTTTCAAAGGGCCGATTTGTTTCAGGCCAGAACAAATTGACAAAACTATTTTAAATAGCTGCAACATCACATACATAAGTAACGAACAGCATAATAACACCATAGCTGTAAAACAAGGAAGGCACACACTACATACACAAAGCCTAACCAGGCGTTTTTTTTTATCTCAAGGAATTCTGAAATAAAATCACGTCTGAAGCCCAGAACACTACACATTTCCCCAGTTTTAGTTTACAGATAAGGAAAGATTGGCCTGGCCCACTAGCATCCCTCTTTATGTTTGTGAACTTTATAGTCTATACATTTAGAGTGATGTGATAATCAAACACTCTAGAAGTCTAGAATGAAAGTGCAACAGTATATAAGAGAATTGACAGAGTGTGTGTACCTTCAGTGCGCAGTGCCTCGTTAAAATCCAGCCGCTGTTGATTAGCAGGTGAAGTGTGTCTCTCTTTACTAGCTTCGTCGAAGCATGTTGCTTTTGTAGCTGTTTCAGCAGATTTGAATTGCTGTTTTGGGGTTTAGATAGGATTTTTGATCCAAGACACAACTTACATTCAACTAAAATGTTCTTTTCTTTGTTGTCGACAAAAGAAAAGTATTGAGAATATCTCCATGATGTCTTGTTAGTAAACACAGACACGCCCCCTCCCACACACACACACACACACACACACACACACACACGCACACACACACACACACACACACACACACACACACACACACACACACACATACACACAGACAGCGCGCGACGCGCCTCTTTCCTGTCACCTCTTCCGCAGCGCTGCAATAAAACACACTTAGATCTTCTCAGTTTCTAGCCGATACTACATAAAAAATAATGTAAAATAACGCAGTAACGCATCATGTAGTAACGGTAACTGAGTTACTGAATATAAAAAATAACGCCGAAAGTAACGGCGTTACAGAAAGTTAGTCCCAACACTGGTGGTGACGTACTTGGCTGGTGAGGCATTGACTTATTTTCAAACTCTAAGTTAATGTTGATTAAGTTGATCAAGTGGATAACAAGAAAAGGAAAATGATTTAGTTTCAGTAAAAAAGATTAATATTTTTTATAAAGCCTTACTTTTTATTTGCATACAATAGTCCATGCACCTACAAAGTACAACGGTTATTAGATATGAGACATTAATATTTGTATATTAATATTTACATTTTAGTTGCACATCCTTTGGACAAAAGTTCCCTCGATGAATGGAACAACTCAAGCATCTCCCTCTCAATCACTTATTTACCTTGGACTCCCCCCCTCGTGAACACTGTTTTGACCATGATAGACTCATTGACCCATTTGACTTATCGGGTGCATAAGTGAAGAATGAATAAATTAAGAATTCTGCATCAAAACTCACTTTTGCAGAAGCTCGCTCTTGTGGCGGCCCCACTCAACAATGCTTTTACAGGTGTGAGACCAACGCTGTAACATTTACCCGTGACGTGTCTTAATAAATACTTTTAACATCTTCCAGAAGATCCGACCTTTGACTGCTGGTAGAGTCTACCACAGGGGTCCCTAAACTTTTTGACTCGGGGGCCGCATTGGGTTAAAAAAATCTAGCCGGGGGCCGGGCTGTATACATATACAGGTATATATATACATACCTTAGGTCGGGGGAAAAACACAGAGGCTATTTCATCCCGACAAGTCTGTTTCGCAGGTTTCCCTGCTCTTCAGGGGCTTTTATTATCCTATATATATTACAACATTTCCTGAAGAGCAGGGAAACCTGCGAAACAGACTTGTCGGGATGAAATAGCCTCTGTGTTTTTTCCCGACCTAACATATATTCCGCTCTACCCCGGTATTGAGCACTGTATAACGGATAAACCACAGAAACCTCGACTATGTATATATATATTCCGAGCGCAATGATGTCGATGGGAAAATGCATTTTTGGACAATATGATTTGCCTGAGCGACTAGGAGACACCGAGAGTAACAAGCGGTAGAAAATGGATTAGAAAGGACAGAGCTATATATTTAAAAAAAAATATATATATATATATATATTTTTTTTTTTTTCTTTCTTGGGACTTCCCGTAGTTTGGGGACCCCTGGTCTAACATGTTGAAGATGCAGCAACAATGTCACTGGGCAGCCATTTTTCCTTAAGTGTAAAACCAGCAGGATTTGTGTGTCAACAAGGGATGGAATATTTTATGAAAAAATGTGTTATTCGTATCATATGTTTTTTCTTTCTTACACTACTCAGTTTGGAGCATGTGTGCGTGTCCGTGTAGTTCTGATAATGTGCATGAACATTGTGTAGAGGCAAACAACTGGAGTTGTGGAGGCATTCATGTTCGAGACATGACGAGCTGACCTTTTAACAGTTAGATAGAAGGATGCATCAGTGGCATTGTAGGTAAAGGTCTGCTGTATGGGAGCACTTTGGCAGACCTGTGGATTCTCATCTGGAAGACTCCTGGATATTGTGTTTGTCTACCAAAATTGCGAAGAAAGATACGAATCTCCCGGATTGTGTTGTGTGTATGCAAAGTATTGCGGATTTTGCCTGGATGTCGAAAGGATGACGAAGACGAGGTTGATCAATCATTTTATTACAAAACAACAAAACAACTTCTACAAGTGTTATGGGTAACACTTTAGTATGGGGAACATATGAACCATTAATTAGTTGCTTATTAACATAGGTTTAGGGTTAGGGTTAGGGTCAGGGTTAGGGGTAGGGGTAGGGTTAGGGAAGACTCTTAGTTAATTGCTTACTGGTTGTATAATACAGCAATGCAGAATAAAGGTTTAATAAGTACTTAATAATGACTAATTAACAGCCAATATGTTACTAATTTGCATGTTAATAAGCAACTAATTAATGGTTCATATGTTCCCCATAGTAAAGTGTTACAGTGTTGTGTGTGTCTCCTGTCTCTTCCAATCACCAATCAGGATGCGTTAAATGACTGTCGGATATTACAACTCTGAAGCAGAAATGAACAACGAGTATTTATTTTTCAGTACACATTCCCTCCACATCCCCATTAAAAAACGTCCATTAATGCGAGTGGTGTTTATAATTGTTTACTGTTCACATAAAAACACATTCATTGGTTGTTATGCACATTTTTTCCAGCATGAAAAAAACTACCACAGATGACTGACACATAACACTTCTGTTCATCAATATAGCGATATACTAGATGTGCAATGACGTGTATATGATCTTTATAATCAGCGCATCGGAGTCGTCTCACACCTGCTGCAATCTATCCTGAGAGTCCCAACAGCACAATACATTACCCTAACACACACACACACACACACACACACACACACACACACACACACACACACACACACACACACACACACACATATATACAGTATGTATATATATATATATATATATATATATATATATATATATATATATATATATATATATATATATATATATATATATATATATATATATATATACACTTGTAAAGAACATAATGTCATGGCTGTCTTGAGTTTCCAACACTTTCTACAAGTCTTATTTTTTTGTGATAGAGTGATTGGAGCATATAGTTGTTTGTCACAAAAAACATTCATGAAG
>NC_084743.1:49465486-49680486 GCF_033978785.1 Entelurus aequoreus | reverse complement strand
TGGTGGCCCGTTAAGGGCCCGAAAATGGGCCGCGGCTCTATGGTAAGAAACACTGGTTTAAATCATGTTGGACTGCATATTGATTGGCATTTTATGTGTTTAGGTGTGAGTGTAGAACGCTGTCCCTGACCACCTGAGGGTACCACAGACTGTGGATGCTTTTAAAAAAGGCTTAAAAACCCTTCTTTTTAAAAATGCCTTTTTTTTTTTTTAGATATATGCATACTAGTTCTAGCTATTAGGCTGTTCTAGTTTTTATTTTGTTTTATTTTTATTATCTTTTTATTTTAATTTAATTTTTTTAATACACTGTAGCACGTTGAGGTTGTTTACTCAATGTAAAGTGCTTTTTACAAATAAAATATTATTATTATTATTATTATTATTATTCTGGCACATGGAGGGACACCTGTCTGGCAATGACAACGATCAGAACAGGGATGTGATCAGGAGATGAATGTTTTCAAATTACATTTTGTCTGGGTGTCAGAGGGATGGCATACAAATGACGTGTTAGAGCTGTCGTTTGAGTTATGTGTGTGTTAGTGTGTGTACATCCCCTGCTCTAATCAGATCCAATTTATGAGACACATCAGTTTATTTAGCATCCAGCTAAAGTACGAGGTAATATTATGTCAGGTCCAATTCTAGGTTGTGACGATGCTTCTTGGCAATAAATTGTGTAACGCCGGTAGCTTGTTTATTTCAATCTTAAGATACGTATTGTCACATTCTCACGCTGGCGGCGTGACCACAAGATGCAGAGACAGAAGGCGACGTTCAAGCAAACAGTCCTTTTAATTAGGTAAGGTGCAGGAACAAAAGTTGAAGGAGCAAACAAATAGACCTGCTCACTGCTCCCCTCACCTCCCAGGGGGTGATCAAGGGTGATGGGTCAAATGCAGAGAATAATTTTGCCACACCTAGTGTGTGTGTGACAATCATGGGTACTTTAACTTTAACTGTGCACCTAAGATGCGACTTTAAGGTTTTACTACTTACGTATAAAATACTACACGGTCAAGCTCCTGCCTATCTTGACGATTGTATTGTACCATATGTCCCGACAAGAAATCTGCGTTCAAAGAACTCCGGCTTATTAGTGATTCCCAGAGCCCAAAAAAAGTCTGCGGGCTATAGAGCGTTTTCTATTCGGGCTCCAATACTATGGAATGCCCTCCCGGTAAAAGTTAGAGATGCTACCTCAGTAGAAGCATTTAAGTCTCATCTTAAAACTCATTTGTATACTCTAGCCTTTAAATAGACTCCCTTTTTAGACCAGTTGATCTGCCGTTTCTTTTCTTTTCTTTTCTACTCTGCTCCGGGGTGGACCGCTAGCCTGTCCATCAGATGGGGACATCTCTACGCTGCTGACCCGTCTCCACTCGGGATGGTTCCCGCTGGCCCCACCATGGACTGGACTTTCGCTGATGTGTTGGACTTTCACAATATTATGTCAGACCCACTCGACACCGAGGATGTCGTTGTGGCTTGTACAGCCCTTTGAGACACTTGTGATTTAGGGCTATATAAATAAACATTGATTGATTGATTGAACTTAACAATGAACCAACTCGGAAGGAGGGGACAAGGTGGAACTATATAAAATCATTTGCAACAGGGAACAGGTGTGCCGGCAGGACAAAGAACAAACATTAAAGTCTAACACGGAGACCAAACAAGAAATATAGGAAGGAATGCTAGTCAGTAGCATGCATACGGCAAAGTCAATGTAAATTAGCAACAAGCTAGGGCGTTTTGGAAAAATGGAGGCTTACTTTACTTCAGGGGCGTCAAACGTACGGCGCTAAGGCCGGATCAGGCAAGTTTTATCCGGCCCGCGCGATGAGTTTGCTAAGTTTAAAAATTAACCTGAAATTTTTGAATGAAAGAAACAGCTGTTGTAAATGTGCCCACTGGATGTCGCAATAGCAATTATTTTACAAAACAAACCACATGATGTTAGTACATCAGTCGAGGAAAATGATCAAACTACATAAATAACATCCTGTAATTGGATTTTGATATAATTGTTTTATCTTGATAGATTGAAAATTAACACCAACATTATCACAATTTATTCAGAAAATATAAATAAATGACAAAAAAAGTATATATATATACTATTAACCGCAACAGGTAATTGTAAAAAAACCAACAACAACAACATTAAGTCATGTCTGTTGATCATGTTTTTGTTTGGCCATGTGCTGTTTGGTTTTTGGACACTTAGTTCCTGCTTTTTCACTCCCTGGTTTTGTCACCATGACGACCGATTAGTTGCACCTGTTTTCACGTTCGGACTCACACACCTGTCATCAATCATGTCATTAGTATTTAAGCCTGTCCTTTACAGTTAGTCTGTCTGGCGACATTACCTCTGTCATTAGCATGCCCTGTTTATTCCCTAGTTTATGCTTCATGCCATGCCACGTAAGTGTTTATTTTTTCCCGTCACAGTAAGTGTAGTTTTTCATGTCCATAGTTTTTGCCTTTGTGCTAGTTTATTATTTTCATAGCCAAGTTTGTTCTCCGCCTTGTGCGCGCCTTTTGTTTGTACCCTTTTGTTTTGTTTCTTGTTATAGTGTTAAATTAAATCATGTATATACCTTCAAGCCATGACTAGTCTGGTCCGATTGCATTCCGGGAAAACCATCCACGCAGCCAGTTGCAAAATAGTCCTCGTCATGACACATTATGATTTGTACAATTTTAGAATTTGTTGTTTTCAAACAAAGAAAACATTCTTAACTAGTCTTTATTTTTAAGTTATCGTGCCGTGATTTTACCAGTCCGGCCCTCTTGGGAGTAGATTTATTTCCATGTGGCCCCTGATCTAAAATGAGTTTGACACCCCAGCTTTACGTTCAAGTGTTTTTTATTCGGTGTGCTTCCTTTGTTGGCATTAAACATTGCAACATTACCGAGAGGCAGTCTGGCTGGGTCCGCTCTGAGTGCTGCTTGAGTGATTGTTTCCTCGCCAAGTGTTTGAGCCAGTGTTGAATCTGCAAACGGAAGTGGCGTCATGACCAACGACGGAATCAAAATATGGCACTGTTTGATTTTACGCGACTCGATACCCAGTAGGCGCCTACAAAACTACAAAATTCAGTACCCATCCCTAATTATAGTGGAAGGTTGTTGTGTTTGGTTTTGTTGTTTCAAACCATGTTGACTTTTGGAAGCATATTGTTTCGGGTTTATACTCGGCTGTGGAAGAAAATAATGGCATCAAAGACAGCCGAGTAACCCGCACACCATCAATCACCTCTAGATGGACAGCGATTATAAGAATTTAAACAAAAACACTTGTTTCCAGCCCACATTGTCCTGTGTGTACATGCACTTCTTGTCCCTTTGCCAGCATGGAGCTTCTCCCACGTACCCTACTCATCGTGGGAAAAACACCATTTTTCCTTTAGTCATGGTTTTTGCTTTTCACCGTGTTGTGTTTGGCCAACGTCTGTCCTGACTTGGCAAATTGTTCGCTGTTTCGGCTGAAATACACAGAGGTAACTCCTAAAGAAGTGCTGCAATAACAGTTTTCACAGCCCAGGAACATTGCGATTAGTTTTTAAGACTGTGTAGCAATACTTCTCAGCGGTGGATGTTCTACCCACTTGGATCCGTCGGAAAGTTTGCAATGTGTAACGATTGAAGAGCGTTCATGGTTGTCACTCATATTGCAGTGGACCCCTGCTGTGTTCAGCTGCAGCTGCTTTTCCACAGTCATACTCCAGTGGTTGAGAAACACCCCTTTTAGAACAAAGAAAACCTCAGTTGTTTAGTCAGAGTTTTGGCCTCTGTGCTACATCGGGGACTTTTCTCTTTGAATATGGTATGTTCAACGAGAGAGTTTATTTTTTTTTCAAATCCCTTCCAACATAATGTTGGTCACATTTCGTCGGACCAGGTTGCTGTATGTTTGGATGTTCCCATACTGTTCCTTTGAACATTTCATTTATACACATTTTAAAATGTTACAACCCCATGTGACAGATGTGAACACTCTATGCCAGTGTTTTTCAACCTTTTTTGAGCCAAGGCACATTTTTTGCGTTGAAAAAATCCGGAGGCACACCACCAGCAGACATCATTAAAAAACAAAACTCAGTTGACAGTAAAAAGTCGTCGTAATTGTTGGGTATGACTTTAAACCATAACCAAGCATGCATCAATATAGCTCTTATCTCAAAGTAGGTGTACTGTCACCACCTGTCACATCACCCCCTGACTTATTTGGAGTTTATTGCTGTTTTCCTGTGTGTAGTGTTTTAGTTCTTGTCTTGCACTCCTATTTTAATGGCGTTTTCTCTTTTTATGGTATTTTCCTGTAGCAGTTTCATGTTTTCCTTTGAGCGATATTTCTTCTTATTATATTATTTTAGCAATCAGGAAGATTTTGGTTGTTTTTATCCTTCTTTGTGGGGACATTGTTGATTGTCATGTCATGTTCGGATGTACTTTGTTGACGCCGTCTTTGCTCCACAGTAAGTCTTTGCTGTCGTCCAGCATTCTGTTTTTGTTTACTTTGTAGCCAGTTCAGTTTTAGTTCCGTTCTGCATAGCCTTCCCGAAGCTTCAATTACTTTTCTTAGGGGCACTCACCTTTTGTTTATTTTTGGTTTAAGCATTAGACACAATTTTACCTGCTCGCTGCATCCCGCTGTTTCCGACATCTACAAAGCAATTAGCTACCTGCTGCCACCTACTGATATGGAAGAGTATTACACGGTTACTCTGCCGAGCTATAGACAGCACCGACACTCAACAGCAAGGGTCCCCAATCTTTTTGACCCGGGGGCCGCATTGGGTTAAAAACATTTAGCCAGGGGCCGGGCTATCTACAGGTATATCTATATCTATATCTATATATATATATATATATATATATATATATATATATATATATATATATATATATATATATATATATATATATATATATATATATGCACCATAGTACTCAAAGCGCTTTGACAGTATTTCCGCATTCACCCATTCACACACACATTCACACACTGATGGCGGGAGCTGCCATGCAAGGCGCTAACCAGCACCAGCAGCCATCAGGAGCAAGGGTGAAGTGTCTTGCCCAAGGACACAACGGACGTGACTAGGATGGTAGAAGGTGGGGATTGAACCCCAGTAACCAGCAACCCTCCGATTGCTGGCACGGCCACTCTACCAACTTTACCACGCCGTCCCCGTCGCCGTGTATATATATATACACACACATATACATACATACATTCATACATATATATATATATATATATATATATATATATATATATATATATATATATATATATATATATATATATATATATATATATATATATATATATATATATATTTATGTATATATATATTGCCTTTTCCTTACATTGAACAAAAAAAGTCATATGTCCCCTGATGTTTAAAAACTCTGCACTGAGTCTATTTTATGTTTCCGTAATTTTTTTTCCTCTTGCACTAGTTGACTAATTGCACTTGCCGTGCGCTAGCCCGACACTCCGGCGCGAGCATGATGTCGACACGTTATCGATGGAAAAATGCATTTTTAGACAATATGATTTGCCTGAGCAACTAGGAGACCCCAAGAGTAACAAGCGGTAGAAAATGGATTTATGGATGGGCTAGAAAGGTCAGATTTAAAAAAAAATATATATATTTTTTTTTTATTTTTTTTACTCAGGACTACCCGCGGGCCGGATTTTGGATGCTGGTGGGCCGTATCTGGCCCGCAGGCCGTAGTTTAGGGACCCCTGCTCAACAACAACACATCATTTGCAGACTAATTACTGGTTTGCAAAAAATATTTTGAACCCAAATAGGTGAAATTAGATAATCTCCCACGACACACCAGACTGTATCTCACGGCACACAAGTGTGCCGCGGCACAGTGGGTGAAAAACACTGCTCTATGCGGTTGTTTAGGGCCACATGATTAAGGCACTTTAGTCACTTTAGTAGCCAAACATCAACGTGGTCGCTGTACGCTGAATGTGTTTGCTTGTTCTACTTTGATGGATTCAATTACCTCGTGGATACAATTATACTTTGCCTCTGATAAGACTTGTTATTAGTGGTGAGTCGACATGTTCCATCGTGCTTATTTGAGGGGGCTCTGACCCCTCTTGCCCCTACGTAGAGCCGGCCCCGGTTTGGCAGCATCGTGGCCACTCCGATTCAAATTTCATAGATATAACTGATAAGTTAACAACACGTTAAAAGCTATCATTTTGATAGATCTGCAGCCGTATATTTAAAACTACCGTAATATTTAAGTTAACTTTTTTAGCTGAACCTTTTCCCTAAAGATACATTGTCTAAAAAAGTATGTTTTTTTACATAGTTTTTCTATTTTTTTGTATTTCGTTTACTTTTTTAATAAATGCCAAAGCAACAATACAATTTTGAATAGACTGATTGTTGATAAGTTGATTGGCAACACTAAATTGGTCCTAGTGTGTGAATGTGAGTGTGAATGTTGTCTGTCTATCTGTGTTGGCCCTGCGATGAGATGGCGACTTGTCCAGGGTGTACCCCACCTTCCGCCCGAATGCAGCTGAGATAGGCTCCAGCACCACCCCCCCCCCCACCCGCAACTCCGAAAGGGACAAGCGGTAGAAAATGGATGGATCGATGATTGTTATGAAATACTTTTCTTTTCTATTAGCCATTTTTTTATAACCTTTTTATATAAACTTTGGACTTTATCTGATGTATAAACACATGACTATTGAACATAGTGGATATAACATATAACAAGTTGAATGTTGTATTTTTGTTTATGTAAAATATTAAAAATATACTATTATCTAATTATGAACATACACGAAATGTTGGTTGTGTCTTTTATGCACTTGCATAGTCAAATGTATTTCTGGTCACTAAGAGTAATTGAGTAGACCCTTGTTTATTGCTGTTAATTGGATGTGGGCCTGGCCATAGTAAATACATTTCCACAAAAGTAGGAATTCATAATTATAAATGAAATATTTATAGATAGCGCATATAAAAACTGTTTATGACTTTCTAAATAGGGGTTTTAATCTTAAAAACACAGTGAACTGTACTGAACTGAACTTCAAATACTCACTTGACTGCAGTCAGCCATAGTGCCTAGCGTGTTACTACACGAGTAATATTACGACCACAACGGGGCCACAAACAAAATATTGTTTAGGGCCACAACAAGCCCTGCACAAAAAGTTTGGCCAAGAATCGAATGAGTGCTTGTTAGGGTTGTACGGTATACCGGTATTGGTATAGTACCGCGATACTAATGAAGAGGTGCTTTAAGACATGGCTAGCTAGCTAGTACAGTAGTGTATCTAGTCGATACTACTATGATTAGGTCGATATTTTTTTGGCATCACAACATCTTCTTTCGTTTAAAAAATATATATATTATGTTTATAAACTCAGGAAATATGTCCCTGGACACATTAGGACTTAGAATATGACCAATGTATGATCCTGTAACTATTTGGTATCGGATTAATACCTAAATTTGTGGTATCATATAAAACTAATGTAAAGTATCAAACAACGGAAAAATAAGTGATTATTACATTTTAACAGAAGAGTAGATAGAACATGTTCAAAGAGAAAATAACCAGATATTAACAGTAAATGAAAAAGTAGATTAATAATACATGTTCTACCACCTGTCCTTAATAATGTTGACAAAATAATAGAATGACAAATGACACAATATGTTACTGCATATGTCAGCAGACTAATTAGGAGCCTTTGTTTGTTTACTTACTACTAAAAGACAAGTTGTCTTGTATGTTCACTATTTTGTTTGAAGGACAAACTTGCAATAAGAAACGTATGTTTAATGTACCGTAAGATTTTTTGTTAAAATGAAGCCAATAAAGCAAATTTTTCTAGATATATTTGTAATATGTATATGTGCTTTGCTATGGAGGTTTTTTCCCACTCCAGACTGGGCCCCCTTTAGAGCCCAGTCTAAATTGTATTTTTTACTCATTCTCCCCCAGCGTTTACCTTTTTCCCATCTTTGACGGGGCGCCTTGTGGCGACCCATCAGCGTTCCTGTTCTGTAATCCTGTACACTGTTTGTTTGTCTAATCTTGAACGGGTTTGTGCTGAAAACAAAGTTTCATTGTACTTGTGCAATGACAATAAAGACCTACCTTTTTTGTGGTCCCCTTTATTTAGAAAAGTACCGAAAAGTATCAAAATACATTTTGGTACTGGTACCGGTACCAAAATTTTGGTATCAGGATAACACTAGTGCTTGTATATACAAGGCAATCTGTATTGTGATTCTTTTAAGAAAATCCTCAAGGGTCATATTCAATTCACACATTTTTCCTCCCTTCCTAAAATATTATTATTGTCAAGGAAAACTGAGAATAGTCTTCGTACTTCAGGTTTTTTTTTCTTTAAATGTTAGATAAACAGTTTGCACCCACGTTTACATCCAGGGGCCCATTATGTTCATTTGGGAAGACATATGGGGTTAACAAAGGTGGGCATGCATGGACTTGTGTCATGAATTTTTGTGAGCGGGGCAGGAAATACCGCAGATTCCTTGAAACGAGTGTGAATCATCGTTGGTCATCCCAATTGTCACCCCATGTACAAATCATGATGGCAGTGTTGTGATATCAAAACGTGCATGTTGTCACTGTAAGAGTACTTGTATGTCAAGTGTGTGATGATAGTCATCACACACTTTTAAAAATTAAAGATTTCATGTATTTTCTTTTTGTTGTTGTTGTAGAATACAAGGTGATACGGTGCATAGCAATTTCTTTTAATTATGCTTATGAATATATCTGGGGTGGATTTACATTTATATTATGTGTATTATGCGGTGAAATAATTAGGGATTAGCCACTAAATATTATTTTTGAGAAAAAAGTATGTGAATATTGCCTTTCAATGCCGATGAAAAAAGCCAATCCCCTGTAGCTGACATTGTATTTTTTTGGGGTCCTCACCACAGCAAATTCAGTACATTTATTACAAGTAACATTATCACTGGAGGATAAGGCTATACATGTGATACACTGAATAAGAGCAAGCAGGAGCAGACAAGAAGAAGGCATGCTAATCGCTTAACTCGCCACTGAGCTAGCTTGAAACAACACAATAAATAAATGTTTAGCAAATTAGAGAGGCTTGTACGGAACTAGGTTAGAGCAGAAAGTAACCAAAAAACATCCAGTAGATTAAATAAAGCTGCAAGCAGCAATGAAGGGGCCCTCTCATCCCCATGCAGCTTGGGTGTTCACTTTTGCTAACGGTTGATATACTAATAGTAAGCATGTATCAAGTACACACACACACACACATACACACACACACACACACACACACACAGACACACACATATATAGATATAGTTATACTCTACATATGTATGTATAAACTATATGTATAAATGTATATTTATACTATGTATATATACATACATATATTTACACACACACATATACATATATATATATATATATATATATATATATATATATATATATATATATATATATATATATATATATATATATACACACACACACACATATTATGCATAAGTATACATATATACTATATGTATATTTATATACAGTACAGGCCACAAGTTTGGACACACCTTCTCCTCATTCAATGTATTTTCTTTATTTGCATGACTATTTACATTGTAGATTGTCACTGAATGCATCAAAACTATGAATGAACACATGAAAACATGTTTTATATTCTAGTTTCTTCAAAATAGCCACCATTTGCTCTGATTACTGCTTTGCACACTCTTGGCATTCTCTCGATGAGGATCAAAAATTAGTCACCTGAAATGGTTTTCACTTAACAGGTGTGCTTGAACGGATGTGGCCGTTCCGTGGTCGCCCGCCTCGCCTGCTGCAGCGGCGATCCACTCGCCGCCGCCACCTGACTGGTCCCCGGTGGATTCAAGGACACTTGGCCCGGCGACCCACCACCAAGTCCTCCCTCCACCCTCCCTTGACTTTGGACTTTTTCAGTTTTTTGGGGGGAGGGACATCTGGAATCTGTCCCATAAGGAGGGGGGTACTGTCATGATCCGTTGCCCGGATTATAGTTTATTTAGGTTTTTATTCACTTGTTGTTTAAGTTCTGTTTCAGCACCCCTGTTTTGTGTTTCTTGGTTGTCGTGGGGGCTGATTATTTTCACCTGCCTCTGATTAGTGTTCAGGACGCTCACCTGTTCTCGGGCACTAATCAAAGAGCTATTTTATTCCATCCTCTCGCCTCACTCGGTCTGGTGCTTTTGTTTGCTGACATTACCCTTTGCATCCCTGAGCTAAGCTTGCCTTATGCGTTCTTGTTAGCTATTACGTTAGCTCTCCGTGCTATTGGCACGCTCTTCTTGTGTTTTGTATTTTTCCTGCCAGATTTATGGACGGACTTATGGATATTAAATCATTTTGTTACCTGAACGCTGCATCCGGAGTTCCGCCTGCATCTTGGGAGAACAATGCGCGCATCACCATGCGACCCCGATGTAACACCTAATGACAGTAAGTGATGTCTTTTTTTAATGTTTGTTGGCTCTCATGAAGTCTGCAGTGAGCAGCAACCAGTGATGCAGTGAGACAGGGCGCATTTCCACGTCAAGTTGTGCCTTGATTCATCTCAACCTTGCGTGAAAAGGTTTTTCTGCTTAAGCAAGCTTAATACATGAGGACCCAGGGCACCTCTGCATATAGTATGTGAAGCGCCAGAGAATAAAGCCGAGCCGCACAAATCTAGATCCAGATATAATCTCTTTTTAGAACAACAATAGTGTAGTTGGGCTTCAATGTCCAGGACAAAAACTTGACACGTTAAACAATTTTGATTGGGGCCAGGAAAAACAATCAGATGCAGACAATGCAGTCTTGCGTCAGCAGCATTAGAGTGCATCCTGAACCTCTTTCATACCTCAGTAAGTGCTCACTAGAAGGGGAAACTTTCACAGTGCTCACAATACAATAACAGATGGATAATAATGTGAATTGATACTCTGGTGGCATGAGAAATAGGACAACATTGTGGAGTGTTGGGGTGAGATTGAGTGCCAAACTCCTCAGTGCACAAGCCTTAGACACATGTGATACTTTTAACCCTCCGGTGACACATTTTATCCATGGACAACCATAGATAAAGACGTACGCAGAAGACATTGTACTGTATTGGTTGAAGGATGCTGGTAGAAGAAGGGGATGACTAAAGATAATGTTCCAAAATGTGGTTAGAAAGTACACGCAGGTAGTAGGAGTAATTTAGTGATATTCATTGAATTAACGGACTACATTATTTTTAAAGTCTCCCAGGTTGGTTGTGTGTGTAGCTCAACTGGTGAAACAAACGGACGTAGGCAATCTGGCAATAGGCAATCTGCAACATAATGAATCAGAATCAGTTGATAAAGGCTACAATAACGGCAACTAGGAGCGTTTAAATAATTTGTAAACGGCAGACATTAACCCATGAAAATATTGAGAAGTTGCTTGCGGGAGATACCGTAGAAGTCCGCTTTCAAAGGTAAATGCTGTACATTATTACTACATCACTCCTTAAATCTTCAGTTGTCTTCTAATTAGTTCTGGACATGACTGCAATGGATTTATTTCCACAAAGCAGTAATCAATAAATATACATTTCATATTTCTATTAATTGTCATAGTTAGAACATAAATACATGGTAAATAGGTTATACATGTATAGCGCTTTTCTACCTTAACGGTACTCAAAGCGCTTTGACACTACTTCCACATTCACCCATTCACACACTGATGGCGGGAGCTGCCCTAACCACGACCCATCAGGAGCAAGGGTGAAGTGTCTTGCTCATGGACACAACAGATGTGACCACGACGGCAGAAGCTGGGGATCGAACCAGGAACCCTCAAGTTGCTGGGACGGCCGCTCTACCAACTGAGCCACACGGTAACCAAATAAAACTGTTTACAACCTTTTAAATGCCCTTTTCAACATTATGAGCGCCCTCTAGACTTGACATAACACCCTTTTGTAACCTGCTCAGTGGCCCTGTGGTTAGAGTGTCCGCCCTGAGATTGGTAGGTTGTGAGTTCAAACCCCGTCCGAGTCATATCAAGGACTATAAAAATGGCATCCATTACCTCCCTGCTTGGCACTCAGCATCAAGGATTAGAATTGGGGGTTAAATCACCAAAATGATTCCCGAGCGCAGCCACCGCTGCTGCTCACTGCTCCCCTCACCTCCCAAGAGGTGTAAAAAGGGGATGGGTCAAATGCAGAGAGTATATTCACCACACCTAGTGTGTTTGACAATCATTGAAACTTTAACTTTACACTCTTTAAATCTTAGATATGAAAGCTGCCTGAGGCTGAGCCAATTAGTGGCTCTGATTGGTTTGGTCTCCTTATGTGGTTAGTGCTACTGAGTATTATTATTTTTAGTTCATTTAGCCATGTTTAAGTTTAAACTAATTTTAGAATATGCTTTGTAAAAAAAAAAAAAAAAGTGTGTTGAAGCTGCAATATGTGAAGCGCAATGTGGCAAGGGACGACTGTACATTCTATGGAATTGCTTTTGATACAATATTTGATGTCATAAGCTATTTAAATTATTTATGTTTTCAAAGCGTGTTAAATGTGGTGTTTTTGGCGGGGCCAGAATAAAATAATTGAATTTCAATGCATTTCGATGGTGAACATTGATATGAGATATATTTGCATTTTCGGTCACAATCTCCATCTCAGAATCAATTAAACTCATAAGCCGAGGCACCACTGTATAACTGATGATAGAAACTATTAATAATGCTGTGATTATATTGGTAGAAGGATGCTCACATCGACACATGCATTCCATGACTACAATGATTAACACCACACCTGTCATCATCATAAAGTTCACCAACAAAAAAGGCAAGGTGCCTTGGCAGAAAAAAAAAAAAAAAATACCCCGACATCAATACACATCGCTAGGCATGCGAGTTGAGGAAGCAAAGGAAAATTCAGGGCACTTGGAACTTGAACCTGATAACGATACATATTGTGGGCACGATAGAAAAATGTCTATTGTGCCATTTCTATTTTTATCGTTTCAAGCGATAGGCCGTATTTTATCCAGAGAGCTTGTGCCATCAGATGATTCATAGTAACAACAACAATAATTGCACATTCAGTAAGTGTATTTGGAATCAAACGGGAGAGAAATCAATATTTTCTTACAAAGAAAAAGATGCGTTGACATGGAGGCTCGCATTTCTCTTTCGATTTTGCGACATGACGCCACTTTACGTGCCCTCTTTGTGTCCAGTGTCTCCCGCCGTTGCGGGTTACCTGGGTTACACACATGAGGAGATCATTGTAAGTAAACATGGAGAGAGGACGGGTAGGCAATGCGCTGGCGGAAAAAATAACTTGAACCCCCACAATCAGCAGAGACGGAGTCCCAGGATGAACTCCTACCCAAACGAGGGGGTAGCTCGTCAGTCTGGCTTTATTTTGGTTTCAAAGAGACGGATTCAGAGCAGAAAATGGTCAAATGCAAAGTATGCAAGAAAAGTGTTCCGTCACCCCGTGACACCTACAGAGGCTGCTTGCAGCTTTAATGTCCTGTTAGTTCTTTGACTGTTTCTTCTTCAGACTTGCACTAAATGTTAATGATTCCAGAGACTGCAACTGTTTACACTTGATAAACCAAAAGTATTTCTTTAAATTTCATTGTGATCGACTACTGTTCTGACTGCACTAAAGGCTAACGTTAATGATTCCAGAGACGTGCACTTTAAGATTTGTTATTGCAATTGTTTACATCTGATACCAAAAGTATTTGTTTATTTTTAGTTATGATCTAGTGTTCTGACTGCACTTCAGAGAAACTTGAATACTTGTAAAACTGTAAACAACTTTAAAAATGTGTTTCAAAAACTTGAACAATGTGTTTTGTTGCTATTGTTGTTTGCTATACCAAATGTATTTGTTTATTTCACTTGCAAATAAAGTGAGAAAAAAAGGTAAGTGGTCATGTATGTTGTTAAATTTTTCATAGAACTGAAAGCGTACCATAGCTATATCGTGGTATATCGTTATCGTGATATAAAATGATCCATCTCGTGGTATACACTTTTTTCCATATCGCCCAGCACTACTTGGAACACCAACTGCAAAATCGACATCAAGTTAAATCGAGGACCACAGGAAGCCAAAGTACTTGTTGCCATACTGAATATGGCAACATTGTCGTATGCTGGCATGTTGTAGTGTTTACGATTCCAATGATGGGGAGGACAGCAGGCAGCTTGCAGGTAAGATGAATATTCAATGTCTAGATCAAGGCAAACACACAGAAAACAAAGACTGCCAACAAGAGGTGCACGTGAATCACAAAGCTAACTAGCACAGAATAACAATGTAGGTGTTCGAGAAAAGCCAACATTCACTGTCGCCAACAGCGAACAATGGACCAGCGTCCACATGACGGCGGGGCAAGGTATAAAAAGGGGCATTATTACGATTGGCAACCGGTGTGAGTCCTGATTAGCCATAATGGTTTGTTGGTGTGAAAACTCAATGCGCCTAAACAAGAAAACGTATACAAGGGAGAAAAGGAGCATTGAGAACGTAACAGGAGGAGAATAATAGCACAAACACATCAACGTATATGACCTGGTGCAACCAGTGACGTGCAGATAGGTTTGAGGTTGGTGAGGCACCGACTCACTAGTCAGATTTAAGAACATACAGTATGATGCTAAGTCACTGACTCACAAGTTAGATTTACAAACATGACAGTGTGATGCAATGGCACCGGCTCAAAATCACAAAAACACACAGTATGATACTAAAATAAAACATTTCAACACACTTAGCACACAATTAACACAGACACTAGACTAGGGGTCCCCAAACTTTTTGACTCGGGGTTAAAAAAATGTGGCCGGGGGCCGGGCTGTGTGTGTGTGTGTGTGTGTGTGTGTGTGTGTGTGTGTGTGTGTGTGTGTGTGTGTGTGTGTGTGTGTGTGTGTGTGTGTGTGTCTGTGTATATATACTGTGTATATATATATATTCCTCACGCACTAATTGACTTTTTTAAAAGAGTGCGCACTTGCCGCACGCTCGCCCGACACTTCGGCGCGAGCACAATGATGTTACGTTATCGATGGGAAAATGCATTTTTAGACAATATGATTTGCTTGAGCGGCTAGGAGACCCAGAGAGTAACAAGCGGTAAAAATAGATTAGAAAGGACACATTTTTTAAAAAAAACTTGAGACTTCCCGCGGGCCGTAGTTTGGGGACCCCCTGCACTAGACAGTATATCTTACCTTTACTTGTAAATGAAGTCCATTCGCCTTTCCTTTTGGTTGAAGATCTCTATGACTTTGTTGTTGAAGTCCTCCATTTTCTCTTTTTCTTTGAGTTTTAAAAGTATCTCTTTCTCAATTGAGATCCACCTCCACTCCGACAAGTCTGGCTGCATGAATCTCCTTTTTAAAGCCAGTTCTGATCACATCACCTACTGCTTCTATTAAATCATTCTGTATTCTGTGTGATGTGCCAGTAAACACAGTGAATGTTTCCAAGTGTTTAGCTAAACGTTCATCTTTCTCTGCATAAGAGTGCAATATTTTCACATAATTCTCACGATTGGAAGAGCTTGCACTCTCATCGTTACCACCAAATGCAAGCTCCTGTTTCCCCAAAAAGCAAGTGACGTTTATCAGGTCTTTTAATACCTCACCATTTTCCTTTACACAGGAATTGTGGATGCTGATATTTAGTCTCATTTAGAGCCAGATCAATACATGATATTCCAAACGTTTTGAAATAAATCTGACCTGGGATGTGGGCAGATGAGCTTTCATGTTTTTTGAGGCTTCTTGGCAGCTTTTTCAGATCAGTATATCCCATTTGGGTCCAAACACGGTCACTCGTTGAGAATAAAAGGCAAGGAAAGCAATAAAGAAGTTGTTTTGTAGCACAGCCACAAAGCCATTCTTTTCCGGTATACCAATCCTTTTGAAATGAACGTGTTATTTTCTGTTCTCGGACCACATACGTTTGAATCAAATCTGGCAGCTCTGGCGTGGGTCTTCCAGTATTAATGACTTCTTGCTTTGATTGAAAGTCCAGTCTTGAAAAATTCCTTACTTTAGAAATCAAATCCTCCATTTTTAGGGCAAAAAAGCCTCAGAGTTTGCGGGGAGCGTCGCAGTTGTTGTCTGTTGTTTTCTTCTTCTACTTCTTAAGGGTTCATTAACTTTTAAAGTGCAAGTTGACAATATATCGCCCCCTACCTTGAGGCAGAGGTACTTGCTGCCTCATGGCCTGCCTTTGTCCCTGTGGCAACAAGCACGCGCCCCCTCGCACGCACACGCTCAATACACTTTGTGTGTAGGTGGCAAGGCATCTGTCGCGTCATCCTGGACAATATTCATGACAAATTTGTGCTTTGTTTAAATATGTGCTATCTAAATTTACACTGTATGAAAAAAACATTGAAAGGGAATTTTACCTTTGCAACATCATTATACTATTGGCTAAGTTTTATATTCATAAATGTAAGTTTCTCAATACCCGACCTGTTTTTTGTGCCTTTAAAAAATAATTAGAACTCTGTTAAAACACTCTCTAACTCTAGCAACCAAAAAGCTGTGAAAAGATGATGCTGAGTTCCAAATTTTTATTATTTACTGAAATTGTGTGAGCCTATGGCTTTGCACTTTGTTTGTTATATATCTATATTTTGCATTCTATTTGAGTTACTTTGAGTTTACAACCCCCTAGCGCTGTTTTGTACTGTTTTTGTACTGTTGTTGTACTTATTTTGATTATTATTTCTCAACTGTTTGTAAATGTTGCAATTTATAAATAAAAGTTTATAAAGTAAAAAAAAATAATAAAAAATGTGTGTGTAGGTGTGGAGGCACCACCAGTGTCTGCCTCACTTCTCGTTATTTTGATCAGGAAACACCGAATTTCTGCGATTTTGACAATGAATATTACAGTTTGTACCAAAATAACCAGGATGTAACGACCTGGTCGCATCGTGGTGCGAGGTTGTTCTCCCAGGAATGCAGACGGCTTCGGACACAGCGTGCAGGTAGGAAAATGATTTATTTAGGCAAATAAATCAGACAGGAAAAACAAAAACGTGCTCATAGCACGGAAGACAAAAAAAACCAAAGGGACTAGCGTGGGAGCTAGCAAGCAAAAATAATATAGCATGAAAGCTAGCAGGAATCAAAGTGGTCGTTAGCTGTTGCGTAAAAGCAAATTAGCAAGCCAGGCCGAGTGAGGCCCGGGCAAAGACTAAATAGCCCTCTGATTAGCGCTCGGGCAACAGGTGCGCGTCCCGAAAGCTAACCAGAGGCAGGTGAGCACAATCTGCCGTCATGGCAACAGAAACAAAAACAAGGTGCTGAAAACACACGTGACACTAAAAAGTAAACAAACTGTGATCCGAGCAGCGGATCCTAACAGTACCCCCCCTAAAAGGACAGATTCCAGATGTCCCTTGAAAACAAACAAAAAAACAACTGGAACCCCCCAAAAAAAAACAAGCAATAGTTCACGAGTCAAGGGCGGGCGGAGGGAGGACTTGGTGGTGGGTCGCCAGGCCACGTGTCCCCGAATCCACCGGGGAAGGGTCAGGTGGCGGCGGCGAATGGAACGCCGCCGCCGCTGGCGAGGCGGGCGACCACGGAAAGGCCACATTCGTGGCCGCTGAGAAGGTGGGCGTGAGTGGCGCCAGAAGTTCAGCAGCCTCTGAGTCCTGCAACAAAGTCTTGGGTGTCGCTGCTGTTTGCGCCACTGGCGTCCCTTCACTGACCTCGAGGGCTGCATGCGGGGACCTGCTTTCCGCTTGCGCAGCCGGACCACTCGAGGTCGCAGAGACGACGATAAGGGCGAGGAAGGTGGCGGCGCCCTGGGAAGGCCCACCGGAGACGAGGAGAGAGCAGATGTCGCCGTGGCAGCAGGAAGAGTCGCCGTCGCCGTGGAAGCAGGAGGCGGCGTCGTCGTCGTTGCTGTGGCAGCCGGAGTCGCTGTCGTGGCAGCCGGAGTCGTTGTCGTGGCAGCCGGAGTCGCTGTCGTGGCAGTCGGTGCTGGCGCGTGAACCAGACTTGGACTTGGTGCTGGTGCGAGAACCAGCCGAGGAGTTTGTACTGGTGCGAGAACCAGTCGTGGTGCAGGTACTGGTGCGAGAACCAGCTGAGGTGCAGGTACTGGTGCGAGAACCAGCCGAGGTGCAGGTACTGGTGCGGGAACCAGCCGAGGTGCAGGTACTGGTGCGGGAACCAGCCGAGGTGCAGGTACTGGTGCGGGAACCATCCGAGGTGCAGGTACTGGTGCGGGAACCAGCCGAGGTGCAGGTACTGGTGTGGGAACCAGCCGAGGTGCAGGTACTGGTGTGGGAACCAGCCGAGGTGCAGGTACTGGTGTGGGAACCAGCCGAGGTGCAGGTACTGGAACCTGTGGTGGAGCTGGTGCTAGCCTTAGCCTTGGCGCTAGCTTAGGTGCAGGTGGCCTAGCTGGCGGTTGTGGCTTAGCAGGCCGAAAAACCGGTGGTGGCGGCCGGGCAGGTGGTTGCGGTTTAGCACGCAGACGGACTGGTGGCGCTGGCCGAGCAGGAGGTTGCGGCTTAGCCCGCCGAAGGACTGGTGGCAGTGGCCGAGCAGGAGGTTGCGGTTTAGCACGCCGAAAAACTGGTGGCGGTGGCCGGGCAGGAGGTTGTGGCTTGGCTGAGCGTAGTTGTGCCACCCCACTAGCACAGCTCCCAGCACTAGCCCCCCCCCCCCTCAAGAAGCGGATACCAGACGCGCTCCTTGCGGTTTGGAACCGTCTTCAAGGGTGGGTGGAGGGAGGTCAGGAGGGGGGTATACTCTTCCCCTTTAAAATGTCCAAAATGTCTATTCTCACCCCCCACTTGAGATTGGGTGGGAGCACAAGGGGAAAAAGTCTGTGTAGTGGGCGGAGCAATAGACACTGGGGGTGGAGATGGAGTCCTGGAGGACATTGACAAACCTGGTGAGCGGGTTTGTAAAAAAATGTTCTGATAATGTTTTATTTTAGAATTAAAGTCCTTAGGAAGTGGCTGACAAAAAGGAGTAGAAGATGGACAAAAATAATCTTGAATTATGACGTCATCAGAAAAGGACGGGGGCGCGTCTTCAGAAAGCGCGTCATTAGGGGGCGTCAACGGAATGACGTCATTGTCGCTGCTGTCCAGGTGACTGACAGCCCAGTCTGAGAAATGTTTCGCAAAGTGGTCGATAGGGTTGCCAAACATCTGAGGGGAAGCTTGGGCAGCATGTAGCGTGCTTCGGTCCGGGGGAGGAGCTTGCGGGAGCGGCGCGTCTTGACGGCGAGGGAAAGACCTTCTGGCCGGCTTCCGTCTTTGCCGGCGCGCCCGGTACTGCGGTGTAGCGGCGATGTCTTCCGACCAGAGGAAGTCGATGGGGATAAGAGAGCCTCCAGCTCCCCACATGAGATTCGACCTCTCCTCCATCGAATAGCTAAGCGTCTCGGCTTCCATCGCTCGCAACACCTCCCACGTACCTTCGTCCAGCTCCTCTGAGTCCGTTGCGGAAGAACTTCTTCTTGATGGCTTGCTACTGTAACGACCTGGTCGCATCGTGGTGCGAGGTTGTTCTCCCAGGAATGCAGATGGCTTCGGACACAGCGTGCAGGTAGGAAAATGATTTATTTAGGCAAATAAATCAGACAGGAAAAACAAAAACGTGCTCATAGCACGGAAGACAAAAAAAAACAAAGGGACTAGCATGGGAGCTAGCAAGCAAAAATAATGTAGCATGAAAGCTAGCAGGAATCAAAGTGGTCGTTAGCTGTTGCGTAAAAGCAAATTAGCAAGCCAGGCCGAGTGAGGCCCGGGCAAAGACTAAATAGCCCTCTGATTAGCGCTCGGGCAACAGGTGCGCGTCCCGAACGCTAACCAGAGGCAGGTGAGCACAATCTGCCGTCATGGCAACAGAAACAAAACCAAGGTGCTGAAAACACACGTGACACTAAAAAGTAAACAAACTGTGATCCGAGCAGCGGATCCTAACACAGGAACCACACCAAAATCACATAGAAAGCATAGACCAAAGGAGAAATATTCAAACTTATTTTATTTTATTTTATTACTTCGTTTTTGAACATCTCATGGTTAAGCCTTTTACCCCGCCCCTCTGGTGGCAAGGTGAGGCCCTGCCTCACTTGCTTCCCCTGACAGCACGTCACTGGGTGCAACAGATCATAACAATCAGCTTGACTACAAGGAAAGAAATGACTCGCCTCAAAAGACTTGATGCGGCTGGAGTTAACAATAACTACGGAGCCCCTAAAGCAGGGGTGTCCAGAGTGCGGCCCGGGGGCCTTTTGCGGCCCGCAGCTCTGTTTTTATTCGCCCGCGACACATTCTATAGACAAACTAAACAGGTCCCAAATTAGATTAAAAAACTATACAAAATTAAACGGGACCAAATCCCCCAAAAATGGGACCTGAAAGCCAACATGGCAGACAGCTGTATGAGGTTTTTGATGATTTCCGTGTGTGATGAAAAAGTGTACAAATTTCTTGTGCGACGTGATATGTTTTTGAGTGTACTAAAGCTCTCAAAAGCGTTTCAGTTGACCGTATAATAGCAATATTAGCAAATACAAGCTTATTTTCGAGCACAGTTAACATAAATACAGATAAAATCATTATTAAAATAATCATGAATGATTTTATTGCTTTGTTATCTATAACACAAAGCTAAAATGTAGACGTTTTTTTCAAATGTTAGCATATGTTCACCTACATTGTTTTGGTTTGAGTATTTTTCATATACAAAATGTATAAAAGTGGCCCTCCCATATTTAATTTTTCCTCTATGTGGCCCTTGCTGGAAAATGTTTGGACACCTCTGCCCTAAAGGGACATAGATGATTTGCGAGATCTCGCAAAAGTTTTTTTTCCTATGTCAGTGAACCGGAAGTCAAATTACTTTATTACTCTTGTTTTGTTCTGTATATTGTACAGTATTGCTTATTGTTTTTTATTGGATATTAGTCTGTTTATTTAAATTCTTATTTTTTATTACTTCTTGTGTGATTTATTTTTATTCCATATTTGTTTCCACTACCGCACCTTAAATTGGAGTCCTTAATCTCGTTATATGGAAATATAATGACAATAAAGTCCATTCTATTCTATTCTAAAACAGACACAGTGATGGAGGAGCGGGAGCATGCAGGAGCCTACCCATCATCTGTGCTCTGTAGTGGGACCATAATACGATTTGATGTCTTTATATGTTAGGCCAATACTAAAATAGAAATCAATAAACTTCTCCCACGGATGATGGGTAGGCTCCTCCATTGCTTTGTCTGTTTTACTTACGGTTCACTGACTTTTTGCGAGATCTCGCAAAAAGTATTGTGAGATCTCGCAAAAATGTTTTCCCCTCCATGTGCCTTTTGGGGCTCAGTAAATAACAACTCTATAATAGTAACAGTTTTTGATAGATTTTACAATAATAAGTAATTCAGAACATTAATTGACTATCACCAATCACAAACAACAATTATGAAATGTACAATTAAGTCAAAATGTTCAGACGAGTACACATATTTAGTCTCAATGTGCTTTTTCCACCCTAAATTACTTATTGAGATGTATTAGTTTTCGTTCCCACAATTTTATTAAAATATGCAGAAGTTATGGTGTAAATGACCTATCTGTAAAATACATGGAGAAGGGGCATGGTTAAATCTAAACTTTGCTTAAAGGTACTCTTTTTCAGATATGTTGATTATATGAAATTATGTGGTTGCAGTGCAGTTTCAAAAAGTATATAAAAAAAATAGTAAAAACACACAAAAACAAAAACACAAAGGACATAAAAGAGAAAAAGAGTGCACAGAACTGATGCAACCAGCTACCACTCCAGTGAGGCCATTTCTACAGACAGCTACAAAAGTAAAACAACAAAAAACCAATGAATTACCAATAAATAATACATATTGAGCACACACGATTGCACAATGCATAGTCAAACAACAAAAAAAGCAACACCAACACCTGTGCAATGATTTACGCCGCCAGGGCAGACCCAACGGATGAGCGGGGAATGCGTCCAGGGAGACCGAATCTGATACATGTTCATTTCGCTCAACGCCCCCTCCGCAGCGTTGTCTCTTCCTCCGCATCTGTGGCAGAGAGCCAGCAGCTGGTCTCCAACGCAAACATGGCCATGGCCAAAATGCTCCCCCGAGGCAGATCCAAAATTCAAAAATAGAATAAACACATGAAAACAAGAGGTAAACATCAAGAACACAAATGAGGACACACAAGAACATAGAGCTCCTGCAACCAGCAACCACTATAGCAGCGCCATCTTGAAAAAAACAACAACATCAAAAAACACACAATGTAACTTGTTTAACATGTTTGAACAAAACTATAGCTAGTATGTAATTCCTTAGAACAGTGTTTTTCAACCTTTTCTGAGCCAAGGCACATTTTTTTCATTAAAAAAATCTCAAGGCACACCACCAGCAGAAAACATAAAAAAATGAAACTCAGCAGCCGATATTGATAGTAAAAAGTCGTTCTCGCAATTGTTGGATATGAATTCAAACCATAACCAACCATGCATCACTATAGCTCTTGTCTCAAAGTAGGTGTACTGTCACGACTTGACACATCACGCCGTGACTTATTTGGAGTTTTTTGCTGTTTTCCTGTGTGTTCTATTTTAATTATTGTCTTGCGCTCCTATTTTGTTGTAGATTGTTATGTCATGTACAGATGTACTTTGTGGATGCCGTCTGCTGCTCCACACGCTGTAAGTCTTTGCTGTCGTCCAGCATTCTGTTTTTGTTTACTTTGCAGCCAGTTCAGTTTGAGCGTCGTTTTGCATAGCCATCCCTAAGCTTCAATGCCTTTTCTTAGCGGTACTTGCCTTTTGTTTATTTTTGGTTCAAGCATTAGATACCTTTTTACCTGCACGCTGCCTCCGGCTGTCTACAAAGCAATTAGCTACCTACTGATATGGAAGAGTATTACACTGTTACTCTACCGATCTTGAGACAGCACAGACACTCAACAACGGCACATTTGCGGATTGTAATTAGTGGTTTGCAAAAAATATTTTCAACCCAATTAGGTGAAATTACACATTCTCCCACGGCACACCAGACAATATCTCACGGTACACTATTGTGTCGCAGCACAGTGGTTGAAAAACACTGCCCTAAAACATGGCTGCACACAAAAAAGCTTACACTAATCATCAGAAAAAAAATGTTTGCCACACAATGCCCGATCATTTTTAATACTAAATATTATCAGTTAGGCAATGGTACCTCAGTTTAGGAGTTGAATTGTGTCTGTGATTAAGCTTGTAACACAGAATAATCAGATCTCAATTTAGTTTTTCGTATTGAAATGAATTTACATTTTTGGTTTTAGGCCATAAAAAACACACTTTTAACATGTAACATGTTTTTAAACAGGAAACACAGAATACAGAATGTACGGTATTACAAACTACACCAGTAGCAGGGATTTTCAACTGGCTGCCAAATCCGGCCCAGGAATGACACCAAACCGGCCCACCAATTCAGTTAATAAAACTTGGAAGAAACTACCATTCTTGCAGAAGATTCCTAAAAACACTTGAGGACTGTCACAAAGAGGATCTTGAACTAGCTTTTTGGCGGTAGGTTCTTAAAAACAGCATAGACAGGCATTTTTTTCTTTCCATGAATTTAATTACGCTGACAAAATCAAATCAATCAAAAATCAAATGTCCACTGCAGAGGACGCTGGTTCTCAGGAATATACAAAATGAAAATAACAGTTATGGGATAAAGTCCAGCCCCCTTAGCGTTCTGGAAATGAGGCTCCCAAAACAATGTAGTTGAATATCCCTGCTATAGACCTTCATTTAAGCTTGACTCTCTGCTTCAGCAAAGCCTCCATGCCTTTTTTGTGGGTGAACAATATGATGGCGACCAAAGGTGTGATTTTATTCCTGCTAGACATTTGAATGCATGTGTCGATGTCGAGCACCTTGCCCTCCTGTCCTCATTTGTGCTGCGCCGTCTGCAGCAGTTTACCTACATTTCTCCTTAGTATTCCTTTTTATTTCATAGTTTTGAATGCAACATATAAATTCAATATATTAATAATGCCAGCCACTATTTTTTGGTACATTCTACTTATAATGTTTATGCAAAAATAGCTTTAGGGACTTACTACCGTATTTTCCGGACAACAAGGCGCACTTGAAATCCTTTTTTTCCCCTCAAAACTCGACAGTGCGCCTTATAACCCGGTGCGCCTAATGTAAGGAATCATTTTGGTTGAGCATACCCACCTCGGAAGCTATGTTATTTAGTACATGGTGTAATGATAAGTGTGACCAGTAGATGGCAGTCAAACATAAGATATACGCGTAGACTGCACTATGATGGGTCTCAAGTAAACACCTACATTTTAAATGTTCCATTGAAAATATAGAACATTACACACGGCGCTCAAAAATCTATCAAAATTCTTTAGTACGACTTTGGTAAGCTATGAAGCCGCACCGCTTGAAGGATTGTCAGCGCATTAAACATACGAGTATTATTATGGTGTGTGTATAAGGTAAGACAGATGTTCTGTCATTTTGTTTCGCAATACTATGCAAAAGCAACTTTTCTTACCTTCTGGTACCTGCTGATCTGTATTTGGGTAGGAATGATGTTTGATAAGAAATTATCGAGTTCGAGCCTATTATCGAATCCTCTTATCGAACCGATTCTTATCGATTCTCTTATCAAATCCAGATAAGTTGTTGTATATGGAAAAAAACACAATATTAATAAAATAAACACAAATAAATATTGACTGTTGTTACCCAAAGTATATATTAAGTGGGATTTTTCAGAAAAACAAATATATACAGTAACACAAAAACAACCTGTCTCTGTGTTCACTAAAGGTGTATAAATAATAATATAGTGTTAAATAAAATCAGTCCCTTGGGCACAAAACTGAAAATAATTCAGCTCTCCAAAAAGTGCACTTCTGCTGCTATTGGAACATACTAACTACACACACAGGCAGACAGCTAACAAACAATCCAAGACGTCTAATAAAGTTCCGAAGCAGATTAATCCATTTAGGCTCTTTATTGTTGTTGATCTTGCTTTGTCTTTTCCTATCTTTACTTTTGTCTTGCACTGGACTGTTATTTAATATTATTTTTTAACTGAAATACACACAATGACAAATGTATAAGCTATGTGATTCAATTAACATACTCAAATGTAATACACAATATGTAAATATTAGCTACACACAAATATACAGTACTATCATCAAACAAATACTTCTGAGTGTTGAAACTATTTCGATGGTGGATATACACGACTGGCAGCCATTTTAAGTCCTCACATCATCCATTGAAACAGTGCACAAAAATCATTTTTCAATAAACATCTTAGTTTTAAATTTAACCACTTTCCACCTTAATATTGAGTTACATATACAAGTTAAACAGTTTACTTACAGACTTATCTTTTCCAAGGCTTGTAAGAGCTAACACCACTTGTCTACTTCTCAATTGTCTCATGAACTGAACTGACTCGCCAACCCGGAAGTGGCCAGACTAATGACACGTAGTATTTTCATATCGCCACAATGTGTCAGTAAGAGTCTACAATCAAATGGGCATAACATTGCCCATTTGGCATTCGTTCCTAGGGATTCGAATAAAGAACCAACTCTTTTTCTTTACTATAGTGGTCTCGATAACGGGTACCGGTTCTCCAAAAGGGATTTGAGTCCTAGGACTCGGTTCTTTTCTTATCGAACAACCCGGAAAACCGGTTTTGAGCATCATCCCTATATTTGGGATCTGCGTAAATCCTGAAAAATTGCTTGCTTCCGCCTTTGTAGTCAGTGCTGACACTGTAGTTGATAATTTAATTTTTTTCCTCTATCTTCTTGTTATGGGACATTCATCCTCCGCTGCTGCCATTTCTAATATAAAGTATTGTAAAGTTCTTACTTATATCTGTCAGTAATCTCGCCATGAAAATGCTAAAACATACCGGCATAGTGAGTTTACATTATTTACCTAAGGAACTTTAGTTATTAGAGTTGCGGTCGGACGGTTTTTCACGGTAAATATTTCCTGTGTTGTTGTTTCCGCTACAACAAAGATGACGGGGAGAAGACACTGTCGAAGGTGAGCCACGTAAATAAGATCGCCCACACAACGGAGCATCCGGAAGCGACTGTCAGAAAGCGGCTTGAAGATGATCTGTTAAACATAATCTATGCAACATTTTGACCAAAGAACCACCATTACATGTTATGTAGATCACAAGGAAGTGTTTTCAACTTAGAAAAAAACAACACTAATATGACTACTTTAATGCACCCTATAATCTGGTGCGCCTGATGTATGAAAGAAGATAAAAAATAAACCATTCATCGGCAGTGCGCCTTATAATCCGGTTCGCCCTATGGTCCGTAAAATATGGTAGTTTTGGTGCCTGTGTGGTGATAATAACAGGTTCATAAACTGGGCCCGAGAGGGGTTTATTGGTTAAAGACAGACATAGATGTCCATTAAATAGTGTGTTCACCCTGTCAGTGCACACATAATTCTGGGCTGGCCCGAGAACTTTTCATAGGCATGTGCACAGGGAGCACATTTTTTGCTGATGTTGAATATGATGATGGATAGTCGAGTTAGACGCCGCTGCGGGGAGTTCTGACAGGGACACACAAGGCTCGAATATTTGGATTTAGGAATGTCTACTGTCTGCAGCTCAGTGTCCGGATCTGCCGGCGCCGCATCCAATCAGCTGCGTTCTCGTTTTTGGCACAACACCTGGTCAGATTGGTGGTTTTCCCCACAATTAACCCTTCAGGAAATAGGAAAAAGAGAAGTGCAAAGCTGTAACCTTAACGAGTGCACAAACCTTTGCTCGTCTTCCAGTCCAAACTCTTTCTTCTCTGGCTGCCACTTTCTACTGGCCATTTAAGACTTTATGGCATAATTATTACATGTTGTTGCTGAGCTTTTGTGGGGAAACGCTATTTTACACAGCTGTAACCTCAATCATTGTCATTGAAGTCTGTAAACATTTGAGGAGCTGCTTGATTGGCAAAAAAATAAAGTGAACATTTTATGACCTTGTCATGTTTTTAAAAGCTTGTCTTTAAACCTTTAGTGACTGAGCAGCAGAATCAACGTTTTCTTTGTGCTCCTTTTTATTTACTTGCATGGCCTCAAGGTGTTACACCCTGGCTCAGAGAGGCCTAAGGCACAACATATGTGTATTGAAGAAGTTATGTCTCAATAACTGAAGAGGCTGCAGGGTTTTTCCTTACAGGAAAAAACAGCTTATAAAGGAAATTAAACTAACCTATCAATTTAAAAAAATAACCTAAACACACACTTTTACATTCCTGTGAAAAAAATGGATAACAAGAATATGAATCAAATCATGGATCCAACCCAGGGGTGTCAAACTCATTTTAGATCAGGGGCCACATGGAGAAAAATCTGCACCATAAAATCACTGCACGATAACTTCAAAATAAAGACAACTTCAGATTGTTTTCTTTGTTAAAAAATAGAACAAGCTCATTCTGTAAATGTACAAATCATAATGTTGTTGGTTTTTTTTACACTTACACTGCAAAAACTGAAATCTAAGTAAGATTAAATATCTCAAATAAGGGTGATATTTGCTTATTTTCTGTCTGATAAGATGATTCTTCTCACTAAGCAGATTTTATGTTAGAGTGTTTTACCTGTTTTAAGTGTTTTGGTCCTAAATGACTTCAGTAAGATATTACAGTTTGTTGCTGAGATTTTATGACCTATATTGAGTAAAACATGCTTGAAACTAGAATATCAACTGTTGCAAAGCTGTGTCATCAACACTCACAAGTATAAAACTACTTTTTTAAAGTAATAATTTCTTATTTCAAGCATTAAAAAAAAAATCATGATTTTGACACAATTGTGTCTCATAATTAAAACAACTGTTTTATTTTCAATGAAACAATAGAACATAAGTACTCATATAGTAGTACAGTTAGCACAGTACAGTAAACTGACAGTTAATATTTAAACATTTAACATGTGACATTTCTAACAATTTTGAACAGAAATAGTTCATGCACATTCAGATAAATTCCTCAAAATTACAATTAAAAAAATTTGGGCCGGGGGCCGGGCTGTATATATGCGCACTAATTGACTGAGAGAGCACGCACTTGGAGCGATGATGTCATGTCATCGATGGAAAAATGCATTTTTAGGCAATATGCACCTGGGGATAGGTTGATTGGCAACACTAAATTGGCCCTAGTGTGTGGATGTGAGTGTGAATGTTGTCTATCTGTGTTGGCCCTGCGATGAGGTTGCGACTTGTCCAGGGTGTACCCCGCCTTCCGCCCGATTGTAGCTGAGATAGGCTCCAGCGCCCCCCGTGACCCCGAAGGGAATAAGCGGTAGAAAATGGATGGATGGATGATTTGCCTGAGCGGCTAGGAGACCCCAAGAGTAACAAACGGTTGCCTTGTTGCCTTTCCATTGGGAACAATCAATTAGTTTTTAGTATAAGTTTGCTGGTTTCAAGAAATGTAATGCCGAGCGCATATTATTATGTCAAGATAATGGCACTAGCATTTCCTTAATTTAGGAATATTTTTCAACATATTGAGCAAAAAGTTTTTTTTCGGTTTTCTACCAAGAAAAGTGCACTTGTTATTAGTGAGAATATTCTTATTTTAAGGTATTTTTTGGTTCATTGAGGTTAGCTAATTTTACTTGTTTTGGAAATTCTTGACAAGCCAAATGTTCTTGTTCTATTGGCAGATAATTTTGCTTAGTTCAAATAAAATACCCCTAATTTTTGTAATTTGTTTTCTTGTTTTTGAACACTGACTTTTTGCAGTGACTTACATGTTGCGGTTAATAGTATTCCACCTTTATTTGTCGTTATTTATACTTTCGGAATAATTTATGAGTCAATTATGAGTAAATGGGTGTACCCCGCCTTCGCCCGATTGTAGCTGAGATAGGCTCCAGCGCCCCCGCGACCCCGAAGGGAATAAGCGGTAGAAAATAGATGGATGGATGGAGGGTTATACTTGTATAGCGCTTTTCTACCATCAAGGTACTCAAAGCGCTTTGACACTATTTCCTCCTTCACCCATTCACACACACATTCACGCACTGATGGCGGGGAGCTGCCATGCAAGGCCCTAACCACGACTCATCAGGAGCAAGGGTGAAGTGTCTTGCTCAAGGACACAACGGACGTGACGAGGTTGATAGAAGCTGGGGATTGAACCAGGAGCCCTCAGGTTGCTGGCACGGCCACTCTCCCAACCGCGCCACGCCGTCCCAACTCATTGGTGTTAATTTTCAATCCATCAAGATTAAAACGTAATATAAAAATCTAATTGCAGGATGTTATTTATGTAGTTTGCTCATTTACCTCGACTGATGTACTAACATCATGTGTTTTTTTGTTTTTTTTTTACATACAAATAATTGCTGTTGCGACATCTCGTGGACACATTTAGAAAAGCAGTTTCTTTCATTCCAAAATTTTGGCTCATTTTTACACTTAGCAAACTCATCCCGCAGGCCGGATACAACCTGTTCTTACGTTTGACACCCCTGGTCTAACCCCTATTGGATTCAAACACACATGGAAAAAGGAAAGAGAGATGGGGAAATAGTTCTCTCGCTGACATCGCTGGTCTGTCTTTATAGGGAGGTAGGTTCTCTGAGCAGCCAATCGGGGGGAACCCTAAATACACACCGGGCCCTCCCGTTTGCGTTTAAGTGTTTTTCTACGCACGTTTGTCTTAGGGCCTGCCCCCAGGGGAAAGTTTTAGGCTGAAACGGTAAAGAAATGTATCGTTTCAGCCTGTCTGAAAACCAAACCTTGTCATTTGCGTGCAAACAAGGAAGCCCCCAGTCGTAGCTGGTAATGATGACTGCGCACAACAGCTAAACACAACAATGATGAACAACACAGCTGTAATTGTGATGTAGTTATTACTATTAACACCATGGAAACAAAACCTTGTCATGATAGATCAACTAGACATGCAGTACAAACACATACACATTAACAATAATACCCACGTCATTTTATTTCAAATATTACCACAATGTCAAGCTTGGGCCACCAGAAGAACGAGTGCTTTGTGTACAAACCCCGTTTCCATATGAGTTGGGAAATTGTGTTAGATGTAAATATAAACGGAATACAATGATTTGCAAATCCTTTTCAACCCATATTCAATTGAATGCACTACAAAGACAAGATATTTGATGTTCAAACTCATAAACTTTATTTTTTTTTTGCAAATAATAATTAACTTAGAATTTCATGGCAGCAACACGTGCCAAAGTAGTTGGGAAAGGGCATGTTCACCACTGTTGTACATGGCCTTTCCTTTTAACAACACTCAGTAAACGTTTTGGAACTGAGGAGACACATTTTTTAAGCTTCTCACGTGGAATTCTTTCCCATTCTTGCTTGATGTACAGCTTAAAGGCCTACTGAAATGCATTTTTTTAATTTAAACGGGGATAGCAGATCTATTCTATGTGTCATACTTGATCATTTCGCGATATTGCCATATTTTTGCTGAAAGGATTTAGTATAGAACAACGACGATAAAGATTGCAACTTTTGGTATCTGATTAAAAAAAGGCTTGCCCCTACCGGAAGTAGCGTGACGTAGTCAATTGAACATATACGCAAAGTTCCCTATTGTTTACAATGATGGCCGCATGAAGTGAGAGAGATTCGGACCGAGAAAGCGACAATTTCCCCATTAATTTGAGCGAGGATGAAAGATTTGTGGATGAGTAAAGTGCAAGTGAAGGACTAGTGGGGAGTTGAAGCTATTCAGATAGGGAAGATGCTGTGAGAGCCGGGGGTGACCTGATATTCAGCTGGGAATGACTACAACAGTAAATAAACACAAGACATATATATACTCTATTAGCCACAACACAACCAGGCTTATATTTAATATGCCACAAATTAATCCTGCATAAAAACACCTACGTGTTTGTTATGCTAGCTCCTAGCTCCTCTGCTAGCTCCTAGCTCCATAGAACACGCCGATACAATTCAAACACCTGATCAACACACACAATCACTCAGCCCAAAAGACCGTTCACCTAACCCAAGGTTCATAAAGCTTATATATTTTTAAAAAGTTACGTACGTGACGCGCACATACGGTCAAGCTATCAAATGTTTAGCAGCCAAGGCTGCATACTCACGGTACCTGATATTCAGCTGGGAATGACTACAACAGTAAATAAACACAAGACATATATATACTCTATTAGCCACAACACAACCAGGCTTATATTTAATATGCCACAAATTAATCCTGCATAAAAACACATATGTGTTTGTTATGCTAGCTCCTAGCTCCTATGCTAGCTCCTAGCTCCATAGAACACGCCAATACAATTCAAACACCTGATCAACACACACAATCACTCAGCCCAAAAGACCGTTCACCTAACCCAAGGTTCATAAAGCTCATATATTTTTAAAAAGTTACGTACGTGACGCGCACGTACGGTCAAGCTATCAAATGTTTAGCAGCCAAGGCTGCATACTCACGGTACCTGGTATTCAGCTGGGAATGACTAAAACAGTAAATAAACACAAGACATATATTTACTCTATTAGCCACAACACAACCAGGCTTATATTTAATATGACACAAATTAATCCTGCATAAAAACACCTACGTCTTTGTTATGCTAACTCCTAGCTCCTATGCTAGCTCCTAGCTCCATAGAACACGCCAATACAATTCAAACACCTGATCAACACACACAATCACTCAGCCCAAAAGACCGTTCACCTAACCCAAGGTTCATAAAGCTTATATATTTTTAAAAAGTTACGTACATACGCAAAAAAAAGTTGCGCACATGCGGTCAAGCGATCAAATGTTTAGAAGCCAAAGCTGCATACTCACAGTAGCACGTCTGCGTCTTTGTCATCCAAATCAAAGTAATCCTGGTAAGAGTCTGTGTTGTCCCAGTTCTCTACAGGCGTCTGCGTATCGAAGTCAAAAGTCCTCCTGGTTAGAGTCTCTGTTATCCGAGTTCTTCCATCTTGACTGCATCTTTCGGGAATGTAAACAAAGAAGCGCCGGCTGTGTACTGTTGTTGCTGACTTCGTTCGAAAAATACGTCCATTTCGCACCGACAACTTTCTTCTTTGCTTGCTCAGCTTCTTTCTCCATAATGCAATGAACATGATTGCAACAGATTCACGAACACAGATGTCCAGAATACTGTGGAATTATGAAATGAAAACAGAGCTTTTTCGTATTGGCTTCAATGTGGAAGGCATACCCGTGTTCCCCGGGCTACGTCACGCGCATACGTCATCCTCAGAGGCGTTTCGAACCGGAAGTTTAGCGGCAAATTTAAAATGTCACTTTATAAGTTAACCCGGCCGTATTGGCATGTGTTATAATGTTAAGATTTCATCATTGATATATAAACTATCAGACTGCGTGGTCGGTAGTAGTGGGTTTCAGTAGGCATTTAAGTTGTTCAACAGTCCGGGGGTCTCCGTTGTGGTAATTTAGGCTTCATAATGCGCCACACATTTTCAATGGGAGACAGGTCTGGACTAAAGGCAGGCCAGTCTAGTACCCGCACTCTTTTACTATGAAGCCACGTTGATGTAACACGTGGCTTGGCATAGTCTTGCTGAAATAAGCAGGGGCGTCCATGGTAACGTTGCTTGGATGGCAGCATATGTTGCTCCAAAACCTGTATGTACATTTCAGCATTAATGGTGCCTTCTCAGATGTGTAAGTTACCCATGTCTTGGGCACTAATACACCCCCATACCATCACAGATGCTGGCTTTTCAACTTTGCGCCTATAACAATCCGGATGGTTCTTTTCCTCTTTGGTCCGGAGGACACGACATCCACAGTTTCCAAAAAAACATTTGAAATGTGGACTCGTCAGACCACAGAATACTTTTCCACTTTGTATCAGTCCATCTTAGATGAGCTCAGGCCCAGCGAAGCCGACGGCATTTCTGGGTGTTGTTGATTAACGGTTTTCGCCTTGCATAGGAGAGTTTTAACTTGCACTTACAGATGTAGCGACCAACTGTAGTTACTGATAGTGGGTTTCTGAAGTGTTCCTGAGCCCATGTGGTGATATCATTTACACACGATGTCGCTTGTTGATGCAGTACAGCCTGAGGGATCGAAGGTCACAGGCTTAGCTGCTTAAGTGCAGTGATTTCTCCAGATTCTCTGAACCCTTTGATGATATTACGGACCGTAGATGGTGAAATCCCTAAATTCCTTGCAATAGCTGGTTGGGAAAGGTTTTTCTTAAACTGTTCAACAATTTGCTCACACATTTGTTGACAAAGTGGTGACCCTCGCCCCATCCTTGTTTGTGAATGACTGAGCATTTCATGGAATCTACTTTTATACCCAATCATGGCACCCACCTGTTCCCAATTTGCCTGTTCACCTGTGGGATGTTCCAAATAAGTTTTTGATGAGCATTCCTCAACTTTATCAGTATTTATTGCCACCTTTCCCAACTTCTTTGTCACGTGTTGCTAGCATCAAATTCTAAAGTTAATAAAGTGTGGAATGAGAATGAGGGCAATGTTGGTGAAATGTGTGTGTGATGTAAATGTTGACTGTCATTTCCTTACTTTCTGTTATTGGATAAGGTACACCTTTTAAAATAGTGCACATACAGTATCAAACTAAATAAATGAGTCTTTCAAAACACAAATATATTCAACATCCTCTTCTTTATTTTCCATTTGCTCGCACCTCCTTCAGACACTTCCTCTTCATTGTGTTCCGTCCGCGACTGTTGTGTGTCTAAGTAAACAAAATAAACAGTTAAGAATGTTTCATCACCTCATTGCAAACACTATGTTAGGAAGTATGAACAACACACCGACACAAAGATTATGCAACATGACACATCAAAAGTTACATCTTGATACCTAGCTCTGACATAGCATAACAAGTAGCGGTTAGCTCTTCAAGATTAAAGTACAAACCCCAAAACCAGTGAAGTTGGCACGTTGTGTAAATTGTAAATAAAAACAGAATACAATGTTTTGCAAATCCTTTTCAACTTATATTCAATTGAATAAACTGCAAAGAAAATATATTTAATGTTCGAACTAAGAAACATATTTTTTTTTTGCAAATAATCATTAACTTAGAATTTAATGGCAGAAACACATTGCAAACAAGTGGGCACAGGGACATTTTGACCACTGTGTTACATGGCCTTTCCTTTTAACAATACTCAGTAAATGTTTGGGAACAGAGGAGACCAATTGTTGAAGCTTTCAGGTGGAATTATTTCCCATTCTTGCTTGATGTACAGCTTAATTAAGTTGTGGTATTTAAAGCTTCATAATGTGCCACACATTTTCAATGGGGGACAGGTCTGGACCACCTACGCTGTTGTAACACATGGCTTGGCATTGTCTTGCTGAAATAAGCAGGGGCGTCCGTTATAACATTGCTTGAATGGCAACATATGTTGCTACAAAACCTGTATGTACCTTTCAGCATTAATGGTACCTTCACAGATGTGTAAGTTACCCATGCCTTGGGCACTAATACACCCCCATACCATCAGAGATGCTGAACTTTTTTGAACTTTGCGCCTATAACAATCCGGATGGTTCTTTTCCTCTTTGTTCCGGAGGACACAACGTCCACAGTTTCCAAAAACAATTTGCAATGTGGAGTTGTCAGACCACAGAACACTCTTCCATTTTGCATCACTCCATCTTAGATGAGCTCAGGCTCAACAAAGCCAGCGGCGTTTCTGGGTGTTGTTGATAAATGGCTTTCGCTTTGCATAGTAGAGTTTTAACTCGCACTTACAGATGTAGAAACCAACTGTAGTCACTGACAGCGGTTTTCTGAAGTGCTCCTGAGCCCATGTGGTGATATTCTTTACACACTGATGTCGCTTTTTGATGCAATACTGCCTGAGGCATCGAAGGTTCGTAACACCATCGCTTATGTGCAGTGATTTCTCCCGATTCTCTGAACCTGTGGATGATATTACGGAACGTAGATGGTGAAATCCCAAAAGCTCGTTAAGAAATGTTGTTCTTAAACTGTTTGACAATTTGCTCACGCATTTGTTGACAAAGTGGTAACCCTCGCCCCATCCTTGTTTGTGAATGACTGAGCATTTCATGGAAGCTGCTTTTATTCCCAATCATGGCACCCACCTGTTCCCAAGTAGCCTGTTCACCTGTGGTATGTTCCAAATAAGTGTTTGATGAGCATTCCCCAACTTTCTCAGTCTTTTTTGCCACTTGTGCCAGCTTTTTTGAAACATGTTGCAGGCATCAAATTCCAAATGAGCTAATATTTGCCAAAAAATCAGTTTTCCAGTTCAAATGTTTAAGTATCTTGTCTTTGCAGTCTATTCAATTGAATATAGGGTGAAAAGGATTAGCAAATTATTGTATTCTGTTTTCATTTACGACTTACACAACATGCCAACTTCACTGGTTTTGGGTTTTGTATGACTAAACCTACCAGAAGTGCATTCCTTCTTTCGCTGCCCCAAGAGGATGAAAAAGCTTCATCTGTCATATCGCTGCTACATGGATCTGGTTGCCAGCTGCTGATCCATCCCAAATTTCCTCACAGAGTTGGAAACATATTAGGTCCAAACATTTGTGGCCCCTCCAACGCCCAGAATTCACAGCATGGCTGTACTTGTTCCAGACCTTCATTAACTTGTTTTGCAGCATAAACTGACATGGACTTTTGTGATGTCACTATTGGCACATTTTTGCGGGGCATTTTATTACATCATTTTCACCCAGTGATAGTTTCCGCCTGGACGAGACTCATTCTTGATATACCATACCATACCATACCAACTTTATTTATAAAGCCCTTTAAAATGACACTGCGCTGACAGATACATTTTTTTCAACATGGCAGAATAACAAACGTTACTGTGGGGACATACCCTTTTCCGTTTTCTCCTATCCAGCCAGCGGACACGCCCACCCTGCATAAAGGAAAGACAAGTGCTCGAGTTTGGAATTAAGGCAGGCTCAGTACTAATTAAGTGGACTGTGCTGTGAAACCTTTTTTTAGCTGCGGGAAAGGCATGTAACATGGAGTTTTCCCAAAACGTATTGAAATCAGTGAAAAAGATAACATTTGCTTGATACAAAGTATCAGTCCATGCAGACGCTACATTACATCACATTATGTATTTTCTCTTAAAAAGTCACATAGTTCAACGATGGCCCCACAATCCAGCCGGAATTGTTGCATGCATCGTCTCTTTGCGGCTCTTTAGCGCCGCCCTAGCGGCTTCACCGAAGCATTTTTAAAAAAGGGTTGAAAATGGAAAAAGATGGGGGAAAAAATAATATTTTTGTTTTAGTATGCTTTTTGTTTGAGTGTATGCTTCACTTCATTTGGTGAACATCGTTTTGTCGTACTAATTTTGGCGGTTCTTGAACTCACCATAGTGTGGACTGTGACGCAACAGTTTGTTTACATGAACAAACTTCCACTCCTTCTTTGTCTCATTTTGTCCACCAAACCTTTTATGCTGTGCGTGAATGCACAAAGGTTAACTTTGTTGATGTTATTGACTTGTTGGAGTGCTAATCGGGCATATTTGGTCAGTGAGTGACTGCAAGTTAATCGATGCTAACATGCTATTTAGGCTAGCTGTATGTACATATTGCATATATTTAAGCTCATTTAATTTCCTTTACTTTTATCCTCTTCGTATACAATTTAGTTTTGCATGTCTCATGACACATTATCTGTATGTAATACTGGCTGCTATTCAGATAGTTATTTGTGTGCCATGTTGTTCCAGACCACAGCAAACGTTACTTGGCTTGCCAAAGATTGTAATACATCTATTAACTTGTGTGTGTCCTTTAACTTGGACACACACATCAATACCTTTGGCCATTAAAAGCCAGTAATTTCCAGGAGTTATCTCACCTTCTGAGTAGCCTCTGATTTTCTAATGGTTTCTAATGTTGTAAAAATGTGTAGAATAAATATTACATTTCAACATTTCTGTCAACAAAGATTTGCTTCAGCCTGCGACCCATAGTCATTTTGATAGTAGGCTATTATAGCTAATATAGACGCTTACGTCATGTCTTCATTATAAGATTTATGCACGTTTTTTCATTTTTTGCGGCTCCAGACAGATTTGTTTTTTGTATTTTTTAGTCTAATATGGCTATTTCAACGTTTTGGGTTGCCGACCCCTGTCGTAAGATATCCAAACATGGCCGATAAATGCGCGTTCCCTTTCCCACGACTCTTCTTCTCTTCCACTCACGCAGACGAGACAACAATGTGAAATTTAAGTTTTTATAGTTAATTCAGAGTGGAATTGTGTCTTAATTGAAGCGATCAGAACAGATTTGATAGCATTCTGGAAGTTCCTTCTATAATTCTACTATGTGTGGTGTACACTGCATCCAAACATCCATATAATGTTTCACCTTCAAGGGGTGCTGGACTTATTGCAGCCTCAGAAGTGCGTAAGACAAAAAGTACTTAATGATGGGAGAATATGCATAAGGCCAGATTTGACATTTAAGGGTTGCTCCACCCAGAATGTGCATTTTGGATGAAGTGCGCAGTGATAGACTTAAGCCGAAGAAAATAATGCAGCGTAGCCTGAGTGTACGAAACTTCAATTAGTGTAGGCTAATATATTCTTGTGGCTGCTTGTGGCAGACTTTGAAGAAAAACTACAGAACATCCTGAACACAGTAGTAGCCCACAGTGAAGCAAACGGACTGGCTTTAAACATCAACAAAACCGAAAGCATGACATTTCCAATAAACCACATCCACCTGCATGTAAACTCACATGCAACAACAATAAAATAAAACAAGTGAATCAATTCAAATAACTGGGTGTCACAGTAACATCTGTTGGTAGGTGTGAAAAAGAGATAAACAAAAGGATTGCTGTGTCAAAGACAGTTTCAACAAAAT
Source organism: Entelurus aequoreus (assembly GCF_033978785.1). Lineage (NCBI taxonomy): Eukaryota > Metazoa > Chordata > Actinopteri > Syngnathiformes > Syngnathidae > Entelurus > Entelurus aequoreus. The sequence continues at coordinate 49,642,387 of NC_084743.1, read as the reverse complement.
TAGTCTTATATTTAAAAATAGAAACATCACAATTGACACCAAACCAAGAGACCTCAAAACGTATGTATGGTCTGTCCTACTGTGAATGCTGGACTTTAAACAATCAACAACTGAGAAAATTAGAGGCAACTGAAATGTGGTTCTTCAGAAAAATACTCCGCATATCATGGACTGAAAAGAAAAGTAATAAAGAGGTATTGGCAAAGGCAAAAACAAGACGATCTCTAATTGCAACGATCCGAAATAGGCAGCTAAAATTTCTCGGACAGCTTAGAAAAACTGATGTTAACAGGAAAACTAGTAGGAAAGAAAGCTCCAGGTCGACAGCGAACAACATATATCAACAGCCTAAGACATTCTATTGGAAATATCAATAATATAGAACAAATACAAAGAGCGGATGACAGAGAAGACAGGAGAGCCCTGATTATCGATGCCCGCAAACAGGCCTGATACCCCATGATGATGAATATATTTTTGGTTACCTTCTTGTGCAATATTTGCAAGTTAAAATCCTGCACAAGAAGGGACCACGTTGGTTTAAATCGTGCATCCAACTTAAAACACAGAAGGGTTATGGTTTGTGAAAACTTTGGTTAGTCAAGATATAAATATTTGTAATTATTATTTTGTTGTTTTTTATTAGCAACTGCCATTGATAAAACCAAAGTAATGAACCATGAAAGAAAAATCACATAATGTAAAAGTCACAGAGAAAGAAATAAAGTAGCATAAAGGACAATCTTTGATAAATGATAGAGGTGGGCCCCAGAGCAGATAAATCATAAAGAGTGATGGAAGTTGAAAGCATTTGCACTGCAAAACAACCTAAAACACAAAAATTACAGCACAAGACAGAGCACTGGGAAACTGAATAAAACAAACAAACAAAACAAAACGTGGTCAACATACAAAATGAAGCAACCAGGAAGATTCCAAAAAACAGGCCACTAAACTAACAAACTGTAGGCAAGAAAAGCAAACAAGTAAAGGTGATCAGAACAGACCATTTGTTATAACTCGTATTTAAAGAATGTCAGAAAACAGAAAGAGGACCGTGGCGTTCAAGGCTTGTCTTCCTTAGTCTACTTTAATCACGACTAAAAGAAATGAAGGGCCGAAGTTTACATACAAGTCTCACAGAAAAAAACATTCCTCTTCTCTGCTACTTCATCCAGCTCATTCCGGGACAACCTGAAGCATCCCCAGGTCAGTTGACATATTCTCTTCAATATGTTCTGGCTCTTTCCTGAGGCCCCTGCTGGTCGAACATACCTGGAACAATACCGATTTACACTGGCCAGATGCCCGACCCACCTTTGAATGTAGAGGAGCAGCGTCTCTTCTTGGAGATCCTCACGAATGACAAAGCTTACTTTAGTCACTTGTACCCGTGATCTTGTCGTCTCGGTGACTACCCAAAGATCATGACTATAGGTGAGGGTAAGAGCGTGCTTAGCCTACTCCCTTTTTTGTGGTATTTTATTAAAATATGTTTGTGTAATATACTACCAAACTAACTGGAGTAATAACATTGCCTTTAAGAAATGGACTACAGTTTTGGTTGGGGTCTGATGGCCACCCAAACCGTTCTCAAGCTTATGTCCTCTATTGTTTTTTTCTCAACATGGAATCCAATAATTCCCTGTGGTATTGGAAGGCACGGTTTTTGTTTGAGTCTTTTTATTTCTGTCTCAGGCTCAAGGACATAGGCTGTGGGGCCATTATTCATAGGACACATTGAAATACTTCCTAAGTTTGAACTGCATAAGAGAGAGAATTGGAAAGATAATTTGAAGGTCATTTACTAAAGAGTGCTACTGGAAGTTTTACATGTATTAAATCTGCTCCACGCATGTGAGTTACTCTCCATGTAACACACATACACAAATAAACGTAGGTCACTTCTCCGAAACTGCTTTTGCGTATGTGCCAACTACCTCTGTTCCAAAGTTTATGCAAACATGTCACAGCTCTCCTTTTAAAAATGTGATACTCCTTCCCCTGGTTCGCAAACAGAAAATTTGCTAATACTTTTACCTACTATATTTAGTCAGGTTTGATGTCTTCTTGTCACTGCGCATCAAAGCTGCGGATCTCACAAACTCGTGGTGTGACTTTTTTTGAAGTGGAATGAGTTGCAATTAAGCAATTTATTTTGTTCACTTTAATTTAAAGACCATATTCCTCTCATGAGTGTATTTAATTAAAAAAAGTTAAAGTACCAATGATTGTCACACACACACTAGGTGTGGTGAAATTAACCTGTGCATTTGATCCATCCCCTTGTTCACCCCCTGGGAGTTGAGGGGAGCAGTGAGCAGCAGCGGTGGCTGCGCCCGGGAAGCATTTTGGTGATTAACTTTGGAATATTCACCTACACGTATCAGAGCGCATCAATGTGATGTTACCGACACCCAGTGGCCAGTCAATATCCAGTACTACATTTTGCAATCTGTTTTTCTCTTAAGAAACACCATAAATTCGACTAATCGTCGACAATGGGCAAAATCTAACAAGTCAAATTTGACTTTTAAATTCTTTAATCGAAGACAGCCCTACAATTATATAGGTATAATGGGTTTACAGCAGGGGTGTCAAACTCTTTTTCATTGAGGGCCACATCGCAGGAATGGCTGCTTTCAGAGGGCCGATTTTTTTTAAATTAATTGACATTCTGCATGCAGGTAATAACCTGTGATTAATCACGATTAATCGAAATGCATATGCATTTGATTATTAGATTTGTTTTATGTATAACATGCTTTAAAATCATAAATAAAGGTGACAAGCAGATATTTAACTATTTCTTTTATTTAACAAAAATAGTTTTGCAATACAGTATATAATAATATAATTGGCATGATCAGATAATATTAAAGTATAAAATATGCATTTTTTTCCCGTCAATGATAATAATAATAATAATACCTGGGATTTATATAGCGCTTTTCTAAGTACCCAAAGTCGCTTTACATGTTAAAAACCCATCATTCATTCACACCTGGTGGTGGTAAGCTACTTTCGTAGCCACAGCTGCCCTGGGGTAGACTGACAGAAGCGTGGCTGCCAATTTGCGCCTACGGCCCCTCCGACCACCACCTATCATTCATTCAACATTCATTCACCGGTGTGAGTGGCACCGGGGGCAAGGGTGAAGTGTCCTGCCCAAGGACACAACGGCATGGTAAGAGGCGGGGAGCGAACCTGCAACCCTCAGGTTCCTGACACGGGCGCTTTACCCACTACGCCATGCCGCCCCACATGATGTGTGAAGCCTCGTTGCCTAGTTGTACAACGTGACCGCTTCGACATGCGGTTCAGCCTCGCTGCCCGCTTGTACCACGTGACTGTTTCGGGACGCGGAAGATTCGTAAACTCATAAACAGCCCAAGCTCCATTGAAAATGTAGGCTTTAAGGCTTGTGGTCAGTTCAGGACTCTCGATAGAGAATACAAATATTTGTTTTAAATGCCACTAAAACCAAAGAAGGACGACAAACTCGGCAACGTCAGTTCTCAAATGTGTTTAACTGTCACGGCACTTGTGCAATCCAGCATGCCTTCTGCTGCAAACTCGGCTGGCACCTCCGCTGAAAGCGCGCCGGGACACACCAATGCTCGCTCTGGCCGCATTGCGGCCACGCACCGGCAAAGCTGCAGGCAATCTGTAATCTGCGCACCTGAGACTAATGAGGACAGACGGTATAAAGACCAGCGGACCCAAAGATCCAGCGCCGGAACGTAGTTCACTCCTTGTAGTAAGCATCGGTCTCCGGCTTCCCTCCTGCGTATTTGCTCTCTCTGTGACTTCCCAGTTCCCGTGTCTTATATCCTTTGTGTTCCCTGCAGTGCCTTTCCTGTTCCCCGTGATCGAGCTGTGTGCCTCGACTCCTCTCTGGATTTTGGACTGCCTCCCTCGATCCTCGACCCCTGCTTGGACACGGACCTCGTTGCTTCTCTCCAGCCCCCGACCGCTTGCTTGCCCACGGACTACCTTCTTGGTTTGCCCCTCTCGTCTGACGAAAGATTCATCCAACACGCACATACAACAAACTCTGGTAACATATACATTGTGAATCCTACACATCGTTTTTCACCAAACACATAGAGTAGCATACACCTCCCATACACTCATCAATATGTTCAATAAACCTATTGAACTGATTCTTGCTTTGGCGTCGTCTCCTTCCCCCGCCGTATGTAACATTATCACTCTAAACATTACATGTATTAAAGTAATGCATTCTGTATAATTATTTTTAACCAGCTATCAGAAATCAATAGCTGGATGATAGAGAGGTGTTGTCAAAAAAAAAATAAAAAATTACTAAATCTCCTCTGTTTTGTACATCATTGTCCAATTTACGTTATATTCATTCAGCTTGCTTATGTTGCCGTGCCTTCAGAATCAACAATGCGGACACTGTAAGCGAACGGACACATACAGTTGATAGATAATTGCGATAGCCAATCAGATCACGAGTTGTTGTCAGTAAGGCCTTCTAGCTGGCCTCACGTTGAACGTGACATTTATGCGTCCTGTGATTGGATACTCACTTGGGATTCCCAAGTGAGTATCCAATCACAAGTTGCGAAAACAGGAAGTGGCACCGGAGCCATACGAGCCACAGAAAACTCACCGGTACTCACTTTTTTAACCCACAAAGGAGAGCAACATGTTGATTAGGTGGCAGGTATATATTTGTAAGGCCATTTTCAAGAAGGATACTTAAAGGCCTACTGAATTTTTTTTTTTTTATTAAAACGGGGATAACAGATCCATTCTATGTGTCATACATTGATCATTTCGCGATATTGCCATATTTTTGCTGAAAGGATTTAGTAGAGAACATCGACGATAAAGTTCGCAACTTTTGGTCGCTGACAAAAAAAGCCTTGCCTGTACCGGAAGTAGCGTGATGTCACAGGTTGAAAGGCTCCTCACATTTCCCCATTGTTTACACCAGCAGCGAGAGCGATTCGGACCGAGAAAGCGACAATTACCCCATTAATTTGAGACAGGATGAAAGATTCGTGGATGAGGAACGTGAGAGTAAAGGACTAGAGTGCAGTGCAGGACGCGTCTTTTTTCGCTCTGACCGTAACTTAGGTACACACTCTCCTTTTTCTATTGTGGATCACAGATTTGCATTTTAAACCACCTCGGATACTATATCCTCTTGAAAATGAGAGTCGAGAACGTGAAATGAACATTCACAGTGACTCTTATCTCCATGACAATACATCGGGGAAGCACTTTAGCTACGGAGCTAACGTGATAGCATCAGGTTTAACTGCAGATAGAAACAAAAGAAATGAACCCCTGACTGGAAGGATAGACAGAAAATCAACAATACTATTAAACCATGGACCTGTAAATACACGGTTAATGCTTTCCAGCCTGGCGAAGCTTAACAATGCTGTTGCTAACGATGCCATTGAAGCTAACTTAGCAACGGGACCTCACAGAGCTATGCTAAAAACATTAGCTATCCACCTACGCCAGCCAGCCCTCATCTGCTCATCAACACCCGTGCTCACCTGCTTTCCAGCGATCGATGGAGCGATGAAGGACTTCACCCGATCATAGATGCGGTCGGCGGCTAGTGTCGGATAGCGCGTCTGCTATCCAAGTCAAAGTCCTCCTGGTTGTGTTGCTGTAGCCAGCCGCTAATACACCGATCCCAACTACAACTTTCTTCTTTGCAGTCTCCATTGTTCATTAAACAAATTGCAAAAGATTCACCAACACAGATGTCCTTAATACTGTGGAATTTTGCGATGAAAACAGAGCTGTTTGTATTGGGATACAATATGTTCGAATACTTCCGCTTCAACCATTGACGTCACGCGCAAACGTCATCATACATAGACGTTTTCAACCGGAAGTTTCCCGGGAAATTTAAAATTGCACTTTATAAGTTAACCCGGCCGTATCGGCATGTGTTGCAATGTTAAGATTTCATCATTGATGTATAAACTATCAGACTGCGTGGTCGGTAGTAGTGGGTTTCAGTAGGCCTTTAAAACATTATTGATAATGTATGCAGGTGGATGGTGTTCCTATATTTTGTTGGCAATGCTACGTACAGAGGGGAGTAGACGGCACGGACCACAAGAGGGCGTAGTAGCTCTATGATTTAATATATATACGCACTATATATATATAATAACAAATAATAATATTAATTAAACAACAAGGGAATGGAGTGTGTATGGTGTGTGACTAAGTGTGGAATTAACTGTTGTGTGTTACCGTGAGTGTTGAGTGAGGAAGTGGACAAGTCCAAAGGGGCTAAGCAGAAGAAGGTCCGTGAGACAGGCAGGTTGTCGGGTGGTATAGCGAGGCGTCAAAAAGGTTCTGTGTCCAAGCAGGGGTCGAGGATCGAGGGAGGCAGTCCAAAGTCCAGAGGGAAGTCCAGGCACACAGCTCGATCACAGGAGACAAGGGAAGTACTGCGGGAAACACAAGGGACATAAGACACGGGAACTGGGAAGACACAGAGAGAGATCAAGTACGCGGGAGGGAAGCCAGAGACGGGATGCTTACTACGGGAACAGATCATTACGTTCCGGCCCGAATCTTTGGGTCCGCTGGTCTTTATACTGCTCGCCTTCATCAGTCCCAGGTGCGCAGATTGCTGATCGCCTGCAGCCTTGCCGGTGCGTGGCCGCGATGCAGCCAGAGCGAGCAGGGGCGTGTCCTGGCGCGCTGCCGAAGAAATGCGGCACTGCGCAAGCGCCGTGACAGGCAATTTTTTAAAAATGAGCCAATGACATACAACATTTACTAAAGGGTTTTTTTTTTTTTTTTTTTTTAAAGGTGACTAGCAGTATCCAAAGTGTGTCCCGGGTGCCATTTGCGGCCTGCTGTTCAAGTTTTGCTAGGTTGTAGCATATTGTTGAAATCAAATAACAAAAACAATACTAAACATGTAAAAAAAAAAAGACGCAATGTAATGAGAAAGAGCTAAACTTGCCATTTCCCTGGTGGTCTGGACATTACTTTTTTGTGTCGTCTAGCAAAAGTATTTATTAGCCTCAATATATCGTGAGTTGACACATTTGATGAAGCGATTTTAAAAATGTGTAAAAAATGCCCTGTGATAGAGAACACCATCACGAGAAAAATGTTCTTTTTTTTTATAACGTCTCGGACCTCTTGATGAAACCTAATTGAACCTTTTGAACTATGACATATGGTGACCGTGTGTGGAAAATAATGACCTACACCTACAATAGAAGTGTAATAATGACCGTACCAACTAGCAGAGAAAAGAAGAAGGGTGGATTGCACCTTAATAACGTGTCTCATGGCTTTCCAGGCACATTGAGTGGGAAAGGTATTGAAGAAGATTTCGAAAATAGACGGAAATGGATGTTAAAAAAAAAGCCACTGAAGATAAAAATGGTATTTCCATTATTTCCCTCTTGTTCACAGTCCAGCGGAGACCTGTCCTCCGACTGCTGTGGTGAAAAGAGCTACTCTTGAAATCAGCCCTGCAAATTTCCTTACTCACCGTGGCGACTCGTTGGGTTTCTTGACAAGATGCCACAAACTGCCTTTTAACAAGGCTGCAAGGTGATGAAGCGAGAAGTGTGTCTTTGTGTGTGTGTGTGTTTTTTTTTTTCTTTTTCGGGAAGCAGGTTGAATAACGACCTTCTCAACATCTGTGCATCTTTTTCTTTTAAATGTGCTCACATGTGTCTACTGTTTTGTTTTACTGTAATTGTCCAGCGTGTCTCAAGGGGATTGTGATACATGACCATAATGAATTGGCCATTTAATTAATTGGGCTATACAATGGCCCAGTGCACTCAGGATTGAGAGGATAAAAGAAAAAATGTTTAGTTGTTAATCTAAGTAATTAAATGACCACGTTTTAAATGAAAAATGTTTGTACAGTATTTGACACGATGAACAATATGTTTTTATTTTCCAATTTGCTGACTGGATAAATAGAAATAATGTAGACATATTCTTGAAATAATCGGGCTTTGATACATCTAGTTGGATCCCAGTAGAAATAGAAGTCAAGATCCAAATGTAGTGGCAACAATATTGTAATATTAAACATTTTTAATATATAAAAAAACTGTTTCATCAAAGGGAGACAATCTACCAACAATGTTCGCTGTCTATGTTCCCGGCCTCACAGGCGTGTGAGTTCAGTACCATACCATACCATACCAACTTTATTTATAAAGCCCTTTAAAAACAACCACAGTTGAGGTTGTGTTCATAGTCTAACCCCTGGAAAACACAGGCAATGTTTAAGAAGAGTGAAGACACAAACAATCCTTGAAGCTTCCCAAGTTTCCTCTCTTTATTACACATTATATATATTTCCTATAATCCCCAATAACAATATAATTATTATTCTCTAAATGTAATATTACATTCTCAAAACATATATTCTACATAGCACAATAGCTATTATAATGGTATATACTACTGTATATTCACATTTCTATATATTGTTGTTACAGAAACATCTTGAGTAATAGACTCATTTACAAATGGGGAAGTATCATTTAGACATGAAATGTCCTTGGGAAGTATACTTGGAGTCATACAAAATGTATCCACATCACTCAGTTCATTATCTATTTACAAATATAAGAAACAACAATAACATATTTACACAGATAATAATATGACCTGGTGTGAGATAGAGATAGAAGAGTATTTCTCTACAACACAGAACTATATATACACACTGCAGTGCTCTTCGGTTGGCATAAAAAAAGGTTAACTGCTCTCAACTGACCCACACGCACAGAAGAGCTAGCTAGATGCTAACACACGGTGGTATTAAAGTCTAAAGGCACTAAAACATCAATCTCTGTCGCTGAACCATATTACATTTGAATTGTAGGGTGTTTAATTATCAAATGTTTACATTTGAGATATTTCACAACATTACTAACCTGGAAAACACAGGCAATGTTTAAGAAGAGTGAAGACACGAACAATCCTTGAAGCTTCCCAAGTTTCCTCTGAGGGGAGGGAGAGAAAATACCCACACCTAAAAAGTGACCTACGGGCAACTACTTCACTACACATTAGTTCCGCTCTTCATTTCTGTCTTTACACTAACATGGATGGAAAACGGCTATAACCTCTGTCAATAAAAAGCGATTGACAAAAAAAACATACAGTATATATTCCACATTGTGAAGGCATCACACACTTCCCGACAAACAAAAGTGGCTCCTGACACTTAAGAATAACAGAATCATAAACTCATCTTGCACAATCTAATAAAACATTTTTTTCCATTGGAACAATTCATTTTTATCAACTCAAATATCACAACATTCATGAATTGTTTCCAACAGATGTGTACAACTGTGAGTGTTTTAAATGTCAATAACAGGTAGCAGAGTGTGTGGCAGGTAAGTACATATATGGGTTTATAATTGGTTGGTGGAATGGATAGGGATAAGCTGGAATGTGTTGCATTTGAGTGTACTGTGTTGGATATGTTTCAACTGCGCTAATGGTAGGGCGTAACTGATAGGTTGGTTGGCCAAGAGAGGGGTATGTGAACACATAGCCTGGTCTTCGCTCTCGAGTTGATTGTCTCAGTGGTCTAGGGCTGTCTCGTATTACATTTACTTCTTGGTCCTGATTAACATCTTGCACATTCGATGGCATGGGTTCTAGCCCTTGGTCAGGTCCACTCACATGCAATATCTCTTGTCTCTCAACAGAGTTTCTTATGTCACTGTCACGGTCAGGATGAGATTCTTGTCCTGACTCAGCTGCCCTTGTAAGCTCTGGCTGATATGGGGTCTCCCGTGTTATAATGTGTTCGTGGAATTCACTCTTTCTGTTCTGGTGTACTGTAGGGACCCGGAGCCAATATTGACAAGGATTTTGATCCTCATCACTGTCATCATCTGAACCACTGCCTGACCTTTGTGCTTGTTCAATGTTCTGTGTGTGTGTTTGGCTTCTTTTAAGTTTCTTCTGCGATTGGGCTGTTTTATCAGGTAAGCTTTGAGGGGTCTCAACTGGCAAGTCATTAACTTGTAATAACAAGTTTCTGTGTAGTGTGCGGGTGTAGCAGCCTCCAGATTCTGGGATCACTTTGTAGACAGGGTTGTCCCCTACTTGTTCTTTTACCACATAGATTTTCTGTTCCCAGTAAGGTCTCAGTTTACCAGGTCCGCCTCTTTGACTCAAATTGCGGACAAGGACTCTGTCTCCGACTTGAAGAGTCACTCCTCGGCATCTCTTATCATAATGTTCCTTTCCCTTTGCGCTTGATTGTTGGCTGTTTGAATTAGCAGTCCGGTATGCCTCACTCATCTTTCTAGCCCATTTCGCAACATATCCTTTTGGACTGTCAACTCCTTCATCATTCATGAGCCCAAAGAGAAGGTCAACTGGGAGATGGGGGTGTCTGCCATACAATAAGTAATAGGGTGAAAAGCCTGTAGCCTCATGTTTTGTGCAGTTGTATGCATGCAGGACATGGGGTAAATGGTCCTTCCACTGTTCCTTCTCCTTTTCTCCAAGGGTCCTTAACATTTGCAACAGTGTACGGTTTAGCCTTTCAGCTGGGTTGGACTGTGGGTGGTAGGGGGAAGTCCTTGAGTGCCCAATACCAGACAGTTGCCTGAGTCTCCTGAACAATTCGTTTTCAAATTCCCGGCCTTGATCGTGGTGGAGTTTGGTGGGGTACCCAAATCTAGGGATGAAGTCATTGAACAGTTGATCGGCTGCTGTCTTGCCAGCTTTGTTACGGGTGGGATAGGCCTGTGCAAAACGAGTGAAATGGTCTATAACAACCAAAATGTACTCAAACCCTCCACGGCTAGCTTCTAAATGCAGAAAGTCAATACACACGAGCTCCAAAGGTGAGTTTGATGTAATGTTACTCATGGGTGCTCTTTCAATGTGGGTTTTTTCTGCTTGATACAGGGGCACTTTTTAGCTACATACTCTTCAATATCCCTTTTCATGAAAGGTCAGTAGAACCTGGCTCTTGCTAAGTTTAGCACCTTTTCGACACCTATATGGCCCATGCGGTTGTGAAGGTGGACAAGAACTGTCTGCTTATAGGTGGCGGGAATTACTAGTTGTCTTCTTTCTTTAGTCTTCCTATAAAGAAGGTCATCCTCTATAACTAGTCTATTCCATTCTCGTAACAGTTTTCTGATGTTTATGTCAGTTTTAAGTTTGTCCACCTGTGTGAGTGTCATGTCTTTCTCTTTAAGTTCCATAACTTTTCCAACTGCTGCATCTTTCCTTTGTTCTCTGACCAACTCGTCATGACTTATCTGTGGCAGAGGTTCCGTTTGGGGTTGGTCCTCAGATATAAAGTTAAGAGCTGCCACCCAGGCTACATCCCCTTGTTGGCCTCGCCGACCTCCTTCCCATATTGCACCTACCGCTTCTTGAGATAGTTCTTCGGAACACTCATCTATTAAGGATCCAATATCCAAGGGGCAGCGAGACAAAGTGTCTGCATCGATGTTACTTCTGCCGGGTCTATATTTTATATCAAAATCGAAATCCGCGAGCTGACCCACCCAACGGTAACCCACAGCATTGAGTTTGGCAGTGCTAAGCACATATGTCAAAGGATTGTTGTCTGTGTAGACCGTGAAGTGGGGTGCGTAAAACAGATAATCCCTAAATTGATCACACACTGCCCACTTCAGGGCTAAAAACTCAAGCTTCCCACTATGTAGATGGTAATTCTGCTCTGCTGGTGTCAATGTACGTGAACCATATCCAATAATCCTCATCTTTCCATTTTGCTTCTGATAGAGAACTGCTCCTAAGCCTTTCTGGGAAGCATCTGTGTGGAGAACAAAAGGGCTGTCAAAATCGGGGTAGGCCTGTACTGGGGGTTTGGTGAGCATGTCAATTAGGCTTTCCAGGACTCTTTGGTGATCCTCACACCAGTTCACTGGCGTTCGAGATGACTGCTGGGCACTCTTGTTCTTTCCATGTGGCGCATGAGGCTGTTGGTTGTCGATCCTCACCTGGAGCAGGTCATACAAAGGTTTTGCTATTCTTGAGAAATCCTGCACATATGTCCGATAGTAACTCAAAAATCCCATTAACTGCCTGACATCTCCAACTGTCTGTGGTGTCTTTTGTGCCAGTGCCTGGACAGCTTCTAGGTCTTTGGGATCAACTCTCACACCTTCAGCTGAAACTAGTCGACCAACATACCGGACCTCTTTGCGAAATAACTCACACTTCTCAGGTTTTAACTTCACTCCATGTCGTTGTAAAGCTTGGAGGACTTTGCGCAGCACCTCCAAGTGCTCGTCAAATGATTTGGCATAACACAGCACATCGTCGAGGTAAGGGATGCAGCATTCGTCTCGGAGGGCGCTGAGCATCTCCTTCATGCTCCTTTGGAATGCAGCTGGGGCATTTGATAGTCCAAATGGGATCCTGACCCATTCGTACAGACCCCAAGGAGTTGTGAATGCCGTCAGATATCTTGACCCCTCGGCAATGAAGCCCTGATGGTAAGCTTTTCCTTGATCGAGAATTGAGAACCAGTTGTAACCTCCCAGGGAGTCAGTGAGGTCCTGGATCCTGGGCAAGGGGTGTCTGTCAGGTACAGTTTTATTATTCAGAAGCCTATAGTCTATACATAGCCGTAAGGTGCCATCTTTTTTTCCTACACATATGACTGGGGCTGCATAAGGAGACCGGGACTTAACAATCCATCCCTTCACTAAAAGCTCTTGAAGGTACTCTTTTACTTCTTTGTAAAGGGGTTTTGGGATTGATGCATAGGACTTTTGAACTGGAATGTCATCTTTGACTATGACCTCCATTTGAAGGGACGGGATGCAACCGATGTCATCACTAGTACGGGAAAATGCACCGGACTCCTCACAAAGTACCTTCTTCACTAGTTCCTGTTGTTCGAGACTCAGGTGGTTGAGATCGACAGGGGGCAACCAATGCTCAACAGGGTTGTTTGAAGAGACTGCCCTTACCTCAGTTGCACTATATTTTGCATTTGTCTGTGCAGTCTGCCGGGTGTCTGGTGTATCTGTCTCTAAAATTTTGTCAATGTGTTGTATAGTCCCCATGGCAGTTCTCTTTGGTAAAATAATGTCATGTTTTGAATGGTTGGCAACAGGTATTTTTATGTAAGGTTGTTGACTGTTGTAGATCTCTAAAACACCGTCTCCTACACTGAACCGTCTTAAAGCTGTATTTTCCTCCATGGGTTCATACAGGACTAGTGGGTCTGAGGTGTTGAAGTTTTGCGGTATTCTACACCACACATGTACAGTTTTTCCAGCTGGGATGATGATGTTATCTTTTCCTACCCTCACTGTGACTTGGTCGCAGTTTGCTTCATGGGGAACCTGGAGAATGTTTACCATGGCTTTTATTTCATCTGCTTCCATCTTAAATGCGCGACATAGGAGGCTGGTAACCCTGGCGGCTGCATCCCCAGATGACTCCGATCTCTTGATGATTGTCTCAATCACATTTGCACCTACAAGTGGCTGGGATAGCGACAACTGGCTGACTAGGAATGGGACTCGTATAGTTAGGTTTGGATTATCATTACCTGCCAGATTAGCAGTAAATTCAACCCACCCATTATAGGGGATTGCTTGTCCATTTACCGCATAAACATCCAGGTTCTCCTCAATAAGTTCCTTGAGTGGCCTTACTGCATAGTCAGGAATGTGTGTATTTGCCCAATCACGATCAATTATGCTCACCTGGGAGCCTGAATCAAATAGGACACTTACGGGATAGCCACTTATTAGGCAATCCAACAGACTTGTATTACCAACCAAAGGTGCTACGGGAATTGGGGTACGATTGCCTGAAACCATTTCTGTTTTGCCTCTGTCACTTTTAGTTCTTTGTGTTACGAGTTCAGTGGCTAAGCTTATTGGTGGGGACTTGAGTTGTGCATTGGACTCTGGCTGTCCCTCGACAGAGACCGCATTTCGTTTAACTGAAACTTAATCCGCTTCAAACACCCCACTGCTCTGTGTCCAGCTTGTCCACACGTGAAACAGTGGTTACACTCGGGCACATTCTGTTCAGTGCATTTACAGCAGAAAGCTGTCCTTATCTTGCTTTGACTTGGATTTTGAGCTGGGGGTTGTTGGGGCTGTCGATTGACTAGAGGCTGTGAGACAAAATTAGACGGGGCTTGTGGTCGGATTGGCAGTGCGGGGGTATGGGTGCTAACCGCTTGCCGTTCCATCAGTGTTGTCACCAGTTGTGTCAGGTCAGCGACTTGGTCACTGAGTTGCTCCAGTGTCTGTGTGTCTGTGCTATTTACAGTTGCATATCTACCTTGTTCATAACAATGGCCCTCTGTGTCCACTTTGGCACTGTTAGCATGTATTGTTTTCTGACGGGTTGTTTGACCAAGTCTACGAAGGTGTTCATTTTCATCATTAATGATTTTCATGACATGGCTGAGGATTTCTTCATCGCTTATTTGGTGGTTAGAAATGATGGGCCTCAGTCTCTGCCGAAGGTCAGCATATTTGGCTCCAAACCCCTGGTAAATTGTGTGGAGGAACACTTCCTGGATTGTCTTTGGATCATAAGAAACGTCTGTGCCAGCCTGCCTTGACTGAAATAACAATTTTTGTTTTAGCCCAATCATGCGATAAAGGAACTGTCGGGGTGACTCATGTTCAGTTTGTCGAGCACACATTAGCTCCTGGAACATTTCGGTGGTTGCTTTTTCACCCAGGTGGGACCTTAGGAAGCCCTTGAGTTCAGGGATGCTAATTTCATCTTTGTTTACAAGCATGTCTCGAAAAGTGCCTGGTTTAACAACCCTTAAAACCCCTCTGACTACTTCTGGCCCTGTAAAACCCCCTTTAACCCCTTCATTAATTTGTTTGCAAACATTGTTGTAGCTAATGTCTGATGTATGATCTGCAATTTGTCCACCATGTACTTTAAATTCTCGGCGCTGAAAATAGGTGAGGTCGTTAAAGGGAACTAACCTCTCAGTCATCTGATGTGGCTTACAAGGTTGGGTGTAGTGGGTTGAGCAATACCTTCAGCCTCATACTGTCTAAGCCTTTCACCTAACTCAGCGTTTCTCAAAGTGTGGGGCGCGCCCCACTGGTGGGGAATAGAGACATGACAGGTGGGGCGCGAGGAACGGGAGGAAATGTCACTTTAAATGGTTTTTATTTTTATTATATTCTTAGATTTTTTTTTTTTTTACTGTACTTTCATTTTCTATACACACTGTAAATCACTTTGTGATTCTGTCTGTGAAATCCGCTATATAAATAAATGTAAATTACTTATTTTTCCTGTAGGCTTTAAATTTCTAGGTAGGTGCGAACGTTTGACAGCCATAGAAACAGTAACTAATGGGGGCGGGGCTAAGCGGAACAAACTTTTGCGCGGATAGGTAGCAGGCTAATCAATATCCACTCATCGGGCAGAGAGCTGTGTCCATTCTTCTCCCCTTTGCCACATCTTATCTGTGTGAGATCGGCTTTTCAGCTGTTGCTTCACTCAAAACGAAGTACAGGTCTCAGCTGAACATTGAGCATGACTTAAGAGTGGCAGTGTCAAGCCTGCAACCCTGATTTGAAAAGCTGTGCAGTGCAAAACAGGCTCATTGCAGCCACTAATGCTGGAGTACTGTAAAACTCATGTTCACTGGCCCTGTCTTGCCAAATGCATAGCTCCTCCTTTTTTTTTTTTGCAAAGATTGCAAAGGGGCACTTTTATTTTATTGATTATTAAACTTGATGCAAGTTATTTGATTTATTATTGAACTTAATGCAAGTTATAACACTTTTATTTGATTTATTATTTAACTTGATGCAAGTTAACACTTTTATTTGATTTATTATTGAACTTGATGCAAGTTATAACACTTTTTTTGATTTATTATTGAACTTGATGCAAGTTATAACACTTTTGTTTTATTTATTATTGAACTTGATGCAAGTTATTTTATTTATTATTGAACTTGATGCAAGTTATACCACAGCTGCACAGTTATTTTATTTATTATTGAACTTGATGTTATTTTATGTTATTGAGTTTGAATGTATACAACTTGATGTTACTTGATGTTCAATAAATTTGAAAGTGTTAAGCTTGGCATTAGCGTTCTGTTGGGGCGATGGGGGCAGGTGGGGCTTGAAAACTCCCCCTTGTCCAAAGTGGGGGATGACAAAAAAAGTTTGAGAACCACTGACCTAACTCATCATACACTCTTCTAAGTTCTCCTACTGACTGTGAAGTTGTGTCACAGCTTATGTTAGTAGCATTATTAGCATACAGCTTTGTGACTGTGTTGTAGGAATGTTGGTATGATGATGGTAATGAAGTGCCTGTAGTTACAGTGAGTGGGGTGGCGCTAGGCGAAACATGTACAACATCACTGTCTACATTTACAGGTAAATCAGCAGCACCGCAGGAAATCATCTGACGGATTAAATCATTCAGCATCAACAAATTGCCCATACCTTCATCTTCCAGTTCTAGAAAGGCGGGGGACTGAAGATAGGTGATGATAAAGTCCATGGCACCCTCATCATCGCTTACATTTGTCTTGACAAAGTCTTGTTCATCGGCTGCAATGCTCCTTGCTACTTGGTGAAGATCGGCACTTGAGAGCCGAAACAAGTTCTTTTTGATACTCCACACCATTTCCTTACGCGCGCCTGTCATGGTGGAGAGTTTAGTAGTTTTACAACGTGATCTTGTTGAATCAGATGTGCTCGCGGGATGGCTGGTGGCCCCTGGTTAAACAGCACGGCTCCCTCTGTGATGCTGGAATCCTGCTCACTGTGGAGACCTGCTGGCTCCCTTGTAGGCTGCAGTCACCCTGGTTTTACGGTTCTGATATCTCTGGATCAGCTCCTCCGCTTAAGTGGACGAGAGATCCCGGACGAGCCCCCACTATTTGTTACCGGTCTCACAGGCGTGTGAGTTCAGTAGACAAAAGGTTGTGTTCATAGTCTAACCCCTGGAAAACACAGGCAATGTTTAAGAAGAGTGAAAACACGAACAATCCTTGAAGCTTCCCAAGTTTCCTCTCTTTATTACACATTATATATATTTCCTATAATCCCCAATAACAATATAATTATTATTCTCTAAATGTAATATTACATTCTCAAAACATATATTCTACATAGCACAATAGCTATTATAATGGTATATACTACTGTATATTCACATTTCTATATATTGTTGTTACAGAAACATCTTGAGTAATAGACTCATTTACAAATGGGGAAGTATCATTTAGACATGAAATGTCCTTGGGAAGTATACTTGGAGTCATACAAAATGTATCCACATTACTCAGTTCATTATCTATTTACAAATATAAGAAACAACAATAACATATTTACACAGATAATAATATGACCTGGTGTGAGATAGAGATAGAAGAGTATTTCTCTACAACACAGAACTATATATACACACTGCAGTGCTCTTCGGTTGGCATAAAAAAAGGTTAACTGCTCTCAACTGACCCACACGCACAGAAGAGCTAGCTAGATGCTAACACACGGTGGTATTAAAGTCTAAAGGCACTAAAACATCAATCTCTGTCGCTGAACCATATTACATTTGAATTGTAGGGTGTTTAATTATCAAATGTTTACATTTGAGATATTTCACAACATTACTAACCTGGAAAACACAGGCAATGTTTAAGAAGAGTGAAGACACGAACAATCCTTGAAGCTTCCCAAGTTTCCTCTGAGGGGAGGGGGAGGGAATACCCACACCTAAAAAGGGACCTACGGGCAACTACTTCACTACACATTAGTTCCGCTCTTCATTTCTGTCTTTACACTAACATGGATGGAAAACGGCTATAACCTCTGTCAATAAAAAGCGATTGACAAAAAAAACATACAGTATATATTCCACATTGTGAAGGCATCACATCTACTCAATCTGATAGACTATTCTGTTGTTCATAATATAAAAAACACTGTTGTTTCATTAGATACTGAAAAAGCATTTCATAGAGTGTATTGGAATTTTTTTCAAGCTACTCTACAGAAATTTGGATTCGGAGACTCATTTATAGCATGGATTAAGGTTCTATATAGTTTCCCCACAGCTTCAGTTCGAACAAACAACAAAAACTCTCCAAGGTTTCATTTTATGAGGGGCACTAGGGAAGGTTGTCCACTTTCTCTGTCACTGTTTGCTATAGACATAGAGACTTAGACTTAGACTTCCTTTTATTGTCATTCAAATTTGAACTTTACACTATAATCAGTAGCCTTGATGTCTCCCAATTTTAATCGCATTTTTAGTCCCCACAAGCATACATATCTACCTCACGCTACAGTACACACATCAATAAGGACTGGAGGTTGGCTGTAACGGCTGACCTCCTAATTTTAACTACACAGTAGACACTCTGGGGGCCTTATACACTCCCACATCACATGCATGGGTGGGTTGTGGTTCGGGAGTGCGGCGCGCCCCTCATTGCATCTTCGACCGGCGTGGACTCCGGGGACTGCGGTGTGGTGGCCTGCCATTCACTCGCTGAGGGTGTGAGATTTGTATTTATTTATTTATTCTATTAAATGTTTGGGGCGGCGTGGCAAAGTTGGTAGAGTGGCCGTGACAGCAATCGGAGCGTTGCTGGTTACTGGGGTTCAATCCCCACCTTCTACCATCCTAGTCATGGCCGTTGTGTCCTTGGGCAAGACACTTCACCCTTGCTCCTGATGGCTGCTGGTTAGCGCTTTGCATGGCAGCTCCCGCCATCAGTGTGTGAATGTGTGTGTGAATGGGTGAATGTGGAAATACTGTCAAAGAGCTTTGAGTACCTTGAAGGTAGAAAAGTGCTATACAAGTATAACCCATTTATCATTTATTAGTTGTTTGTGGGGTTGTTCCAGGTTTCGCTTCCTGTTGGACGAGGTCCGTGCCCGTCTGATCAGGCCTTGTGCAGTAGGTTGTGTGTCGGTGACTTTTTTTTTTGTCCTGTCCAGCTACTCAGGCAAATTGTATTGTTGATGTAGATGCCCATATTTACTGTACAGATTTACTTTACAAAAGAGACGTGTGCGATACTTCTCTTGTATGGATTTATATTATTATTTGGCGTAGCCGGACCGGAGCAGGACGGGATAGAAAGAGAACCAAAGGAAGACAGAGGAGGAAATTGCGGGGACAAGAGGGGGGATACAAGTGACCACCGTCCCCACGCAGCCAGGCGGGCCGGTAATAGGCCAGCAGGGCCAGCAGCAGGCCATTGACAGATGCGCCCAGCAGAGTACAAGGCACGGAGAAGCAAGAGACAGCCAGCCCCCAAGCCGGCGAGAGATCACACCCCAAGGCAGAAAGGTGGGACGCCCCATCCCGAAGGGCCCAGGGACTCCCCGTAGCCGGAATTTGAACTTTACAGTTCAGATAAGAACATACATTTAATTGCATTACCTCGTTGTAGTGCAGGATAAAAGAGCATTAAGGTGCAGATATAAATACATTTACATTACTGTGCAGATAAACATATTGCACTTTTGCATATGCATCCATGTTTATGGATGTATGTTATATTGTCTTTATATTCCAGTGAGTTAATCCGTTTTTGGGGGGAATTGAGGGGATTATTATGATGCGTTCAAGAGTCTTATGTCCTGAGGGAAGAAGCTGTTACAGACCCTGGAGGCTCTGCTATTTAGGCTGCGGAACCTCTTTCTAGAGTCCAGCAGTGAAAACAGTCCTTGGTAGGGGTGGGAGGAGTCTCCACAGATTTTATAAGCCCTGGTCAGGCAGCAGCTTTTTTGCGATTTCCCAGATAGGAGGAAGAGGCGTCCTGATGATCTTTTCCGCCATCCTCACCACTCTCTGCAGAGACTTCCAGTCTGAGGCACTGCAGGCTCTAGTCCAGACAGAGATGCTGTTGGTCAGTAGGCTCTCTATAGTGCCTCTGTAGAATGTAGTGAGAATGGGAGGAGGGAGCGGTGCTTTTTTCATGCGACGCAAAAAGTGCATGCGCTGCTGAGCTCTTTTTACAAGAGCTCCGGTGTGTAGGGACCAGGTCATATTGTCAGTTATCTGCACCCCTAGGAACTTGGTGCTGCTTACCATCTCCACTGCTGTGCTGTTGATGAAGAGTGGTGTGTCGTTGGACTGGTGCCTCCTGAAGTCGACGATGATCTTCTTGGTCTTGTCGACGTTCAGGACCAGGTTGTTGGTTCTGCACCAGTCCACCAGATGTTTTACCTCCTCCCTGTAGTCCATGTCGTTGTTGTCACGGATGAGGCCCACTAATGTTGTGTTGTCCGCATACTTCACAATCTGGTTAGTAGTGGACCTGGAACAGCAGTCATGGGTCATCAATGTGAACAGCAGCGGACTCAGGACGTAGCCCTGGGGGGAGCCGTTGCTCAGGGAGATGGCACTGGAGGTGTTGTCGCGCACTCTCACAGACTGGTGTCTGTTTGTGAGGAAGTTAAGCAGCCAGTTGCATAGGGGGTTACTGAAACCAAGGGGGGTCCATTTGCTCACCAAGTGCTGCGGGATGATGGGGTTGAACGCCGAGCTGAAGTCCAGAAACAACATCCGCACGTGTGTGTCCTTTCCTTCCAGATGTGCTAAGCTCAGGTGGAGTGCAGAGGAGATGGCGTCCTCTGTGGAGCGGTTAGGGCGATAAGCAAACTGGTAAGGGTCAAATGTGGGGGGAGTCTGTAGACAATGTGTTCCTTTACTAGCCTCTCGAAGCACGTCATTATGATAGGGGTGAGTGCCACGGGGCGATACTCATTGAGGGAGGAGATTGTGGGTTTTTTAGGTACTGGAATGATTGTGGCCGTCTTAAAACATGATCGTACCACAGCCTGGGTCAGCGAGGTGTTGAAGATGTCTTTGAGAACCTCAGACAGCTGGTCTGCACATCTGCACATCTACAAATGTTTGATAAATTCCTGTTACGGTGATGCATTGCAGCTGTTGGTGTGACCCCAAGATGAAGAGATCTTAAGGCGACGTGGAGGTAAAAGTTATTTTAATGAGGGAAAACGAAAAAGTACCTGCGTGGCTATACAGCTGTTAATACCCGGTTGGTAAAAATTAAGGCAAGGCACAAAAACACAACAAGACACACTACGAACATTCAATTATGAACCAGCGTCTTAAGGACAGTGACACTGATGGATAAACCATCCTGATTAGTTATCAGAGTCAGGTGAGTCTCCTGTTCTCAAATCAAGAATAGGTGTGGGGATCGGCACTCAGCATCAAGGGTAACGTCAGTGAAAGACAATCCAAAAACAGGAAGAGGAACCCAAATAAAGAAGAACAACTCCAAATAGAATAACACAACACAAACTCCAAAACTGTCGTGCGGGATCATGACAGATCATGTCGAATCTTTATTAAATTGCTGACTGTGGAACTCATGTGGTATGTACAAGTTAATATTACAGCCTTGTCGTAACTGTCAGTAATTTTTACCACTATTCAATTGTAATTGTTTTTTGCAAGTCCATGTAATTTTTTAAGAAAAACTGTGCTTTTTATTTGATGCCCATTATTCACAATCCGTATGTGGAAAATGAACTGACACATTTCTCGTTCCTGTGTGTTCTAAATAGTGAAACACTGCTAATAAGTAGCTGACAATGCAGGTAAATGGGTAAACAATCTATTCCGCCTAACTTGTGATGAAGTCACGGTTGTGCGCTGTCATTTCCAAACTCAACAACACTGCCTTGCTGGCTTTAAACACACTATACGATGACTTACTGTATGTTTGAACGTAAACATGCTGCTATTTTCACTCAACATTAATACAAAAGACACATCAAAATGGGCTGTCCACGAACTGCCTCTTCGCCTTGCCCTTTTGGATACCGACGAAGGATACAACCAACATTTACAGACAACAACCCTTGGTAACATTTACATTATTAATTTTACACATAGTCAACACTCACTTACTTTGAGTAGCATACACACGCCACGTATTCATCAAAGGTTTCAAATAAACCTTGTAAACCGCAGTCCTGCCCTGGTTGTCGCCTCCTTCTCTTCTCTGATACATAACAGATCGCTGTGGAACCTCCACCTGATGGGACAACTTTGACAGGCAAGACTTTTTGATGTGTGTCATAAGAAAGGTGCAACATTGTCTTATGTTTTTAGTCCTTGTTTAACGACAAGTTAAGTTACGTGTTTTGCTTCCATTTTTTGTAGACGGAGCCGGGCGCGACCATGCTTGCGCAAAAAAAGCGACCAAGCAACTAAAAAAAGAACATAATGTAGCATCCTCCTTGTAGTGTGTACTGATGTTAAAGACAATACACACTTCATTACACATACAGTATATTATATCACTATATCCATGATTAAATGCTTTATAATTCCATGAGAGTTTTGCAGCGGTACACGCACGTCTGTGGGCTTAATATAGACACTTAAACATGCAAAATGGTTTCCTTGGCTCGTGCTCGATAGGCGACGATCTACATTTCTGCCAGTGGGTGCTTTGTGTGTGTGTATTAGTGTTGTCCCTATACCAATATTTTGGTACCGATACCAAAAGTTTTTTTGTACTTTTCAGTACTTTTGTAAATAAAGGGGACCACAAAAAATGTCATTGTTGCCTTTATTTTAACAAAAAAATCTTAGGGTACCTTAAACATATGTTTCTTATTGCAATGTTGTCCTTAAATAAAATAGTGAACGTACTAGACAACTTGTATTTTAGTAGTAAGTAAGCAAAACAAGGCTCCTAATTTAGCTGCTAATGTATGCAGTAACATATTGTGTCATTCTATTATTTTGTCAAACTTATTAAGGACAAGTGGTAGAAAATGTATTATTAATCTACTTGTTCATTTACTGTTAATATCTGGTTATTTTCTGTTTCAACATGTTCTATCTACACTTCTGTTAAAATGTAATAATCACTTATTCTTCTGTTGTTTGATACTTTACATTAGTTTTGGATGATACCACAAATGTGGGTATCAATCCGATACCAAGTAATTACAGGATCATACATTGGTTATATTCAAAGTCCTCATGTGTCCAGGGACATATTTCCTGAGTTTAAAAACATAATATAAATAAAAAGGAACAAAAAAATATTTTGTGATGTTAAAAAATATCGATGTAATCATAGTAGTATCGACTAGATATGCTATTGTACGTGGTATCATTACAGTGGATGTTAGGTGTAGATCCACCAATGGTTTTTGTTCATATTGTAACGTCCCGGAAGAGTTGGTGCTGCAGGGAATTCTGGGAATTTGTTCTGTAGTGTTTATGTCGTGTTGCGGTGCAAATATCCTTCCAAAATGTGTCTGTCGTTGTTGTTTAGTGTGGTTTCACTATATGGCACATGTTTATGACAGTGTTGGCATTGTTCATACTGCCATTCTTAGTGTGACATGTATGGCTGTTGAGTAAGTATGCGCTTCATTCGCTCGTGTGTAATGTGTTCAAATTTAAGACGATTGAGTCATTGGTTCATTATCGGGCACAAGGCTTTGTTAATTGTAGACACTATGATTTATGAGTTTTTTATCATGTGAAACGGACCAAACCCGCCACAAAATTACCAACAACGAGATTGATTTTTAAGAAATTATTGTAAAGATTGAAAGTTGCAATCCTCACGTGGGTGCTCAGCATTGTCGGCGCCTATGCTTCACTGCACATGTAATACATTACTATGTTGCTGACAGAGGTGGGTAGTAAAGAGCTACATTTACTTCGTTACATCTACTTGAGTAACTTTTGGGATAAATTGTACTTCTAAGAATCATTTTAATGCAACATACTTTTACTTTTACTTGAGTATATTTATAGAGAAGAAACGCTACTTTTACTGCGCTCCATTTATCTACATTCAGTTCACTGATTTTTATTGATCTGTTAATGCACGCTTTGTTTGTTTTGGTTTGTCAGACAGACCTTCAAAGTAGGATCTATCGCATGCCTGCGTTTCACCAATCAAATGCAGTCACTGGTGACGTTTGACTCCGTTTCACCAATCAAACAGAGCCAGGCGGTCACATGATTAACAAGCTTAAGCTTACATGAACTCAACGTCAAATTTGAGGAAGCACATCGCGGCAAGTAACCTTAGTAGATATTTTGGCTGTCACCGTAG
The DNA here is from genome assembly GCF_033978785.1 of Entelurus aequoreus. Taxonomy (NCBI): domain Eukaryota; kingdom Metazoa; phylum Chordata; class Actinopteri; order Syngnathiformes; family Syngnathidae; genus Entelurus; species Entelurus aequoreus. Next base: position 49,618,272 of record NC_084743.1, on the reverse strand, counting down.
GCTGATGTTAGCTTCCCTGCTATGAATCACTGTCAAATGTACATCGTGTGGGGACATTTATTAACGCACTGCAGCCTCATAGACACACACACACACACACACACACACACACATACATAGAAACACCAATCAGTGTGTTCCCAGATGCAACCTACAGCTATCAGTTTATGGTTTGCGTAAAGGCTAACTTTTTATTTTCCTTTGTAATCTCTGCCTACTGAGCCTATGGTGCTGTTAAGTTATTGTGGCTCAATTTGCCTTAATTTTTTTATGTTAATGTATTATTTTTTAATATTTATTATTGTTTTAGTTGCTTAAGAGATATTCCTGGCTCTGAATTTGCTCATTGCTATTTTTATGTTTTTGTGCATTATTTGTTGCCGTCATCATTAAACAAACAGGTTACTCATCAGTTACTCAGTACTTGAGTAGTTTTTTCACAACATACTTTTTATTTTTACTCAAGTAAATATGGGTGACTACTCCTTACTTTTACTTGAGTAATAAATCTCTAAAGTAACAGTACTCTTACTTGAGTACAATTTCTGGCTACTCTACCCACCTCTGGTTGCTGAACATGTTATAATTCTATGAGTGTTGGGTTTCTGCAGCAAAGGCGTGCATTTGCTCTTTGATAATGTTCCCAGGATTCTGTGTACGTGCAGGCTGGTTTTAAAGATAGCGTACGTGTCATTGTACGTCTAGTATAGCACAATAAACAGAATAGGAGGTGTAATGCTGCAACAAGTAAGCTATTGCTGCTTTTTTCAGGCTTCTGATTTGACAGAATGTGCATGACAGCAAGTGTATGTGTTTGTGTGTAAGCAGAGACAGTTTTGAAACTACACTTGTGTGGATGGAGATTGTTTTAACCCCAAATATGTGTTTTTGAAACTCTCCGTATCCGTGTGGACATGGCCTAAAAAACACCCCAAAACCTCTAACGCTCTTTTATATGTATAAGCTGTCCTTCGTTGCCCAAGATGACTGTCTGGAGTCTCAGGTCTAATTTAAGATGGCTCTCATGTGAGCAGTCAGACCAGCTTGGGGGTCTGCAGTCGCGCTGACTGTTGTTGCATTGGAAAAAGCTTGGAGGAGTTGTCGGGTTTTGTCGGTCACGTGCACGCTGATAGTCTTGCTGGCACTGTTCTTCTATGGCAGGGGTGTCCAAAGTGCGGCCCGGGGGCCATTTGCGGCCCGCAGCTAATTGTTTACCGGCCCGCCACACATTCTGGAAATACTATTGTAAAAATAAAAAAGAACATTAAAAAAAGTGGAATGAGGTGAAATCTAACGAGAAAAAGTTGCAATGTTGACACAAAAGCTGCCATGCAAGCTGTTTTTTTTTCTTTTGTCTTTCTTCATTTTTCTTTTTTTGCCATTGCTCCAAAAAAACGAATTATGACAACAAATCCATGTTATAATGAATTATTTTCAGGGTTCCAATTACTTCAAATATTTCACTTTAAAATGTTTTATGTGGTAAATATTGCATATACCTGTATTGTGTAGTAGCCATATAAAAACATCTAAGTGTTCTTTGAAAAAAGCGCATAAAACAAACAAAATAATAGTTCCAGCATAAAATCGACAGATATATCTGAAGTTGATCTCGTAACTTAAGTGTTGAAAGTAAAAGAAAAACCTAATAAAAATGTATCACTTTATGAGTGGGGCAGCTTTTGGATCCCAAATATATTTAGTGATTTTTTATTTATCTTTTCACTGTGATTACTCAAAAATATGAAATAATTAAAATCAATGGTGTCCTGCATTTATGATCTTTTAGGGCTCTAATTACTAAATACTGCATATTTCAGTTTTACTGTAAAAAAAACTAAGTTGTTTTTGACAGAAAAGCCATAAAACATTTTTTTTTTTATTTGCATTACTTTATATCAACTTGAAGTTGATATAGAGATTTACTGTAAGCGTTAAATAATTAAAAAATAATAATAATCTCACTTATTTTTAACATTTTAATGACTGAGACCCTTTATGGTCCCCGGAACCCCTAAAGGTAAAATAAATAAAAAATGCATATATTTTGTTATGGTTTGAAAATGAAACATTTCAAAATGGCCCCCACATGCTTTAATTCTTCCGTGTGCGGCCCTCAGTGGAAAAAGTTTGGATACCCCTGTTCTATGGCTACCACGGCTTTTCACAACAGTCCTTGCCATTTGACTCTGTAGTTCCACTCCCTCACAGAGTTCTTGTGGCATCTTTGTATGCTGCTTTAAGACATATTTGAAATGTTACTTTTGTCCTCCATATCTTGTTTTTCCTTGGCTCAGATCCAAGTAGAACATAGCTTTTGGCAGAGTGTTGTTGGCCTTCCGACCTTCGTGCCCTTCCCAGCGAAGGTGTGACACGGTTATTAGGGATTCAACACTGACTGCATGTGCATGACACAGTACCTTAAGGTCCCAGGTACGGTCTTGCCATTTGATGTTGAGGATGGAGCATAGGTGGCGAAGCTGAAGCCTTGATGTACAAACCCCGTTCCCATATGAGTTGAGAAATTGTGTTAGATGTAAATATAAACGGAATACAATGATTTGCAAATACTTTTCAACCCATATTCAATTGAATGCACTACAAAGACAAGATATTTGATGTTCAAACTCATAAACTCTTTTTTTTTTTTGCAAATAATAATTAACTTAGAATTTCATGGCTGCAACACGTGTTAAAGTAGTTGGGAAAGGGCATGTTCACCACTGTGTTACATGGCCTTTCCTTTTAACAACACTCAGTAAACGTTTGGGAACTGAGGAGACACATTTTTTAAGCTTCTCAAGTGGATTTCTTTCCCATTCTTGCTTGATGTACATCTTAAGTTGTTCAACAGTCCGGGGTCTCCGTTGTGGTATTTTAGGCTTCATAATGCACCACACATTTTCAATGGGAGACAGGTTTGGACTACAGGCAGGCCAGTCTAGTACCCGCACTCTTTTACTATGAAGCCACGTTGATGTAACACGTGGCTTGGCATTGTCTTGCTGAAATAAGCAGGGGCGTCCATGGTAACGTTGCTTGGATGGCAACATATGTTGCTCCAAAACCTGTATGTACCTTTCAGCATTAATGGCGCCTTCACAGATGTGTAAGTTACCCATATCTTGGGCACAAATACACCCCCATACCATCACAGATGCTGGCTTTTCAACTTTGCGCCTATAACAATCCGGATGGTTCTTTTCCTCTTTGGTCCGGAGGACACGACGTCCACAGTTTCCAAAAACAATTTGAAATGTGGACTCGTCAGACCACAGAACACTTTTCCACTTTGTATCAGTGCATCTTAGATGAGCTCAGCCCCAGTGAAGCTGACGGCGTTTCTGGGTGTTGTTGATAAACGGTTTTCGCCTTGCATAGGAGAGTTTTAACTTGCACTTACAGATGTAGCGACCAACTGTAGTTACTGACAGTGGGTTTCTGAAGTGTTCCTGAGCCCATGTGGTGATATCCTTTACACACTGATGTTGCTTGTTGATGCAGTACAGCCTGAGGGATCGAAGGTCACGGGCTTAGCTGCTTACGTGCAGTGATTTCTCCAGATTCTTTGAACCCTTTGATGATATTACGGACGGTAGATGGTGAAATCCCTAAATTCCTTGCAATAGCTGGTTGAGAAAGGTTTTTCTTGAACTGTTCAATTTGCTGAAAGATAAAAACAAAGGACCCATATTTCCCTCGCCCGGACGCGGGTCACCGGGGCCCCCCTCTGGAGCCAGGCCCGGAGGTGGGGCACGATGGCGAGCGCCTGGTGGCCGGGCCTGTCCCCATGGGGCCCGGCCGGGCACAGCCCGAAAAGGCAACGTGGGTCCCCCCTCCAATGGGCTCACTACCCATAGCAGGGGTCATAGAGGTCGGGTGCGAAGTGAGCTGGGCGGCAGCCGAAGGCAGGGCACTTGGCGGTCCGATCCTCGGCTACAGAAGCTAGCTCTTGGGACGTGGAACGTCACCTCGCTGGGGGGGAAGGAGCCTGAGCTAGTGCCCGAGGTGGAGAAGTTCCGGCTAGACATAGTCGGACTCACTTCGACGCACAGCAAGGGCTCTGGAACCAGTTTTCTCGAGAGGGGCTGGACTCTCTTCCACTCTGGCGTTGCCGGCAGTGAGAGGCGAAGGGCTGGGGTGGCAATTCTTGTTGCCCCCTGGCTCAGAGCCTGCATGTTGGAGTTCAACCCGGTGGACGAGAGGGTAGCTTCCCTCCGCCTTCGGGTGGGGAATGGGTCCTGACTGTGGTTTGCGCTTACGCGCCAAACCGCAGCTCAGAGTACCCACCCTTTTTGGATTCGCTCGAGGGAGTACTTGAGAGTGCTCCCCCGGGTGATTCCCTCGTTCTACTGGGGCACTTCAACGCTCATGTTGGCAGCGACAGTGAAACCTGGAGAGGCGTGATTGGGAAGAATGGCCGCCCGGATCTGAACCCGAGCGGTGTTTTGTTATTGGACTTTTGTGCCCGTCACAGATTGTCCATAACGAACACCATGTTCAAACATAAGGGTGTCCATATGTGCACTTGGCACCAGGACACCCTAGGGCGCAGTTCCATGATTGACTTTGTAGTTGTGTCGTCGGATTTGCGGCCTCATGTTTTGGACACTCGGGTGAAGAGAGGGGCGGAGCTTTCTACCGATCACCACCTGGTGGTGAGTTGGCTGCGATGGTGGGGGAGGATGCCGGACAGACCTGGCAGGCCCAAACGCATTGTGAGGGTCTGCTGGGAACGTCTGGCAGAGTCTCCTGTCAGAGAGAGTTTCAATTCCCACCTGCGGAAGAACTTTGAACATGTCACGAGGGAGGTGCTGGACATTGAGTCCGAATGGACCATGTTCCGCACCTCTATTGTCGAGGCGGCTGATTGGAGCTGTGGCCGCAAGGTAGTTGGTGCCTGTCGTGGTGGTAATCCTAGAACCCGTTGGTGGACACCGGCGGTGAGGGATGCCGTCTAGCTGAAGAAAGAGTGCTATCGGGTTATTTTGGCTCATAGGTCTCCTGAGGCAGCGGACAGGTACCGAAAGGCCAAGCGGTGTGCGGCTTCAGCGGTCGCGGAGGCAAAAACTCGGACATGGGAGGAGTTCGGTGAAGCCATGGAAAACGACTTCCGGACGGCTTCGAAGCGATTCTGGACCACCATCCGCCGCCTCAGGAAGGGGAAGCAGTGCACTATCAACACCGTGTATGGTGAGGATGGTGTTCTGCTGACCTCGACTGCGGATGTTGTGGATAGGTGGAGGGAATACTTAGAAGACCTCCTCAATCCCACCAACACGTCTTCCTATGAGGAAGCAGTGCCTGGGGAATCTGTGGTGGGCTCTCCTATTTCTGGGGCTGAGGTTGCTGAGGTAGTTAAAAAGCTCCTCGGTGGCAAGGCCCCGGGGGTGGATGAGATCCGCCCGGAGTTCCTTAAGGCTCTGGATGCTGTGGGGCTGTCTTGGTTGACAAGACTCTGCAGCATCGCGTGGACATCGGGGGCGGTACCTCTGGATTGGCAGACCGGGGTGGTGGTTCCTCTCTTTAAGAAGGGGAACCGGAGGGTGTGTTCTAACTATCGTGGGATCACACTCCTCAGCCTTCCCGGTAAGGTCTATTCAGGTGTACTGGAGAGGAGGCTACGCCGGATAGTCGAACCTCGGATTCAGGAGGAACAGTGTGGTTTTCGTCCTGGTCGTGGAACCGTGGACCAGCTCTATACTCTCGGCAGGGTCCTTGAGGGTGCATGGGAGTTTGCCCAACCAGTCTACATGTGTTTTGTGGACTTGGAGAAGGCATTCGACCGTGTCCCTCGAGAAGTCCTGTGGGGAGTGCTCAGAGAGTATGGGGTATCGGACTGTCTGATTGTGGCGGTCCGCTCCCTGTATGATCAGTGCCAGAGTTTGGTCCGCATTGCCGACAGTAAGTCGGACACGTTTCCAGTGAGGGTTGGACTCCGCCAAGGCAGGCCTTTGTCACAGATTCTGTTCATAACTTTTATGGACAGAATTTCTAGGCGCAGTCAAGGCGTTGAGGGGGTCTGGTTGGTGGCTGCAGGATTAGGTCTCTGCTTTTTGCAGATGATGTGGTACTGATGGCTTCATCTGGCCAGGATCTTCAGCTCTCACTGGATCGGTTCGCAGCTGAGTGTGAAGCGGCTGGGATGAGAATCAGCACCTCCAAGTCCGAGTCCATGGTTCTCGCCCGGAAAAGGGTGGAGTGCCATCTCCGGGTTGTGGAGTAGACCCTGCCCCAAGTGGAGGAGTTCAAGTAGCTCGGAGTCTTGTTCACGAGTGAGGGAAGAGTGGATCGTGAGATCGACAGGCGGATCGGTGCGGCGTCTTCAGTAATGCGGACGCTGTATCGATCCGTTGTGGTGAAGAAGGAGCTGAGCCGGAAGGCAAAGCTCTCAATTTACCAGTCGATCTACGTTCCCATCCTCACCTATGGTCATGAGCTTTGGGTTATGACCGAAAGGACAAGATCACGGGTACAAGCGGCCGAAATGAGTTTCCTCCGCCAAGTGGCGGGGCTCTCCCTTAGAGATAGGGTGAGAAGCTCTGCCATCCGGGGGGAGCTCAAAGTAAAGCCGCTGCTCCTCCACATCGAGAGGAGCCAGATGAGGTGGTTCGAGCATCTGGTCAGGATGCCACCCGAACGCCTCCCTAGGGAGGTGTTTAGGGCACGTCCGACCGGTAGGAGGCCACGGGGAAGACCCAGGACACGTTGGGAAGACTATGTCTCCCGGTTGGCCTGTGAACGCCTCGGGATCCCCGGGAGGAGCTGGACGAAGTGGCTGGGGAGAGGGAAGTCTGGGTTTCCCTGCTTAGGCTGCTGCCCCCGCGACCCGACCTCGGATAAGCGGAAGAAGATGGATGGATGGATGGATCTTCAATTTGCTCACGCATTTGTTGACAAAGTGGTGACCCTCGCCCCATCCTTGTTTGTGAATGACTGAGCATTTCATGTAATCTACTTTTATACCCAATCATGGCACCCACCTGTTCCCAATTTGCCTGTTCACCTGTGGGATGTTCCAAATAAGTGTTTGATGAGCATTCCTCAACTTTATCCGTATTTATTGCCACCTTTCCTAACTTCTTTGTCACGTGTTGCTGGCATCAAATTCTAAAGTTAATGATTATTTGCAACAAAAAAAAATGTTTATCAGTTTGAACATCAAATATGTTGTCTTTGTAGCATATTCAACTGAATGTGAGTTGAAAATTATTTGCAAATCATTGTATTCCATTTATATTTACATCAAACACAATTTCCCCACTCATATGGAAACGGGGTTTGTATCTCCAATGGAGTGGCACACTCAATGGAATCAAGCAGGCATTGAAGAACTGCAGCTGAGTAAAGTTTCACTTTAGTTTACATGCTGATGTTATGACAGTTCCAAAGTCTCTTGTGTAGAACATCATAGGATTTTGTGGTGGACTGAATCTTCCTTTCTGTTTCCAAATGTGAAGAGTCAGTGTTTGTGACGGTGCTTTTTTAGGTGCAGTCGTGGTCACAAGTTTACATACACTTGTAAAGAACATAATGTCATGGCTGTCTTGGGTTTCCAATCATTTCTACAACCTGACAATCGGACCACAGAACTTTCCTCCAGAAAATCGTATCTTTTTCCATGTGATGTCAGATGAAACAAACATTTTGCTGTTTGGCCACAATACCCAGCAATATGTTTGGAGGAGAAAAGGTGAGGCCTTTAATCCCAGGAACACCTCACCTACTGTCAAGCATGGTGGTGGTAGTTTTATGCTCTGGGCCTGTTTTGCTGCCAATGGAACTGGTGCTTTACAGAGAGTAAATGGGACAATGAAAAAGGAGGATTACTTCCAAATTTTTCAGGACAACATAAAAACCATCATCCCGGAGGTTGGGTCTTGGGTGCAGTTGGGTGTTCCAACAGGACAATGATCCCAAACACAAGTCAAAAGTGGTAAAGGAATGGCTAAATCAGGCTAGAATTAAGGTTTTAGAATGGCCTTCCCAAAGTCCTGACTTAAACGTGTGGACAATGCTGAAGAAACAAGTCCATGTCAGAAAACCAACAAATTTAGCTGAACTCCACCAATTTTGTTAAAAGGAGTGGTCACAAATTCAACCAGATGTGGATGGCTACCAAAAGTGCCTTATTGCAGTGAAACTTGCCAAGGGACATGTAAGCAAATATTAACATTGCTGTATGTATATTTTTGACCCAGCAGATTTGGTCACATTTTCAGTAGACCCATAATAAATTCATAAAAGAACCAAACTTTTTTGTGACAAACATGTATGTGCTCCAATCACTCTATCACAAAAAAATAAGAGTTGTACAAATTACTGGAAACTCAAGACAGCCATGACATTATGTTCTTTACAAGTGTATGTAAACTTTTGACCACGACTGTAAGTGAAATAATCCTGGTCTTCAGCGGTTCACCATCGACCGTAATCATTTGAAATTGGCTATGTTGTTCTTCAGACCAAACATTAGACTAAACATATCAGCTGCAAGAGAGAAATGATCCACAACCTGTATGTAATGGAATAATGGCCACTTTACTGATGTCATGTAATATTTACAGTATTTTGGGTGCATTGATTTCACAGCACGCATAGCAACAGACTTTACTTCCGTCAACACGACATTAATTATTTGCCACTTGCCAAGATTTAACATTTTATTTCTAGAAATTTCTATAGTTTTAGTAGCTATTTACTTATTTTTAGTCATTGACTTTACAGCATACACTTAATTTTATATGTCGCCTATTCCAGTTTAAAAATGTTAAAATTCATAAAATAACTATTCAAATAAGCTATTCTGGTTTCCCCCACATATAAAATTGTGTTTAAAGATTCTGCAACATTGGGAGGATACTAAATTTAAAAATGCTTGTTTTCAGAATAAAATACTTGTTTCATGGTTTAAAAGTCCTGCTAATTTCTAGATATACACATCTTAATTTAGAATGTCTTATCAAGTACAATTAACTAGCTGCATGGACTGATAATTTCACTACTTATTAGTATTTTTTTTCCTAAAATCTTGTCTTTTTATCACATATTTTGTCAGCTCTATCAGCTCTTTGCAGTGTGTATTGGCAGACTTGGGGGGACGGTGTGGCGCGGTTGGGAGAGTGGCCGTGCCAGCAACCTGAGAGTTCCTGGTTCAATCCCCACCTTCTCCCAACCTCGTCACGTCCGTTTTGTCCTTGAGCAAGACACGTCGCCCTTGCTCCTGATGGGTCGTGGTTAGGGCCTTGCATGGCAGCTCCCACCATAAGTGTGTGAATGTGTGTGTGAATGGGTGAATGGAGAAATAATGTCAAAGCACTTTGAGTACCTTGAAGGTAGAAAAGCGCTTTACAAGTATAACCCATTTACTTTGTGAGAGTTTTGGAGCCTTTACATGTAGCGCTATTGCTAACGTTTTAAATAACCACCTAAAAAAGTGACTTCCAATGTCTGTGCTCATTGAGATGCCGACTGATTGTATGGTTGTATCTTTCAGCACTTAAAATCAGAATAATCCTCACTCCTCAGATAAAAACAAGCTTTCTCGTCATGTTGCGATGGTCTTATGCTGCAGTTACATTTGTAGAGAGCCATATCGTATCAAGTTGGTAGTGTGTGGCTTTTCAAAGTTGACCAACTTTTCAGCTTAATGCCATAACCTTTTATTGTATAGGTGAGATACATTATTTATAATCTAGCATTAACAAAAAGGTCAACCAACGAACAAGATTCCTCTATAGAATCTCCTCTCTGGTCAACAAAAGCACCATGAGGATTCTAGCGGGAACTCTCATTCAATCCTTTTTTGATTACGCATGCACCTCCTGGTACCCCAGCACCTCCAAAACCCTCAAATCTAGACTCCAAACATCCCAGAACAAGCTAGTCAGATTACTTTTAGACCTCCACCCCAGATCCCACCTCACTCCAACCCACTTCTCCAAAGTGGGCTGGCTTAGGGTGGAGGACAGAGTAAAACAACTTGCACTGAGCCTAGTCTATAAAATCCGCTACACCTCCCTGATACCGAAGTACATGTCAAACTACTTCCTTAACGTAAATGACCGCCATAACCACAACACCAGGGGGAGCTCCACTAACCACGTTAAACCCAGATTCCGATCTAACAAAGGTCTTAACTCATTCTCTTTTTATGCCACATCAATATGGAATGCACTCCCAACAGGTGTAAAAGAAAGGGCATCTCTATCCTCCTTCAAAACCGGAATAAAAGTACACCTCCAGGCAACTTCAACCCTAAACTAACACCCTCCCCGGATTGTAAATAATCAAATGTAGATACTTTTTCTTATGCTTTCTGATCTCTCTCTCTCTCTCTCTATGTCCACTACTTGCTGTACATATCCTACCAAGTCAGACCTACACTGTTTCAATGTCCATTTCTCTGTTCTCAATTGTTGATGACTGAAGTGATGATAACAACCAAACCTAACCCTTCACATCCCACACCCCAAATTGTAAATAATGTAAATAATTCAATGTATATACTCTGATGATTGTATTGTGTGATGACTGTATTATGATGATAGTATATATCTGATAGTATATATCTGTATCATGAATCAATTTAAGTGGACCCCGACTTAAACGAGTTGAAAAATGTATTCGGGTGTTCCCATTTGGTGGTCAATTGTACGGAATATGTACTTCACTGTGCAATCTACTAATAAAAGTTTCAATCAATCAATCAAAAAAACTTGTCTTAACCAAAATGCAATACAGCAGAAGCAGCTCAAGGAAAATTTTCTTCATTTTATGGCAGGTCGTTAACAACGTTGTGAACTCCTCAAGCGAGCTAATAGCTGGCTACTCGCTAGTGGTCGGAAGAGCAGTATGATTAAGGCGATGTGTCATGACGGCAGAAAAGTAGTTCCCCAGTGTTTGCTCTTACAATAACAACGTCGCTATAGCTTGGTTAATATGCAGGTCCCAGCATGTACACGGAGTGGGTTTTTTTTCTTTATTCGAGTGCTTTATAGGTGGAATAGAATACAATAGACTCCCGATTTGTCATGATCCATGGTCCGGATCATGTTTCGTTATGTTCTGTTAGATTTGGACTCCATAGTTACTGTTTTTGTGTACACTTGTTTGTTTTAGTTACCATTGTTACTTATTATTTCCACCTGTCTCCAATTAGTGTTTGCCGCTCACCTGCTTCCCGAGCACTAATCAGAGGCATTATTTAAGCCTGCCTTTGCCGGTCAGTCGGCCTGGCGTCATTGTTTGCTCATTTTCCATTTTTTGTACTACTTTGATATTTTGAGGAATAAATCATGTTCCTACCTGCACGCTTTGTCCGGAGTGGTTCGTCTGCATCCCGGGAGAACGAACCCCACAGCAAGCTGCGAAAACCCCGTTGTGACACCATTACATGCATTGTTAGCCGCCTCTTACTAGCAGTTTTTCATTATTTAGGAAACACACTAAAAGGAAATACATGTGTTCTTGTCTCAGATACAAATTGTGGATGATGTTCAAAATTCCCCAAAAAGTGCAGTTTTCCTTTAAGCCGAGTAAATCTCTACCTTATTACATAGTGTATGTCTCCTTGATTTATGTTCACATATTTCTGGTTTTTTCCAGCAGTTAGTACAAATCATTGTTGACACCGACAGTTTCTAAGTGCAGCAGGTGAGAGATCAGTTCCAATAATTGTGGCAGGGAAGAGAACCGAGTAAAGCACCATGAGGCCCGTGAAGAATTTCTGCAGGCCATTAGTGGACTTTGTGGTTTTAGCTGTCCACCGTTTTACTGCGAGGCGTATTGCTTTTCAAAATGTTCACTTAAAAAACTCACTTTGACATTTGGCTCGTAACATCATGAGAAGTCATAGCTGGCAAGAACACATCTGCTCATCAAAGTCTCCCATTCAACATGAAAGGCTCAGAGGAGACGTTGGTATGAGGCTGGTTTTCGGGGGACTTGATTTACGAGACGGCGCGTGCTGCCGATGATTTGGAAGCATTCTCTGATGGCCGGCTTGTGGTTCCAAGTGGCTGCTAAGTAGTAATTACTGTCCAGCAGCTGGAGCAGAATTAAGTATGGCACATCAGGTGTGAGTTCTCTGTTACTTAAAGTGACAAAGCAGATTTACGCATACTCTAATGTCTGTCCTTATTGCTACTTTTGCAGCTAATTTTTGCTGTATTTACAAAATGCAAGGACACTAATAGTGTTTTGGTTCACAAAGCTGATGCCCACGCAGCTGGTATGTGATCAGTACTCACTCCATGCCCCATTCTCAGCAATCACCCTGCAGTTGAGTTGGAAACAAAAAACAACTGCAAAATTGCATTTCCTAACAGTGGTCTGATAACACAGTGATGTTGTGTATAAACAATCATCAAAAATGACTTGACATATTATGCAGCAGACGCAGTCATCACTGCGCTATGTGCATGTTTAATTTTTTTAAATAATCAAGCCTACCTACAGAATGCTTGTAAAACTGCACAAATGGGACAGCCAGGCAAGACAAAAGGATCCTAATTATGTTTCAATAATGTTTTTGTTTTTTTTATTGACTGGTGGATATCAGTTATATCCAAGGAAGGAAAAACACATTTCAATCAATCAATCAATGTTTATTTACATAGCCCTTAATTACAAGTGTCTCAAAGGGCTGCACAAGCCACAACGACATCCTCGGCTCAGATCCCACATCACATTTATGGTCTTCTGTTTCAGACATCAAATCTGAATTCCATGGTTTGTCGTCATTTGGTTTGTTAAAACAAAGTCATCTCCTTTTTTAATCTGTGGAGATTCTTTGCTTTTTATTGTATTCTGCATAGCGGAGGCAACCAAATAGTAAAACAAGATGCTAAGGGCCTGATCTGCTAAATGTTTGCGTGTATTAAAACTCATGCAAACTTGATAGCGCACACAAAGCTGATCTACTAATCTTAGAGAGACCATTTCAGAATCAGAATCAGAATCAGAAATACTTCAATAATCCCCGAGGGGAAATTAAGATTTTAAGCACAATCCCATTCAAGAGCAGACAAACATTACAGGGAGACAGAACAGGATCGGGTCTGCCAACTTCCGGCGCCCCTTACAAAAAAGGTGAGAAACAAGAATATTCAGTCTAAGCCTGGGCCTCTGGAGAGGGGGTCCAGACTGAGGCCAAAGAAGAAAAAAACCTCATAGCCATAGCACACATAAACATGTGTGTAAGAGGGAAACATCAAAGAACACAAAGGACATTAAAGACATTGAAAGAGCAGAGTTTAGAAAATAATTTTGCGTGTTTGTCTTCATGTACTATGCATAAAACAAGTCAATGCTGGTTATTAGAACTCCCACAATGCTGGGAGACGGAAATTGCAAATACAATATGAAGGCATTCGTATGGCCCCCTTGCTGGGTGGATTTCCCATGAGAGAAAGTGGGAGAGTTAATCATTTTGCAATGCAGTCTGCTGAAAATGATGGAAAGTGTCACTCTTAGGGATGATGTTTGATAAGAAATTATCGAGTTTGAGCCTATTATCGAATCTTCTTATCGAACCGATTCCTTATCGATTCTCTTATCGAGTCCAGATAGGTTGTTGTATGTGGAAAAAACACACAATATTTGGTTTAACAAAAGGTCACTTTTATTATAAGAAAAAAATTAAATCTAATAAATAAATAAATATTGACTGTTACCCCCCTAAAAAAATAAAATAAAATAGATAAATATTGACTGTTGTTACCCAAAGTATATTAAGTGGGATTTTTCAGTAAAAACAAATATATACAGTAACACAAAAACAACCTGTCTCTGTGATCACTATAGGTGTATAAATAATAATATAGTGTTAAATAAAATCAGTCCCTTGGGCACAAAACTGAAAAAAGTACAGCTCTCCAAAAAGTGCACTTCTGCTGCTATTTGACATAACTGTTTGTTATGATGCTTTGACATTTTTGCACTTTATTTCTTTATTGAAAGAAAATTCCATGAAGAGAAAAGTTGTTTGCAAATGTGGTTACAATGCTAAAAAAATGAAAAGTTAAAGCTAAAAAAAGAAATACACTATTGAGTTAACATTATTTCTTTATAGGGGGACAGATGTGATGTTATGAGCTAGGGAATATAACAACTACACTACCCAACATGCAACGGGTGTGACGAGCATGCGCGGTAGCCCCGAAAAGTGTTGTTGCATGTCGTCACGTAAGAATGACGTTATGAGCACGCTGTGAAAGTAAACGTCAAGAACTCAGCCAACACTCCTCGTCTGCATTATTTATAATTAGACAGACAACACATATACAGTGTGATTTTGTTTTGTTTACAAGGAAAGAGAAACAAAAGTTAAAAAAGGGAGATGTCATATGTGTATGTGCTGCGGTTGCTTTCAGAACGTTGCGACAGCTGCCGTAAAGGAGGTGCGTTGCTAGCCTGGTTGCTATGTTTCCGGTTGGTGGTAAAAGTGTTCGTCATGTGTTTGTACCCTGCTCAAATCTCTCAGTAAAGTTATTCATTGGATTATACCTTTTGTTTTGAACTTTATTACACCTTGGAGCGCTTTTTTCGGTTCATTTTGTTCCTGCTTTCCCTATCTGCGCCTAATGACTGAGCTACGTGACGTCATTTCTTGTGATGTCACACGGGGCATTTCTGGTCGGGACGGGATTCGTTCCGAGGGATTCGAATTAAGAACCAACTCTTTTTCTTTACTATAGTGGTCTCGATAACGGGTACCGGTTCTCAAAAAGGGATTTGAGTCCGAGGACTCGGTTCTTTTCCTATCGAACAACCGGGAAAACCGGTTTCGAGTATCATCCCTAGTCACTCTACATACCAACTGATGAGGTGGTCAAAGTTGGAATTGCCACAAAACACATTTTAAGATATTCAACATGCTACTGCCATTTGGCGGTTAAAGTGGATAGTGCAACCCCCCGAGTCATCACCTTTCATGTGTCAGGTAAACTGCGACGAATGTGGCCATATTAATCCCCTTCTTACTGTAAAATCATTTAGCGCTCGCAATGATATTCATCAAAACTGGAACCCATTAGCGACTCCAGTTTTGCATATATATTTGGCACGTCTGAAATGTTCGCGCAAACTAACAAATGGCTATGACAAAGGAGGAAATCTTGCTGCAAAAACGATTGAGAGAGTATAGTCTTTTGTGCCTGTCAACATATTTGAACAATAAGAAATACAAATATTGGACATACTGTCTAGTTATCAAAATCACTTTATAGCTGAGGAATGACTCAAGGGGCTGATTAAAACAAATTCAATTAATCCATTCTATTGTCTGAAGGTGTTTTCTTTCAATAGTGTTCGTTTTGTCATATAAGAGATCTCTTATAATAATATCCTGTATGACAAAACTTCTCGCAATATGCATTTCCTTGCGCCTGGATCATTCCACCTGCACCGTTACAACACAGCAGCAACTTCCAGAGTGCAGCGTCAACGCGTTATAGTAGGTTTTCTTGGTTCATATTATATATGTGTGCTGCATGTCAACAAAATGACAAAACGCCACAGGTTGGACCATACAGTATGATGCCATGAATGCGTAGGGAAATGAGTGTCTCCATGGTGACAACCAGTAAACACGCAGAATTTTTTTTTTTTAAATAGGGCTGACTGCATCACTTTTACCCTTGTTATCTATTGTGCACACAGTCCTAGTAGATCAAGAGGAACTGCACTTTTTTTGGAATTTTGCCTATCGTTCACAATCATTATGAAAGACATGACGACGGATGGATTTGTTTTAACGCATTATAAATATTAAATAAAAGTCCACTTACAGCGGAGCCAGTAGGAGCTCCACAATTTTGCCCATACAATCCAATAAATAACCATTCAAAAACCGCCAACAATTTGCCATGTACATTTTGTGATTTGAATAATAACTAAGTATTAGTGATATTGTTATTACAAGCAATAATGCAGACAAACTATTTATAGCGGCGCCGTGATGACTACCGTTTGTCCCTATGTTTACATCATCGAGTGGTCTGCTGCTACCTCGCTTCATTGCTCCCTGTAAGTTTATTCTAGATCATAAATCATGCATCTCACCTGGACAGAAGACGTCTGAGTAGGTATTCTGATAAATTGGTACACTTTGACAGCCATTTAGGACCCAAAAATGGCCAGAGCGACACGAAAAGGTGCTTGGTCCCCCCCAGCCTCCACCTCGTTTCTTTACGAGGATAATGAAAAATTCTTTATCTAAACAGGAATATATGTTGATCCCAGCAGTCTGTATCTTATTGAAAGCAGACCTTGTACAGTAAGTGATGTTTTATTATGTTTGGTGGCTCTCATAAAGTCTGCAGTGAGTAATAATTGGTAATTGCAAAAAAAAGCAAAGGTTGTGATGTGTTCTTGAAATTAAGGCTCATTATACATGTGCCTGTTACTACATTACATATATACTTACATCATGTATTGTATATAAAACCTCAATGGACATGTTTGGATATTATTTTCAGGGCTTTATAAACAGAATTGCGCAGCTGCCGTAGGCTCCATTGTAAGCAGATTTTTGTTGGCATTTATTTAATATTTAGAATGTATTAAAAAAATTCACATCCATCGTCATGTCTTTCATAATGATTGTGAACGATAGGCAAAATTCCCCAAAAAGTGAAGTTCCTCTATAAGAGGCATTCACACGTAGACCGTTTGGATGATGGTTCATGGCGTTTCTCAAATTGCCGCGAACCTTGTCTCAACGATGACGGAAAGCTTTTCTCAAAACGTTTCATACACAGCGCCAACTCCGACTGGTGCGGTAGTACCACGGATCTCCCCGAAAGGCGGCTGAGTCCTCCACCCTCTACTCCGCATCAACTGCAGTGCCTCCGTGTGGCTCCTTGATGAGCCTGTGATTATGGCGGTGCATGTACAGAGGCTGCCATTCTTACATGGGTCCGTATGGTTCTCAGAATTCATGGCAGATGAGTGATTGTTGACCAGGTTTTGTGTTCGGTGGTAATAAGTTCTTTGGTGGAGTACGACAAATTGCACAACTGCCATGAGCCGCCATCCAAACCGGCAATGTGTGAACACTCCTTCAGTGTTGGCAGAATATAGAAGACCTTAAAAAAGATCAACTTAAAAAGTTTGTAGTAGAGCAAGAGCATTGATACCATTTGTTGGAGTGTTGATAGTGTGCTATCTTTTAATCCATGACCTAACCAGTCGACTAACAAACACAAATATAACTTAACAGTTTTTTCACCTTCATTAACACTTTTGTTTTGTCTCTGACGATCATAGGACTATACATTTATCAATGAAACTTTGGCCTTTTGATGAAAACGCAATATAAGTCAACAATTCACCGCAAAAAACATCTACGTCGGATTTAAAATATCTTACATTTTGGGTTTGGGTTTTTATTGCTACTTTACAGTCTTAAACCAGTACTGTCAAACTTGATCTTAAGAATCATAACAGCCCAAACATACTCAGAAGGTGAGTACGCAGAAGGCACATTTTATGATCGCAAGACTGTGTTCTGCACACAGGTATGACACAAAACATTGCTTGGCATGTATTTTTTCCACATCTACCCGCTTGAAAAGTGACACCGATCAGGATTGGACTGGTTTGCTTTCCAAGCACTGTTGACATTGAGCAAAGGATCAAGTTTCCTAACTGCATAGAGTGCATGTTGATGTCAAGTCAACCAACCCATCCATCCCCTTTACTACCACTTACTGTTTAAGGTTACGGGGAGGTGGAGCTTATTATAGTTTGACTTTGGGCAAAAGAAAGACGACTATGGTCATCTACAGTGTTAATTTCCTTGACTAATAATTTTCGTCTTAGTTATCGTCAACAACCTATTTTCCCCTGACTGAAATGAGACGGTAACTAATCAAAACAAATGCACATTGACTTAGACAATGACGAAATTAACTCACATTTTAGTTAATGTTGACAAAAAAAAAATGTAATCATATTTCATTTAGTCTTGTTGTTTGGAACATATCCAATCACATCTCTTTTTTGTAAATTGTGCCAATCATTCACATTCTTTATGTGAGTCAAAACCATATATTTTTCCCTTTTTTTGTGCATTCTAAATTGTCAAATAGGGCGCGTACAAGGCAGTTAATAATTTAGTTAAGGGAGTCATCTAGTCTGCTTACAAAGCCCTTTAAAATGCATCCAAAACAACCAGCAATACTTCTTTTACATGGCCTGACCTAATATCAAGTATTAGCATTGGCGTCCTGAATAATTTGGTGTGATTTTATTTTTCAGCAAAAAATCTATATAAATATGCAGGAATAAGAGTTCAAATAAATAATAATACAACCTGTCATTATTCATTATGATTATAAATCATTTAAAGACCCTTATCCAATGCGTTCCACCAGTCCCGCCCGCAATACTATACTGAAAATCCAGTCCACGTTTTCACTGTTACCTTAGCAGAGAGCAGTAGCATTAAAGCAACGTTCAAGTGCGTTCACGTCCTGCAGTGTTTACGGAAGTAAACTCGGAAGTAGATTTGCTTCAATCCTAGTCATCTCAGTACTGGCATATTTTTTACAATTTCAAGGATTTTGTGCAATCAAAATCAAAATTTTCTGAACCACAGCGAAGATTTTGGAAGAAGATGTCTCCCGCCGTTTTGAGGACATTTGCCTCGATATCTGCTCTGAAGAGCGTGTTGGCGATCAGTGGTGAAACATTGATTGACGTGAGTTCCTAAAACATTATTTTCACTATTAATTTTGTAAACGTCTATTTTGGTGAATAATGATGACGCTTATAGTAAGCGTCATCATTATTTGCCATTATGCGACTGGAGCACAGGAGAGTTCACCCTGAAGTAGCATCATAACACTATGTGATTGATTTTAAATATTAAACTCATAATAACAATGTCTATAATATTGCTGACAGAAAAATAACTTCCATACTGTATGATAAGCAAAGCATGCTACTACAGCTTTGCAGTATAGGTGTGCTACTTAAACCTAATTGCTGTAGTTTAATAGCCTTAGTGTTATTTTAGAGTAGTATTGTGGGGGCTCTGAAGACTGGATACACTGATAGACTCATAGTCAAAATGGTGGAGTTTTATGGGTGTTTTTTATATTCACTTTTATGGTTTTCATCATAAATGACAGGTTATTGTGATCATCCATATCACCCATCCTTACTGGCCAGGTGTGGCCTGTGGGCCTTGAATTTGACACCTGTGGTCTAAATGCCTTAAATTACCATTACAGTACTAACAGGAAACTAACAATATTGCTTTTCAACCATTTCTATTTCTTCAGTATTTGCTGTGTAATTCTAATACAGAAACAACAACTTGTAAGCTAAGAATGTGCAAAAATTCTGAATCAAAGAGTTTGTGCACAGACAACATATCTTTGGGTGGACATGCAGCCCCTGTTTTCCAGGCAAGAAACGTTATTTCCGCCGGAACCTCCTCTGTTTTCAGATCAACTCTGTACTGCTGTGCAAGTTTGTTTACACTAAAAGTTACCTGCTAGATGTTCCATGCAACAACACTCTCCTTATGTGTTTGGGCCATCTCATGTTTACTAAAGATGACTGAAGTTTTTTTACACTTCCACTTTCAACCATTTAGATCAGTGGTGTCAAAGTCATTTTAGCTCAG
Source organism: Entelurus aequoreus (assembly GCF_033978785.1). Lineage (NCBI taxonomy): Eukaryota > Metazoa > Chordata > Actinopteri > Syngnathiformes > Syngnathidae > Entelurus > Entelurus aequoreus. The sequence goes on along the minus strand of NC_084743.1, from coordinate 49,598,633 downwards.
GGCCGCATGGAGGAAAATGTATTCCCAAGTGGCCTGTAATGGTAAAATCATGGCATCATAACTTAAACATAAAGACAACTCCAGGTTGTTTTCTTTGTTTTACTTTGGCCAAAAATAGAGCAAGCACATTATGACAATATACAAATCACAACTAATCCTCTGGACAAAACACTTCAAGTTTGTTGACAATTCTGAGGAAATTGGTGCAGCTTCAAAAACAATGAGCTTAGACTTTGTCTCAGTGTATATACAAAGCCAGGATTAGACTTAAAGTCACAGTCTTTCTGGGATTGAACAAAATACACAACATGTAAACTCTTCTAGGTATCAAATACCTCCTTTTGTCATGTCCACGTATCAATGCTAACTCAACAAACCATAAGAAACAGAGGTAAAAAAATATTCAAAAGGGTTAAGTTCACTTTTCTTGTGTTTGACAGAGACATTTTGGGGCAACGAAGGTTCCAAATGATGATGTGTTCGGAGCAGAAGACATAAAACGACAGGTTTTAAGTTTCATGTGGGTCGAGGAGGAGCCACAGTCACCCTTTACTGTGTACCTCTCGCTTGGCCCCGGTATAAACCGTTTGCTTGCCTAACATAATTGCTATTGTGATATCCAGTGGACACATTTAGAACAGCAGTTTCTTTCGTTAAAAACTAAAAAATAGGTAATTTTTATACTTGGAAAACTCATCACGCAGGCCGGAAAAAACCTGTTCGCGGGCCTTTCCCAGCCCACGGGCCGCACGTTTGACACCCCTGATTTAAATGTATTCACTGTTTGTTGTGTAATTCTAATACAGTGCCAAAAAGTTGTGAGCAAAAAGATCTTGCAAGTGCAACATATTTTTGCACATGCGCTTTGCGCGCTCACATCACAGGAACTTCCTGGGGGCTAAGACCCCCCTGTTCTTCAAACCAAGTCACGCCCCTGAGTATTAGCAACATTGTTATTCGAGGAGCTAATGCCAAGCAACTTTTTTTGTAGCACCACGGTGCCTTGATCACTGATAGGTAACTAGCTTACGCAGGGATTGACAAACTGAGCTGCTACATCGCCTCTAAATTGGTAAAAGTGTGTGCTAGATTATAAATCATACCTCGCACCTGTTTAGTAGAAGCAAACCGAGGAGTTGGTGAACTTCGAAATTTGAAGTAAACCTGAAGACATCGCTAGGAAGACGTTTCAATATGCTTGTTTGCTCCTTTAATTGCGGGGTGAAGATTATGATTAACTCATCATTTAAAAAGGGAAAACAAGTATGTGCTGAAAGATATAAACATCCCATTAGTCGGCATCCTGGTAATAGAGGACATTGTACATATCTGTTTATTACTCAGCGTCTACATTTTGTAGCTCATCCTCCGTATATTCAAGATCAAAAATATACGTTTCTGGATGATCACTTGTTCCAAAGTAGCTATTATTGGCTTTGATGAAGTCTGCCATTAATTGTACAGTAGTTGTTGTTGTTGAAGAACTTGCTCTGTGAAGTCAATTGATTGATTGATTGAAACTTTGATTAGTAGATTGCAAATGGTAACACCCGAATAAGTTTTTCAACTTGTTTAAGTCGGGTCCACGTTAATCAATTCATGGTAAATGAATGTGCCGCTGTAATGCATAAAAGGACTGAAATAAAGTAAATATTACATTCTTATTACATTACATATATACTTACAGCATATATATAAAAATGTGTTTTCTGGAGCGCTTCATAGGCCGAATAGATCGAATCTCCATTAACTGCACTGTTAGCCACCTCTTGCGAGGAGTTATTTACGATCTAAACTAGAATGCATGAATAAAGAAAATTGTGTGTTCTTGTCTTACATAGGGATTGCGAATGATAGAAAAAAGTGCAGTTCCCCTTTAATCAGTTCACAAGAGATGGGCCAGGAGTGAGTTACAACAGAGAGCCAACGATATGCTTTCTTTGTGAGGCCAGGAAGTTAGACTTATGACCGCCAAAACAAAACTGTACGAATCATACATATGATACATACAATCGTAATATGTGTAGGTTACATCTGGGAGAAAGAGGTCTAAAGTTGACTGAATTTACTGTAATTTTAGTTGAATAAAAATAAATAAAGTTAGTTAACTAAAATGTTAATACAATTAAAATGCTATGACTTAATTTAAATTAAAAAATGTTTTTCAAAATTAAAACCGGTCCTCAGTCAATCACAATGCAGGCATGAAATAAGTCAGAAAAGTTATAGGACTTTGATATATTTCCCATCAAAACGACACAAGCACACTTTTTTCCCCACTTTTCCAGCCTTCTCTGCCATGCCTTCATGCTCTCTTGGAAGGATTTCTCTGGGACCCTCTGCAGCTCCGTCATCACGGCCTCCCTGATAATGTTCACTTGTTGAAAACAGAGCTTGAAAAAAGAGGAAAAAAACAAAACAAACATTGAGCAGGATCGGGTGAGTAGAGATGGTGCACGACAATGTTCTTCTCAACCAGGGCCTGTCGGATGCTGAAATGTTGATACTAAAAACCAATAACACTATATATACACTATATTGCCAAAAGTATTTGGCCACCTGCCTTGACTCTCATATGAACTTGAAGTGCCATCCCATTCCTAACCCATAGAGTTAAATATGATGTTGGTCCACCTTTTGCAGCTATTACAGCTTCAACTCTTCTGGGAAGGCTGACCACAAGGTTGCGGAGTGTGTTTATAGGAATTTTTCACCATTATACCAAAAGCGCATTGGTGAGGTCACACACTGATGTTGGTCGAGAAGGCCTGGCTCTCAGTCTCCGTTCTAATTCATCCCAAAGGTGTTCTATCGGGTTCAGGTCAGGACTCTGTGCAAGCCAGTCAAGTTCATCCACACCAGACTCTGTCATCCATGTCTTTATGGACCTTGCTTTGTGCTCCGGTGCACAGTCATGTTGGAATAGGAAGGGGCCCGCTCCAAACTGTTCCCACAAGGTTGGGAGCATGGAATTGTCCAACATATTTTGGTATCCTGGAGTATTCAAAGTTCCTTTCACTCGAGATAAGGGGCCAAGACCAACTCCTGAAAAACAACCCCACACCATAATTCCTCCAAATTTCACACTCGGCACAATGCAGTCCGAAATGTATCGTTTTCCTGGCAACCTCCAAACCCAGACTCGTCCATCAGATTGCCAGATGGAAAAGCGTGATTCATCACTCCAGAGAACGAGTCTCCACTGCTCTAGAGTCCAGTGGTGACATGCTTTACACCACTGCATCCCACGCTTTGCATTGGACTTGGTGATGTATGGCTTAGATGCAGCTGCTCTGCAATGGAAACCCATTCCATGAAGCTCTCTGCGTACTGTACGTGGGCTAATTGGAAGGTCACATGAAGTTTGGAGCTCTGTAAAAACTGACTGTGCAGAAAGTTGGCGACCTCTTTGCACTATGCACTTCAACGTCCGCTGACCCCTCTCTGTCAGTTTTCTAGGCCTATCACTTTGTGGCTGTGTTGCTGTTGTTCCAGAACTCTTCCATTTCCAGTTGACTTTGGAATAGTTAGGAGCGAAGACATTTCACGACTGGATGCACAGGTGGCATCCTATGACAGTTCCACGCTGGAAATCACTGAGCTCCTGAGAGTGGCCTATTCTTTCACAAATGTTTATAGAAACAGTCTCCATGCCTAAGTGCTTGATTTTATACACCAAGTGGTTAGGACACCTGATTCTGATCATTTGCATGGGTGGCCAAATAGTTTTGGCAATATAGTGTATGTTTTTTAACCTTGGTACAAAAAATATGTGCACATGTGTAATTACCTTCTCCAAAAATCACCGAATCGCACCTTCCTCCCCCTGTAACAGACCATCTGGCGCTTGGACAAATTTAATTAAAAACCACTGCAGTAGACCATCAGTGAGTTAAGTTATCTTATTAATAATAATAATAATAACTGGGATTTATATAGCGCTTTTCTAAGTACCCAAAGTCGCTTTACATGTTAAAAACCCATCATTCATTCACACCTAGTGGTGGTAAGCTACTTTCGTAGCCACAGCTGCCCTGGGGTAGACTGACGGAAGCGTATTATTAAATGTTATGGACACTGTAGACACAAACTAAACATTATATAAGTCCTTTACTACTATTTGTAGTGTTGCATAGCAAATGCATGGCCAGCAAAATACAGTTCAGACAGGAGAATGCATTATGGGTGACATCCTCTCCACCACCCCCTCCAGTCTCGGAATGTGTTGAAGCATACACATGAGAAGAAGTGCTTTCTTTTCAGGGAAAGGAAAGGCGATCAATATCTCTCGTAATTGTCCTCTCCATGTTGACATTTTTCAGCCTCTCCTTGGAGGCCGTTTAAGCGCTGGATGAATAAAGCTGTCATGGCCGATTCCGCCCCTCATCCTCTACAAGCGCCGCATGCCATGCAGCCTTCGTTCTTCTTCATCTTCTAGCTCAATCACTGGCTTGCAGAGACTCGGACTGTGACTAATGAAACTCTGCAATTGGCCGAGGATGACGCGAGGTCTAAACTATTGCCTTTTCCGTCCGGCCTTAGACATTTAGAGACCTTTGGAAAACGGTTGATCGATAGGTTAGCACCTCCCAGTTCCCGCCCTTCAGCTGCTCTGAGTGGTTTGTCCATCTCAGTTTTCGGACTGTGCAAGCCCCTAATTAGGCTGATATAATCCAATGACCTGCGTTGAAAGTAACAATGTTACCAACGCTGTGTATAATATAGATATACATGGTACAATCTCCGGCATCAGTCCGATATCAGCAAAAACCCCAGAAATGGAAGATATCCGCTTGCATTTAAAATCATCTTTCTAAAATCCGATACAAGCAATCCTGCAGCGTTTTTACTTGTGCAAAGCTGGACAGCCAGTTAACATCTAAATGCCCACCAATGAGCACACAAGTTTGATCTTTAAATGTTTATTTTGGTGAAGTAATTAACAAAAAGTAAACAAGGTAGGCTACAGATTACTAGGCGCTAGTAGCTGCCCAACAGCTAAGCACAAAATAGCACACGAGCTAGACATTAGTGTTGTCCCGGTACCAATATTTTTATACCGGTACCGGTACCAACATTATTTTTATACTTTTCTAAATAAAGGGGACCACAAAAAAATTACATTATTGGCTTTATTATAACAAAAATCTTAGGGTACATTAAATGTTTCTTATTGCAAATTTGTCCTTAAATAAAATAGTTAACATACAAGACAACGTGTCTTTTATTAGTAAGTAAGCAAACAAACGCTCCTAATTTAGCTGCTGACATATGCAGTAACATATTGTGTTGTTTATCATTCTATTATTTTGTCAAAAATATTAAGGACAAGTGGTAGAAAATGAATTATTAATCTACTTGTTCATTTACTGTTAATATCTGCTTACTTTCTCTTTTAACATATTTTATCTACACTTATTTTTGCGGCTCCAGACAGATTTGTTTTTTGTATTTTTGGTCCAATTTTGTTCTTTCAACAATTTGGGTTGCCGACCCCTGGTCTAAGTCTAAGTCTAAGATATGTTCCACACGGTGTCACTACTTTTAAGCACATTTGATTAAAGACACTCTATGTGTGTTTTATATAATTGTTCTCGTAATGTAAAACCAAGGCGTGTTACCCCTCCTTTTATAGACACATGCTCAAAATACAGAGTCTAAATTTGGATTTTAATTAAAAACAGATTTTGATTGTTCTGCATCAATTGGTTTTGGGTTAGTTTGGTCACGTTCTGGTTTACCAATCTCGTTCTCTTCCTTTCTCTCTGTCATTTTTATCAATGTACTAAGTGGTTGCATTCCTAAGCCCACCATTACAATAACAGCTGAGCGCTTTGAGCAAACTTTCCTCGCCGCAAAAACTGCCCCCTCATTTCCACGCTTACATCGCCGCCTTCTCAAATGTTCATTCCATCATCGCATCTGATGTGGGGACAATTTTATTAGGACCGGGAGCTGCCATGCACACTTTGGATTCCACCACAACCAAGAAACGTTGACCACGACTTGGATTATTTCGTCTTTCTTTCACTCTACATCACTCTCACCCACAAGAACTCCACCCCGGGGACCATAACAGTGGAAAAAAAGAAAAAGACAGAGGTAAAAATGCTTAGTGCCCATGAGGAAACTCTGAAGAGTTTGATTTTTAGGTTAACTGTTGCAGCCATCATGTTTATTACAGTAGATCCCAGCATATTCGCCATTTTTTTAGAATATACTTATTCACCAAAAATAATCAGTTTTTCTCTCCAGAAAACATCTCATTCACCTTCGGTTAGTACAAATTCATAAAAATATGTCAAAGTGCCAGTCGAGTGGAAAAACAAGTCACCTCTATATTGAAGCTATTATAATATATATCTGATTTATGACACAAAAATACTTCCAGAGTTTGTGAATAAATAGATATGATCAAAATAGTACCAATCTCAGAGATTCCCTAGCCATTCATAGAGATAATGAGCAAGCCAGTCAATTGGCAGTCTTTGTGAGAGCCAACAACAATTACTTTGGGAAAAATTATGATCCAGAATCTTATATTGTTGATCCCGAACACAAAGAGGATGAGTAATACGTTTTAGAAGCTGCATGCTAAACGGATGCAGCTTTATTGTAAAACGATCAACGTACGGCATTGCTAGACGTACAAACTAACCATAGTTACCGTAATTTCCGGACTATAAGCCGCTACTTTTTCCCCTCGTTCTGGTCCCTGCGGCTTATACAAGGGTGCGGCTTATTTACGGCCTGTTCTTCTCCGACACCGACGAAGAGGATTTCGGTGGTTTTAGTACGCAGGAGGAAGACGATGACACAATGATTAAAGACTGACTTTTCATATACCGGTAGGCTGGTTATTTTGATAACGTACAGGTGAGCACTTTGTATTACTTTGCACCGTTGTATTATTTGTACTCTGCACGAATGCTGTTCGCCATGTCAAAGATGTGAAAGTTTGATTGAATGATTGAAAGATTTATTGTTAATAAATGGGACGCTTTGCGTTCCCAAACAGTCATCTCTGTCCCGACAATCCCCTCCGTGGTAGCAGGAACCCCTATATACTACGGTAATTACACATCAAAACCCTGCGGCTTATAGTCGGGTGCGGCTTATATATGGAGCAATCTGTATGTTCCCCTAAATTTAGCTGGTGCGGCTTATAGTCAGGTGCGGCTTATAGTCCGGAAATTACGGTAAGTTAAGTTAAAGTACCAATGATTGTCCCACACACACTAGGTGTGGTGAAATTTGTCCTCTGCATTTGACCCATCCCCTTGATCACCCCCTGGGAGGTGAGGGGAGCAGTGGGCAGCAGCGTAGCCGCGCCCGGGAATCATTTTTGAAATCAAACACTTACTGTAATAGTATCACTCTCACTGGGATGCTGACTGACAGGACGCTAACATAATCCTGTTTGGATGAAGATTCAATCACAAAAACGTATTTTCCGCACCGCAGGGTGCACCGGATTATAAGGCGCACTGCTGATGAATTATCTATTTTTGATCTTCTTTCATATATTAGGCAAACCGAACCGGATTATAGGGCGCATTAAAGGAGTCATAGTATTATTTATTTTTTTCTAAATTGAAAACACTTCCTTGTGGTATACATAACATGTAGTGGTAGTTCTTTGGTCAAAATGTTGCATAGATTATGTTTTACAGACCATCTTCAAGCCGCTTTCTGACAGTCGCTTCCGGATGCGCCGTTTTGTGGGCGGTCTTATTTACGTGGCTCACCTTCGGCAGCTTCTTTTCTCCATCATCTTTGTTGTAGCGGTGTAGCGTGCAAGGACGGGAGTGGAAGAAGTGTCAAAAGATGGAGCTAACTGTTTTAATGACATTCAGACTTTACATAAATCAATAACGGAGCAGTATCTCCTCATCCGGAAATAACTACACCGGAAATGTGTCCCGGGAAAACCATCTGACCGGAACTCTAATAACTAAAGTTCCTTGGGTGAATAATGTAAACTCACTACGCCGGTATGTTTTAGGGCTTTCATGGCGAGTTTACTGACAGATATAAGTAAGAACTTTACACTACTTTGTATTAGAAATGGCAACAGCGGCGGATGAATGTCACTTAACAAGAAGATAGAGAAAAAGAAGAAGATTATCGACTACACACGCAATTTTTAAGGATTTATGCAGATCCCAAATACAGATCAGCAGGTAGAAGGTAAGAAAAGTTGCTTTTGCAGAATATTGTGAGACAAAACGACAGATAAAATGTCTTACCTTATACAAACACCATAATAATAGTTGTATGTTTAATGGGCCGACAATCCTTCAAGCGGTGTGGCTTCATAGCTTACCAAAGTCGTACTAAAATATTTTGATAGATTTTTGAGCACCGTGTGTAATGTTTTTATTTTCAATGGAACATTTAACATGTTGGTGTTGTTTACTTGAGACCCATCCTAGTGCAGCCTACACTTATCTCTTATGTTTGACTGCCATCTACTGGTCACATGTCAACCAAACGTATTCCTTACATTAGGCGCACCGGGTTATAATATTTACTGTCGAGAAAAAAAATGATTTTAAGTGCACCTTATAGTCCGGAAAATACGGTACTCACAAAGGTTAAAAAAGTTGCCGCAACTAGCGTCTTTTTCACTATCTAGGGGGATGTCAAAGTTGACCAGCCTGTCGGTCCAGGGTGGGGGCGGGGGCGTGGTTAAGGGCGTGGTTAATAGGGGAGTATATTTACAGCTAGAATTCACCAACTCAAGTATTTCATATATATATATATATATATATATATATATATATATATATATATATATATATATATATATATATATATATATATATATATATATATGTATATATATATGTATGAAATACTTGACCTTAAGTGAATTCTAGCTATATATATATATATATATATATATATATATATATATATATATATATATATATATATATATATATATATATATATGTATGAAATACTTGACCTTAAGTGAATTCTAGTTATATATATATATATATATATATATATATATATATATATATATATATATATATATATATATATATATATATATTTATTTTATTATACATATAAATAAAATAAATACTTGAATTTCAGTGTTCCGGGGGCTATCCAGTAGATGGCAGTATTGTTCTGTTTAACTTCTCCTCTGTTCATGACTCGGCCACCGTGTTCAATGGAGAAGTCTGTTTTACAAAATGTGAAGGCAACATAATTACATCCCCTTCGAACTGTCCTGGATGAACTGAAATTCTTGTTTCCATTCGTTTTGGAACTTGCAAGCGTATTTCTTCATCTTGCTCGTCGACGGCGTAACCATGTCTGTAACTTCCTCATTCTTCTGCTTCTTCTCCTTGTTGTGTGCACAGTTGTGCACTCTACTCTCTAAAAGCCGTAGATGTTATGATGTCATTGGGCAGGCAAGCTGTTTATATTGTGGGAAAGCGGACGTGAGAACAGGCTGTCCCCACTCAGGTCCGCATTGAGCTAGAGGGGGCGTGGCCTCCAGCTCCGGCTGAATACCGAGAGTCTGTCGGGAGAACATTTCTGCCGGGAGGTTATCAGGAGAGGCGCTGAATACCGGGAGTCTCCCGCTAAAAACGGGAGGGTTGATAAGTATGGTATAGGCTCTCTAGAGCCGTGTGCGGCTCTTTAGCGCCGCCCTAGTGGCTCCCTGGACCTCTTTCAGAGATGTGTGAAAATGGAAAAAGATGAAGAAAAAAATATATTTTTTGTTTTAATGTATTTTCTGTAGGAGAACAAACATGACACAAACCTTCCTAATTGTTAGAAATCCCACTGTTTATGTTATACATGCTTCACTGATGAGAGTATTTGGCAAGCACCGTTTTGTCCTACTAATTTCAGCAATCCTTGAACTCATCGTAGTTTGTCTACATGTACAAATGTATCCGATACTGCCACAGAAAGACGTGTTTTATGCCACTTCTTCTTTGTCTCATTTTGTCCACCAAACGTTTTGATCTGTCACCATAGAGCTTCAGCACACCAGAACTTTGCTGTCAAATTCTGCAAATGTGTGATGCTTTGAAAAATCCCAATTTTTTATTTCAGGATAAATATGTCAACTCTGAATGTATTCATATTTTTTCAAGTAAACCTAAGATACGTATACATTCTCCATTATGTGCACATGTAAAATATAATACATCTCTCTGTGGCAGCATAGGAGAAAGTTATGTGCAATATTCACTTAATAACTGGTGCATTCAAAGACCCCCGATTAAAGTTTGAAACTAAGGGCAGAGGGTGACTTAACTTCCTGCAGATGCAATAATAATAATATATTCATAATAATAATGACGTATTGATATAATTCGTATTATCCACTGATAATAATCCTACTTAACACTTGACTTAAGTGAATAATGACGGGTTATATGATTATTAATATTCATATTCTGGGCACTTAATATTGAAGTTGTTGGCCTTTTTTTTAAAAAAAAAAAAGTTTTTTAACAAAACCACATTATTTAGGATGTTTATCAAGACATGCCATTATTAAGGTTTTTACATGTGTGTTAAAAAGCTGATTTCGACTAAATCCATGCAATATTGAGTTTTTTGGTGCATGTAAAAATACCAAATGTTTGTGTATGGGACGGCGATGTTGGGTTTAGGGCCCAGAATTCAGTGCTACGCCCCTGGCTGTGCATCTTTGTGGAGGCTGTCTTGTAATGCTTGTTAGAAGATATGACATTAGCTACATTCATCAATTAGATTACTGGATAATAATACAGCCAGGTTTCACCCACTTATTTGAAAAATTAGATACTGATGTGAACCTTTTAAGAAATTGCAACAAGATGTGTGATGACTTTATTAGTGCTATGCTAGTAAAAATAGGAGTCTGAATTACACACACACACACACACACACACACACACACACACACACACACACACACACACACACACACACACACACACGCACACACACACACACACACACCTACACGCGCGCGCGTACACACACACACAAACACACACTCACACATTCTTGAATTTCTTACCTTTTTGAGACCTTCGGAAAATGCCTACCTCTTTAGAACCACCTTTTCTAGATATATAAAGATTTGTATTAACAACATTAATAATATATACATACTATGCAAATATAAAAAAGTTTGTTGTGAATAATTAGTTGGAATTTCACAAGAAAAAGTTCACAGTTTTACAAGAAAAACTTCAAATTTTGGCAGTATTTTGATAAAAGCCGTCATTTTACTCAACGCAAGTCAAAATGTTACAAGAAAAACTGAACATTTATGCAATATTATGATAAAAGTTGGAATTTTACTCAATAACAGTCGCAATTTCACAAGAAAAGCTTAACATTTTGGCAACTTTATGAAAAGAGTTGTGCTTTTACCCGTCAAAAGTCACAATGTTATAAGAAAACTTTTAAATGTTGCCAATATTATAATAATCATCGGAACTTCACTTGACAAAACTATGACAAAAGTCGTAATTTTACTCGAAAAATGTCACTATTTTACAAGAACAACAAAAAAATTGGCAATATTGTCATAAAAGTCATAATTTTATATGACAAATGTCACAATTTTGCGCTAAAAAGTCATAATTTTACATTAAAAAAATGTAATAGTTTTATGAGAAAATATTGCAATATTGCAGGAACAGAAATAATATGAGAAATTGTTCCCAATTTTATAAGAAAAAAGTCGACACATTGTGAGAAAAAGACTGCTTTTAGTTAATGTATTTATTTTTAAATGTTTTGTTTGCAATTGGTTTTTAATCTTCATTACGTCAAGTTATTACAGTATGTCTCCAATATACATATTTATTTTATGTTTTTTTTAAATTAATTTTGGCCAAAGGGGGCACATTTAAATTTCTCACACACACTTGTCATTACATATGTTGGCCAGAGAGGGAGCACTTCAAATTTTTACACACACTTGCTATTTCATATGTTGACCAGAGGGGAAGCACTTTTAAAACCGACACGCAGTCAATTTGAAAAATCCCTCCTTTTTCGGAATCACCCTAATTTTGATAGATTTCACCACCAGGGGTGCAAATGAGACATTCTCTATTAGAAGCAATGGTTTTCCCTATTGGGACCATGATTTATGTCCTAACTTGTTCACCGGTCCTCATATGGAAAGTACTTTTCCTTGCTGATGTCTCAAAAAGGGTGGAAATGCAAGAACACACACACACACACACCCACACACACATGCACTTACTGCTGTACAAATGCAAGAGTCTTCAATTTCCACCATGCAGAGTGGAGTAGCAGAGAGCTTGGTATCTCTTCAAAGACCCCTGCAGCTTTCCCACAAGACATCATCCGCGTGTCTAACTCCCTCCAGATTCTGGTGTGTGTGTGTGTGTGTCATTATTTGTGTGAGCTCACTTCAGTAGTGTTATTAAGCTCCCAAAATTGAGGACAAATTGCTCTCAGGTGCAGATACTTTAGGATGAGATGATTTCTCTTTACTGCTCTCCACAATGTTCCATTCTTTTGCCTCTTACCCCCTCCGTTCTTCCCTCGTCCTCTTTCCCAGCTCTCTTTTTCTCCCCTCATATCCTCTTACATCCTCACCCTATGTCCCACTTTTCATTCCATCATGGTCTTCAATTCCCCTTTTAAAAGACTCTCCACTGCAGGATGAGTGCTGGGCAGGGAGATGGCTTTTTTTTGTCCACATTTACAAAAAGAGAGCTTTGCTTGTTTCTTTTTTTGTCGGGAGACCTAAAGGCTGCTTTTGTCCGAGTGTGTGTGTGAGATAAGGCGTGTGTTTAAGTCTCTGTTTACTCCAATGATTCAAAATATTTTCTGTTTGACTTTTTGAGTTATGCAGACCACATTATTGTCAAAATGATCTCGGCTCCTGCAAACTTTTCTGGAAACATGTACAGTATGTACAGTGGAACCTCAATAAAAAAACTTCTACTCTGTTTACGAAACTTTACGTGTGCGAACCATGTCTTGGCGTACAATTGCTTCATTCATTTTTTTTGCACGCAATTTCAAGCCATCAGAGTCTGCCATTTTGAGGTCATCGCTTACTGTGCACGCGGGCACGGCCATGTTTTGACGTGTTTATTCATTTCCACAATCTGTCTTAGAGATCACTTTGTCTTGGCCCGGGCGCACTCCAGTGCGCACCTCCAGCCACTCCGGCTGCTGCAGGCGGCTGCATTCAATCGGTAATCAATCAGCACTCTACACACCTGTCGCTGAAGAGCTTCTTGGGCTTTTTAAGCAGGTGCAAACCTGCGTTCCGGGCCAGAACATAGCGACCTGTTCCCGTATACAGCATTCCTCCGTTCCCTTACGACGAGCTGTGTGTCCCCGTATCCCCCTCTGGTTCCCTGGCTACCGCCTTGGACTTCTGCCCCTTGCTCAACAGTCCTGGTAACACTAAGCTAATCACTACAAACATTTGGATGGTTTCATACTTCATATCTTATTGTCACGACGGGGGGGTCGCAGCTTGCTGCGAGGTTTGTTCTTCCAGGATGCAAACGGACTATTCCGGACAAGGCATGCAGGTAGGAACATATTTATTTCCCAAAACTCAAAAGGGTACAAAAAACAGAAAACAACCCTAAGGCAAGCGTGCCTATCGCACGCGGAAGCTAAGGCAAAAACTTAGGACATGAAACTATGGACATGAACCTCACGAAACTGTGGCATGAAACAAACACGAAACTGTGGCCTGAAACAACTAGCAATAACTATGGCATAGAACAAACACGGAACTGTGGCATGAAACCAATAGCATTAACTATGGCATAGAACAAACACGAAACTGTGGCATGAAACCAATAGCATTAACTATGGCATAGAACAAACACGAAACTGTGGCATGAAACCAATAGCATTAACAATGGCATAGAACAAACACGAAACTGTGGCCTGAAACAACTAGCAATAACTATGGCATAGAACAAACACGAAACTGTGGCATGAAACCAATAGCATTAACTATGGCATAGAACAAACACGAAACTGTGGCATGAAACCAATAGCATTAACTATGGCATAGAACAAACACGAAACTGTGGCATGAAACCAATAGAATTAACTATGGCATAGAACAAACACAAAACTGTGGCATGAAACCAATAGCATTAACTATGGCATAGAACAAACACGAAACTGTGGCATGAAACCAATAGCTTTAACTATGGCATAGAACAAACACGAAACTGTGGCATGGAACCAATAGCATTAACTATGGCATAGAACAAACACAAAACTGTGGCATGAAACCAATAGCATTAACTATGGCATAGAACAAACACGAAACTGTGGCATGAAACTAATAATGATGACTGACAAAGGCAAAGGCAGGCTTAAATAATGTCTCTTGATTGGAAACAGGTGTGCGTCCCGAACACCAGAGGCAGGTGAAAATTATAAGTAGCCATGGTAACTAAAACAAACAAGGGTGCACAAAAACAGGAACTATTGGAGTCTAAAACTAACAGAACTTAACAAAACATGATCCGGACCACGGATCATGACACTTATTATTATATAAAAATAAATAGAGCTAAAACAACGTCCTTGCGTGATGCTTTAAATGTGTCCAAACTCTTACCAAAAATGATTCCCGTGCGCGGCCACTGCTGCTGCTCACTGCTCCCCTCACCTCCCAGGGGGTGATCAAGGGTGATTGGTCAAATGCAGAGAATAATTTCGCCACACCTTGTGTGTGTGACAATCATTGGTACTTTAACTTTTAACTTAACAGTTTTGCTGTATAGCTGCAGGTTGCTAGACGGCCGCTTTGAGCTAGCGTTTTAGCCAGTTAGCTTCCAGCTTGTGGCACATTCACATGCACTTTAATTGTGATGAGACGGAAAAAAGATGCCACAGCAGACCTTTATTACAGCGAAGGAGAAGGCACTACCGGTACACAAGCCCATGAAGGATCCCCTCACACTGCTAGTTTGTACTAACGCTAGCGGTGACTATGTGAAGCCACTGCTCGTTTATCACGCCAAAACTCTCAATAATGCCACAATTATTAGCAGACACAAGGTAAAATGATTTTCCTTTTTTTCTTTTATTATTGTAGCAACGTGGTGGTTAAAGTTTTGGAGCGCACCAACGAGAATGGTTTTGTGTGTGTGCGTGTTGACATTTGTGCTTGCCGAAATGATGTGTTGTTTGGATAAAAAAAAAAAAAGATTATTAAGTTACCCCCTTTTAATGTTGGTTTAATGTACATATATAGATATACACATTATAGTTTGTTCAAAGTGTGATTTTTTTTTAAACTAAAATAGGGACTTTTGTTGAGGCTGCAACTAATTATTCATGTTTACATAGATTCTTATGGGAAACACTGCTTCACTATACTAACATTTTGGTTTACAAACCAATTAGGTTCATGAATCGAGGTTCCACTGTATTCATGTAAATGTTCATTACAATGAAATATTCTACCATTGAGCAATAAAAAATATAAAAACATATTGAAAAATAAATATTCTCTAAACTTTTGTGAAGGGGTGGGAGCATGAACCAAAAACATTTTTGTTTTCAGTCCTGGGTTAGAGTCAATGTTTACAAAAAAAAAAAAAATTGCTGTTAAATTATACATTTTTCAATCAGAATAATCACACTTTCAAATTTGGATTAACAATTATTAATCACAGGTTACTACTCACTTGCAAAATTTAAATTAACTTTAAAAAAGAGCACAATATTTGGACACAAATTAATTGTCAAAATGTCCTATAGGATACATTTTTAAAAATGTTTACTTGAATTCACAGGATTTATTTGTTCAAAAGTAGGTAACAGTTTCATCTATTTTGAGGTGATATTTGCAGTCTCCTCACTTATCTTATCACTAGCATAAGCATCAACCTGAATAACCACTGATCATATAACAACCCACGCTGCGTTCCAGGTAACCATCCACAGTTAAGGTAAAGGAACATGCATGGTCAAAATAAATTACATGATTAATCTGCAGTTATACATGATTAATTCACATTTTCTTGTCATTAACCACAAGAATTAGCTAGTTATTTAGGACAGCTTTGATATTAATTTATTTTCCCATTATCATCACACCAGACAAAACACACTCACACAAATCATTCAGTCAGCCATTTAGCGCGTTATGGACCCACCCTCGTCATGGAGAAGAAGCAATGAAATGCACACAACGCAGTCCCAAAGTTGAAGACGATCGACCTGGCCATCAAAAACGGAAATCCACCACCACTTACGGGCCCCGAAATGCTGGACCCCCGCACGGCAAAGAAGACTGAAGAGAAAGAGGAAGATCGCGCTCGATGACTTCTCCGTTAGGCTACTATATGGCCTTGTGGTTCAAGTGTCCGCCCTGAGACTGGGAAGTTGTGAGTTCAAACCCCGGCCGAGTCAAACCAAAAACTACAAAAACATGGGACCCATTACCTCCCTGCTTGGCACTCAGCATCAAGGGTTGGATTTGGGGGTTAAATTACCAAAATGATTCCTGCTGCTCACTGCTCCCCTCACCTCCCAGGGGGTGAACATGGGGATGGGTCAAATGCAGAGGACAAATTTTACCACACTCAGTGTGTGTGACAATGGTTTGGGACATTAACTTTAACTTTATATTGTATTCAATTGTCTATGCGCAATAAAAAATAAGAGAAAAAGGGAATTGCAAGGGACTAAGAGTAAAACAAATGATGGTGAAGGTAACAATACAACAAAAAAATGTGCAATTTCAATAAAAAAGGTGTCATAAAATGGCCAACAGGAGCGCGGTAAAGAGAATGGCAGGAAATAAAAGAGGTTAAAGAAAATGATAGAATGAATACAACAAAGAGAGACAATAATACAAGACCGTGCTAGTTTTTGTATAAATGTACAATGGGGAAGAAGTGCAGCACTTGAAGTCCTGGCAATAAAATGGAGCCACATGGAGCGCAAGGAAGAATAATCCGGTGTCTTCCTGCCATAACTGCTCTGCTTAAGGACCTCAATAATTGAAAAGCAGCTGCAGGTGTGTCTTGTTACTCCAGAAATAGGAGAACCCGAAGGAGGAAATATTAGGCCTGCCGTTGGTCATGTGACTGCCAGGCTGCGTTTGATTGGTGAAATGGAGTCAAACATTAGCAGTGCTTTTGGTAGATTGGTGCAACAGAATCATGTGACAGTGCCTGCTGGAAGAAATCTCTCAAATGTGTCTTTGCGAACAGTAATCAATAGAGAATGAATAAATTTAATGATGATATAAAAAAAATTAATGATCGGACTGAAACTCAATGGGGTCATAGTTTCGATTGAAACGAAATGGAAACGACGGAAAATCAAGAGCGCCCTCGAGGGGTAAAATAACCTACAGAGAAAGAAGTGCAGAACCACCTCTCTAAAGTTTTATTACTTACGTACAAAATACTAAACGGTTTAGCACCATCTTATCTCGCTGATTGTATTGCACTCTATGTATTTAGTAGATTGGGGTTTTTGGAGTTTTTCCTTTCCCGGATGGGGGTTCAGATCAGGGGGCGCCCTTCGAGGCACTTGTGGTTAGGGACTGTATAAATAAACTTTGATTGATTGATTGATTGATTGATTGATTGATTGATTGGTTGAAGAGAAAAAGAAGGTACTGTAACTGAAATCTTTCTATTTTGCGTCCTCTTCTACTGATGTTTTCCTCAAGATCCTTGAGGCAATGCTGAAAGAGCATGAGGAAACAGTCAATGGTGTTTATGGAAGAGCAGGGAAGTTCTTAGATGGTGAGGATTTTGCATGTATTTTTTGTTCATGATGTGAACCATATCCTTTTTGAAGTAATCATGGATCAGGGCGACAAACACATGCAATTCACTCATCAATATAATGTTTTTTATACACCTTTTTCCACACTGTCTACACAGGGACAGCATATCAAGGGTGCATTCCAAGTACAGTCAGTCATCTACCCATTACTCAAAAACTCATTGATATTATAAGACATGTTTGACAGATTCATTTTCAAGAGCAAAAAATACAAAAACAGAACTTGTAAGTGAAATTTCAGTTATCTGTCAACGTTGTATTCAAACAAGTATTCCTATTTTACTTTTATGTTTGGTTACATTACTGACTAATGCGCACACTTATTCTGACCTCACAATATAAAAAAATGTATATGACACACTTGCAGATGTTTTAATGTGCCAGATTGATCACATATCAAATGGTCATCCACTGAATCGGTCCACTATCCTCAACACCACCAAGACAAGTCATGAGTCAGACTTCCCACCGTGATAGAATAAAAATGCTAAAACCTTGTCCCAGTCTGCTCTTTTTTTGTCACTGGCCTTTAACCCCGTGGGGATGATTCCCTGCAGAGATGACAATGATGGTGGACTGACCGAGCTGTGTGGTCCAAACCCCTATTTTAAACACACTTTTCAGCATTAGGATGCTTAGATATAATTTATTTTAAATACAGAATGATATGTCCAGTCTTGATATTGGGTATATTTAGTGGTCTATACATACTGCACAGCTTTGAACAAAAACTCAGATTTTTTTTTATTTTTTCATAGCTTGACAGCTTGGTGTGTGTTCCACGGTGAACCATGTGTGGTTGGAATTTTAAGGGGATTCTTATCCAGTAAGCCACATATAAAAAACATGTGATCTTCAGTTCTTTGTGTTGCTGAGAAGAAGTTGAATAATGGTTATGGTTTTCATATATTTCAAACATGCATTTAATTACAATTACACTACATCACATATTAAGGCATGTTAGCACCCATTAGAGAAAAAACGGGAAATACTGATGTAAAAAAGATTTCTATTAGGAAGTGTTGCCGCGTACGGATCCCCTAAAGGGACATGGATGTTTTGCGAGATCTTGCAATACTTTTTGCGAGATTTCGCAAAAGTTTTTTTTCCTATGTCAGTGAACCGGAAGTAAAACTGACACAGCGATGGTGAACCGGAAGTGAAACAGACAAAGCCTACCCATCATCTGTGCTCTGTTGTGGGACCATAATACGATTTGATGTCTTTATATGTTAGGCCAATACTAAAATAGAAATCCATTAACTCCTCTATCGCTGTGTCTGTTTCACTTCCGGTTCACCATCGCTGTGTCTGTTTTACTTCCGGTTCACTGATATAGGAAAAAAAAACCTTTTGCGAGATCTCGCAAAACATTTGTTTCCTTTAGGGGCTCTGTAGCCACGCAAGCCCCGAAAAAAAAGAAAAGAAAATCAAGACTACATTTTCTGCAATTATGTGGATTTGTACAATATATTTTACTTTTAGATTTATTGGAATTGGGGCTTAAATCACCAAAATTATTCCCGAGCGCGGCCACTGCTGCTGCTCACTACTCCCCTCACCTCCCAGGGGGTGAACATGGGGATGGGTCAAATGCAGAGGATAATTTCACCACACCTAGTGTGTGTGTGACTATCGTTGGGACTTTAACTTTAACGTTATTCTCATCTATCAACCTCTTTTGTCCTTTTGACACTTACATGTCCTATGTAACGTACCACATACTTTTTTTAGGAGTTAATTTACCAACATTATTATCATTGAAAATGTAATGGAAAATTATATTACATGCATGCTAAGAACTTAGAAAACGTTTCTGATTTGGCAACTCTATCTTATAGCCACGCCCCCTCTGGTAATATACTTTCGGTGTTGTGACCTCTGTTTACATCCGTCATGTCAAACTATATCTTCTTGTTGGCTACTAATAAATGCTCTGGAACTACAACTGGTTCGGGACTAACAGTGTACGGACTGTACTCATTCACTTATGATTAGCAGCAAAGTAGAAAATTGTCAATGTTGTGGCTCGGCGAGTGAACACAGGCGACAACAAGTAAGCCAGCTAAATGATTCTAACTAGAGAGCTGGTTTCGACGCCCTGTCTTTAGACAAGAGGATCAGCGAGTACCGTATTTTCCCGACTATAAGGCAAGGCAAGGCAAGGCAACTTTATTTGTATAGCGCTTTTCATACACAAGGCAGACTCAAAGTGCTTCACAGACAACAAAGTGAAATGAAAGAAAATAAAAGCAAAATTAAAATGCAGACAATAAAAATAAAAACAGTGCAGACGTTAAAAGTTAAAAGATTAAAAGATTTAGCTGAAAGCTAAGGTGAACATAAAAGTCTTCAGTCTAGTTTTAAAAGTAGTGAGAGTTGGGGAGAGTCTGACATCTTCAGGAAGTTTATTCCAGCTATGTGTTGCATAGTGACTGAATGATGATCTCCCTTGATTTGAGTTTACTCTTGGAACCGCTAACAGATTGGTCTCAGAAGATCTTAGTGATCTAGAGGGCGTATATAGTGGGAGCATATCAGTGATATACTTGGGCCCTAGACCATGTAGTGATTTATATGTGAGCAGGAGGATTTTGAAATCTATTCTCTGATGTACAGGGAGCCAATGTAAGGATTTAAGAATTGGTGTAATGTGCTCACATTTTTTGGTCTTTGTTAGAACTCTAGCAGCAGCGTTCTGAACAAGCTGTAGCTGCCTGACAGTTTTTTTGGGAAGACCTGCAAGGAGACCATTACAATAGTCTAGCCTACTGGTAATAAAGGCATGTACAAGTTTTTCTAAGTCTTGAGCTGACATGAGCCCTCTAAGTCTTTTTACATTTTTGAGGTGATAGTAGGCCGATTTTGTTACTGATTTGATGTGACTGTCGAAATGTAAATCAGAATCTAAAATAACCCCAAGATTTCTGGCTTTATTTGAGGTTTTCAGGGACAGTGATTGAAGGTGTTGGATGACTTTAAACCTTTCTTTTTTAGCACCAAAAACAATTATCTCAGTTTTATCTTCATTTAGTTGTAGGAAATTTTGGCACATCCAGTGTTTGACTTGCTCAATGCACTGGCACAGAAGATCTATGGGGCGATAGTCATTTGGTGATAGCGCTACATAGATTTGGGTGTCATCGGCATAGCAATGATGGTCAATGTTATTATTTTGCATGATTTGTCCTAGTGGGAGCATATAGATGTTAAATAAAGTCGGCCCCAAGATTGAACCTTGGGGGACTCCACACGTTACGTTGGTTGGTTCTGATACAAAGTCACCAATGGAAACAAAATAGTTCCTATCTTGTAGATATGACTTGAACCAGCTTAAAACTGTGCCTGAGATCCCCACCCAGTTTTCCAACCTGTCCAAAAGTATTGAGTGGTCGACAGTGTCAAATGCAGCACTGAGGTCCAAAAGCATTAATACTGAAGTTTTGCCAGAGTCTGTGTTTAGACGGATGTCATTTATAACTTTAAGAAGGGCCGTCTCTGTGCTATGAAGAGGTCGAAATCCTGACTGGAAGTTGTTGTGGCAGCCAGTAGAAGCCAAGAAGTGATTTAGTTGTTGGAGGACAACTTTCTCAATTATTTTACTTATGAATGGTAGATTTGAAATTGGTCTGTAGTTGTTGATAACAGAGGCATCTAGGCTCTGCTTTTTTAGAAGAGGTTTAATGACTGCAGTTTTGAAAGCCTTCGGGAAATTGCCCGATTTAATAGAATTATTAACTATTTGCAAGATGTCTGTTGATAGGCAGTCAAAAACATTCTTAAAGAAGTTGGTAGGTAAAACATCAAGGCAGCAGGTGGATGACTTTAGAGCTGTCACCGTTTCCACTAGAGTTTTAGAGTCTATGGCATTAAAGCTTGCCATCATTGCTGTGTTACTTTTGCCTAAATGGGGTGGTGATCCAACTTTTTTACTTGAGATATTGATGGTGCGTCTGATGCCTTCAATTTTATCAGTATAAAAGAATGCAAAGTCATTGCATTTCTGCGTGGAATGGAGTTCGGCTGGTATTTGTGTTGGGGGTTTAGTCAGTCTGTCAACGATTGTGAATAGGGTTTTGGCCTTATTTGTGTTGCTGTTTATGATATTGGAGAAGAATGTTTCTCTAGCACTTTTTAAGACTAAATTGTAGGCCTGGAGGCTCTCTTTATAGATGTCATGGTGAATATGAAGTTTTGTATTCCGCCAGATTCGTTCAGCCTTCCTGCACTCTCTTCTCTGGGCTGTTACAGCAGCAGATTTTCTCCAGGGTGCCTTTTGCTTGCCAGAAATCGTTTTAACTGTAACAGGTGCAATGATATCTATGATATTCACAATTTTGGAATTAAAGTTGCTTACAAGATCATCAGCATGACATGGGTTTAGAGGTGGTAGTGAGGAGATGGCGTTTTTAAAGAGGACATTAGCATGTTCATTTATGTACCGCTTTTTGACATTCTTTGATTCTGTTTGTGTGTCCGGAATTACAGAAATATTAAAGAAAACACAGAAATGATCAGACAATGAAGGATCAATCACAAGAACATCAGAAACATTGAGACCTTTTGTGATAATCAGGTCCAGGGTGTGTCCCTTATAATGTGTAGCCTCTTTCACATGTTGAGACAGTTCAAATGTGTCTAAAATAGTAAAAAGTTATTTTGCGCCCTTGTCATTTAAATCGTCAATATGAAAATTAAAATCACCAGTTATAACCAGGCAGTCAAAGTCAGTGGAGATGTTAGACAATAGTTCAGTAAAATCATCAAAAAAATTTGCAGAATATTTAGGTGGCCTGTAGATAATTAACAAGAGAATTTTGGGAGAGCATTTCAACACAGCACACAGGTATTCAAATGATGTAAACTCACCGAGTGACATCTGTTTCCCCTGAAACATGTTTTTAAATATAGCAGCAACCCCTCCACCTCTTTTCCCCGATCTACATATATCAATGAAGTTATAGTTGGGGGGTGCTGTCTCGATCAGAATGCTTGCACTGTTATTTTGTTCCAGCCATGTTTCAGTTAAAAACATAAAGTCAAGTTTAGAAGTGCTAATAAAATCATTGACTAAAAATGATTTGCTATTCAGAGACCTGACATTGAGCAGACCCATCCTGATGGTGTTATTGACAGGCTTCGATGTTGGCTTTGATTTGGAGATAATAGGAATGAGATTGTTTAGGTTAGCAGGGTGGCTAAGTTTCCCAATGTTTACTCTCTTGGTAGTCACAACAGGGATGTAGAAGGTGCCATGATTTGATGTAGGCAACCTTGGGCCCAGCTGATAATGTGGTCTACTGCTGAACCCTTTTCTGTATCAGAAATATTCAGGACTGCTGTCAGGGCGAGGCGGGGTTTGCCGTAAGGGGGAGGGGGAGTGAGCAGCGTCAGAGCTGGGACGAACTACTGAAGGTGGACGTTGAGGGCGTGTAAGGGGTTGGCGTGAGAAAGGTGAAGTATGGCTGGGGGGTTGTGGAGCACGCCTTCGTGGAGGGGGTGGTGGAGGTGAGCGATGATCTAGGGGGGTAAAAATCTGAGTAGGGTGGGGCGTGAGTGGGGGTAGCTCCCGGAACTCCAAGGGGGAGAAGGGGGGAGAAAGGTCTACTTGAGGGAGGGAGAAAGATGGAGACGTGGATGGCTTGGGGGATGTGGGGGAGGGATCTTCACATGCATTCAGAATGGAGGGAGGGGCGGTAGAGGAGGATATACACCTCTCCTCTTTGCTCTGGTGTATCTCATGGTCGACGTTCTCCTTTTGCAGTGGCGGTCCTCCTTCGACGTTCCTGATAGGCTGTGTTGTGTCTTCCTTCCTCGGTGGCTCCTCTTGTCTCTTGTCCTTGGCAGTGATGATAGATGCAAGATGCAGGAAGTGAAACATGTTGTTCATGAATAGCTTTACTCCCATCTTATTTAGGCAAAGTCCGTCTGCCTTAAAAAGATGCCTGCGGTCCCAGAAAAAGCTAAAATTGTCAATAAAATGCATTGAACGAGCAAGAAGTGCACTTGATAGCCACTCATTCAGCGAGTAAAGTCTACTGAATCTCTCAGCTCCTCTCCTGATTGGGGGTAGAGGACCACTGATAAAAACGTCAGCATTCACAGCGCTGACTGTTTCAAAGAGTTTATTGAAGTGCTCTTTCAGCTCTCTTGATTGTTGTTTTACAATGTCATTAAAACCAATGTGCAGGATGATATTTTTCACATTTGGGTGTGCAGCGACAATTTCCAGGATTCTTTTTTCCATGTCAGATACCATATCCTTCGGAAAGCAGAGTACTTTGGTGTTATTATTGCTTTTCATATCTTTTACAGAAAAGTCCCCCACAATCAGATTTTCAGGAGCTCTCGTTAGCTTTCTCTGTGGTGTAAAGTTAGCAGGTCTTACCCTTCTGCGTGGTGATGGTGGGTTATTCAGGCAATCAGAGGGGGATCCATTGTCCATCAACAGTGGGGCAAACCTGTTCTTTAGTTGGACACTTGCTTGCTGGGGAGGTTTATTGGTAGTTCTCCTCTTCTCAGCTGTCCGCTGCTGTGTCCTACGTGGCAGTGGAGTTGATGACGCAGTATGCCTGGCTGAAGATGGTAGCGCAGGCCAGCCGGTCAGATCAGAGATATCGGGGCGCTGGGTCCTGCCAGATATCCATTCTCCCTTGTCGCAGGGAGGTGGTCTTCTCTTTGGCTTTGCACCAAGTGTGTTCCAGGGAGGATTTTCACTGGTAGATTTATTACCCTCTATAAGGCGTACTTAATATCCTTATTTTTTCTTAAAACTCGACAGTGCGTCTTACAACCGTGTGCGCCTAATTTAAGGAATAAGTTTGATTGAGCTTACCCACCTTGAAGCAATTTGATTTGGTACATGGTATAATGACAAGTGTGACCAGTAGATGGCAGTCAAACATAAGAGATAAGTGTGGGCTGCACCGTTTGATTTGCTTCAACGTAGAAGTATTATTATGATGTGTGTATAAGGTAAGCAATATTATCTGTCGTTTTGTTTCGCAATATTATGTAAAAGCAACTTTTCTTACCTTCTGGTTCCTGCTGATCTGTATTTGGGATCTGCATGAATCCTGAAGAATTGCGTGCGTTCGCCTTAATCGCCGTAATCGATAAGCTTCTTCTTTTCCTCTATCTTCTTGTTATGGGACATTCATCCTCCACTGTTGCCATTTCTAATATAAAGTAGCGTAAAGTTATTACTTACAGTATATCTGTCAGTAAACTCGCCATGAAACTACTAAAACATACCGATATAGTGAGTTTACTTTATTCACCCAATAATTATTAGAGTTCCGGTTGGACGGTTTTTCACAGGACACATTTCCGGTGTTGTTGTTTCCGGATGAGGACATGCTGCTCCGTTATTGATTTAAGTAAAGTCTGAATGTCATTAAAACAGTTAACAATTTCCCTTGTGGAGAAAAATTTCCCTTGTGGATCAATAAAGTTTGTCTAAGTCGAACTTAGCTCCATCTTTTGACACTTCTTCCAATCCCGTCCTTGCACGCTACACTGCTACAACAAAGATGACGGTGAGAAGACGCTGCCGAAGGTGAGCCACGTAAATAAGACCGCTCACAAAACGGCGCATCAAGAAGCGACTGTCAAAGAACCACCATTACATGTTATGTAGACCACAAGGAAGTGTTTTCAATTTATAAAAAAAAATTAAAAAAAATATGACTCCTTTAATGCGCCCTATAATCCGGTGCGCCTTATATATGAAAACATATTTAAAAAATAGACCATTCATCAGCAGTGCGCCTTATAATCAGGTACGCCCTATGGTCCGGAAAATATGGTACATGTTACGGCGCACCCGCATACCGTCATTCCCTCCACTGCAGGAGCAGCAATCTGCAATCAGCGCGCCTGGATCTAATGAGGCTCGACAGTATAAAGACCAACGCAGCCGACGATCCAGTGCCGGAACGTAGTTCTCTGTCTGACAGTAAGCTTCGCATCTCTGGCTCCTCTCCTGTGTTTGATCTCCATATTCCTCTTCTCCTTGTGCTCACTTGTTCCTGTCGTTTCCCTGTTCCCACAGTATCCTCCGTCGCCTTAGAAATTAGCTGTGCGCCTCACTTCCCTGGATCCACCTCTGGACTTGGACTGCCTCCCTTAATCTTCGACTCCCCTCGCTTTAGACACGGACCTCAGGACGCCTCTCCCCAGCCCCACGGAACCCCCGCTTGGATCACTTGCTTGGATCTTCTGCCCAGCCCCTTTGGACTTGTTTGCCTTTCCGACCAACACACACTTACAACAACCTCCTGGTAATATTTCCCTGTTAATTCCTGCACATAGTCTTGCATGCACACACATAGTAGCATACGCACTCTACTCACTCATCAAGCTCAATAAAACCCTGTTGAGCGATACTTCCTGTGTCGCGCCGTCTCCTTCCCCCCTGTCGTAAATAACGGTACCTGCGGCTGAAGCGAGCGTTCAACACAGAGCCTTCTTTTTGTATAGTTTTGTGGGTTTACATAATTCAGCCATGGAACTTTTGTTTTTGTTAGATATTTCCGGTCGGTCTGGTTTTTACGGGACCCATTTCCGATGTTGTGTGTTGTTGCGCTGAGAAGCCAAGTATGTATAGATAGGGCTCGAAAGAAAACAAAGTCGGAATGTCAATAAAACATTTAGCTCCATCTTTTCACACTCCTCCTTTGACTGCTGTCCTCTCACGCGACAATATTTCATTAAAAAAAGTGATATTTTGACGTGAAAATTAATGTTTAAAAACGCGGATTTCTTTGCTTCCGCAGACATTTCACATGCTTGCATATAACCAATTACTCAAGCTTTTTGAAAATGAAATCTTGCCACTGCTTCAACTTTTTAATTTCTCTAATTGATATGTCTTATCCCCCAGAGGTTAGTGTTTTTGGAAAGTAAACTAATAGATTTAAAATTGTAATCCCTCTTACTACTGAGCAATTGAGGAACTGCCCCGTTATTGATTGCCAATCCATCCAAACTCAATTAAGTGCTGGAGACTAATGGGAAAAGGCGGGGAAAGGCAGAGAAAGCCTCTTTGCTTTAAAATAGCTTTCATTTTCACTTCTGCAACAGTGACACTTTTCATACAGACAATATTCATGTGTAACAAAAGTTTTTTTTTGCAAATAATATAAATATTTGTTAAAACTAAAATGTTGTGTTCTAGCTAACCCAAGCAAGTCCACACTTTTAGAGACGGGGGCCGTTTGGGCTAAAAAAAAAATGCCGGGTGTTGCAAAACAACTGCATGTAAGGTAACAATATATATATATATATATATATATATATATATATATATATATATATATATATATATATATATATATATATATATATATACACACGGATATATAGCCTATACATATATTTGTGTACATATATATAAATATTATATTAATATATTATATACATATAACCATTGATCTGTATCATGGGACTTCAATATCAGTCCTGTTTTGTCCCTTTTGGGTCATAAGGGTGGGCCATACTGTACATTTTGGTATCAGTGCAATACCAAGTACTGATATCGATATTTTTTTACTCCAAATGTTCTTAAGATCTTTGAATGATTTTGTGATTTTAATACAACAAAACACAAGTTCCAAGATTTTAAACAAACAATTCAAACTTTATTTATGTGATAAATTCAAGACAATGTAATAATACCAGTAGGACTGCAAAGATTAACCAACTAAATCGAATAATTTGATTTGAAAAAAAACTTTGATTCATATTATGTTGTGTGAATTAATTAACATATTCAAATTAATAAGATCAGGACAACATAGAGTGCCCGGAACTTTAAATATGTGGTCAAGTGCAATTTCAATGTAGACGATGGTTATGGCAAGTCGTAAAATTGTTGTTTATTGCAACTGTATTCCTTAAAATATGCATCGAGGCTAAAAGGTGTGTTTTATCTGATTACTCTCTGATTCCAACAAAAAAATCGATAGATTACTCAATTACTACAATAATCGCTGTCTGCAGCTTTAGATACCAACAACACAACAAAAAACATAAATATTTGTGAAAAAAATACAGTGGTAACTCGAATTGCCAGTTTTTCAAGATATCAGCTGTCTGCCAGTTAATTGTTATGCTTTATGTGGCGTGCAAACATTTGAGTTATGAGCATCCTCGCCACTAGTTGGTGTAGCAAGTGAACCCTGTAAGAGCCGACCAAAGCATGAACTTATAGCTAGCAAGAAACAACCTTTTTTTCCCAACTATGGGAAGGAAGAACATGAGTGTGAAGGACAGTGCAGAGAAGAAGCAGATAATATTCATTGAATTGAGGAAATAAATAATCAAAAAAACATGGCACAGCTTAATATTGCAACAATCTGCACCATACTGTAGCAGAAGAGTTGATAAACCCGGCCAAGGATGTTAAAAAAAACTGTAATAGCTAAACAGCGGACATGTATCCATTAAAATATAGAGAAGCTGCTGATTGTGTGTTTGACAGAGACACAGCTGTATGGCGATACAGTACCTGTAAGTGCTGTACATTATTATTACATCACTTCATAATACTACTGTAGTTGTTTGTAGTACATTCTATTATGTTTTTCATACAATACTTCCCATTTAAAAAATATGGTTTTATTTTTGAAAGGCATGTTACATGTTCAAATTGTTGTGTTTTATGGGAGCCAAGCACAATTTATATTAACTTAAATCGACGATGCTCTTTAGAAATACTCAGGTTTTTTTTAGCTACGTCACATAATTCATTAAACTTGTTTCTCGAGGTACCACTGTACTGTGGAAGATAACTTAAACATATCCCTCTTATCAGGCTGGTATTTGTTATGGTGTTTGTATATAAAAGTAGGGTTGTCCAAAGTTAATGCACTAAATAAAGCATGCGATTTATCACAAAATGTGTCGCATTAGTCATGTATAAACACATAATTATCACACTATTCATTTTGACCGCACAAAAGTGAACTCTTGAGTTGTTTGTGGTTGGCACATTGTTATATGCAATATTATTGCAGGATTTCTCAAAATGTGCACTTTTCTTAATATTTTGTAAATGATGTGCAACATTCTGATGATTACATATCTGTGTCAAAATTGTGGGGTCTTTTTTCAAGTCGATTTAAATTATACAAGTTATTAACTGTGATTATTAGAAATTTAAAAGAGTGATTAATCAGATTTAAAAAAATATATAACTTGACAGCACTAATATGCAGAGGTGGGACAAAGTCATTGTTTTGCAAGTCATAAGTAAGTCTCAAGTCTTTGCCCTCAAGTCCCAAGTCAAGTCCCGAGTCAAGACAGGCAAGTCCCGAGTCAAGTCCAAAGTCAAGACTGGAAAGTCTCAAGTCAAGTCCCAAGTCCTGCATTTTGAGTTTTGAGTCCTTTCAAGTCCTTTTAACCACAGACTAATATTTTTACACAGATTGTGTATGCTTTTAAAACGCTGTATTTATTTATTAAAACAAGTGCATTTGAAATTTCAGGAAAAAAAAAATAGTGTTGACATTGCACTTCATTATAGCACTATTAACCAGTCATTTTAAACATTTAACTCATTCCTTTACAGAATAAACACACTTGAAAAAACAAGTGCAACTGTACTTATATGCACAAAAGTGTTAACATTGTATTTCCATGGCATATTGCATTGTAACTAGTTCCACAGCAGTTTCTATCCTGTTCTTACCTTATCTCATTGATCTCATCTCATACTGCATGTGTGTTTATGTGTGCGTACACATGAAAAACGTAACAAATACATGAACATAACAATGAACAGAGTTGTACTTTTTAGATGTCAGGGCCCTATGCAATATGTACACATATTCTTAATATTGTATACATTTCAACTGACCTTTATTTGACTATGTTTGTCTTTTTGTAGGTGGCTAAAATATGTGGTGCTGCTGACCGCCGTCTAACGTTACGTTACTATGTGTGATACATTGACTAACGTAACGTTATGTATAGGTACCTCATGCAACCCTGCTTAAAAAAAAATCACTTGACAAAAAGTATGAATAAGGTAGCGAACTGCAGTGGACGCAACAGATTGCCTTGTTTGCAATGACGTTATAACCATAAACATCTTGTAAGTAGACGCAGCATTGGCTGCTGTGACGCGAAAAATTTGGCCGCCATCTTGAAGTGGTGATGAGGAGTCGGCGAGCAGCCTAAACTGATAGTTGACAGGTAGAAAACAAAAATGCTAAACTGACAGTTGACAGGTAGCAAACAAATATGCTAAACTGACAGGTGGTGTTCAGCGTTTTCTTGCTCAAATGAACGGACTGTTGAAAATAGGAATCGGGGGATTACTTTTCACAAGTAAGATTTAGCATTAACGTTGTATGTTGGTTGTATGTTGTGAAAATAATATTACCAAAGAGTTAAGAAAGAGCAAAGATCTTCAACATTTGTATGTGATAATCACAAAGAAATCTTCTGGGGGAGGATGACGCCCCTACAGGGGTTTGGTTTACAAACTTTCAGCCCCACCTAAAACAAAATTCACCAGCCGCCACTGATTATGATGCATTCTCATCTTAGGCAAAGTATAAGACAATACTTTCTTAAGAGTATAATTGTAACCAGGAATAAGTCTTCAAGTAACAATATTCAAATACTAACATTATTGGGTAAAACATAATTTGGTTTTAT
The DNA here is from genome assembly GCF_033978785.1 of Entelurus aequoreus. Taxonomy (NCBI): domain Eukaryota; kingdom Metazoa; phylum Chordata; class Actinopteri; order Syngnathiformes; family Syngnathidae; genus Entelurus; species Entelurus aequoreus. Next base: position 49,568,159 of record NC_084743.1, on the reverse strand, counting down.
TCTGAATCCAGTGAAACAGATTGGTGGTTTTAGCTGATATAAAGACTTTCAGGTGTTTAAATATGTTTATGTTGAAGTATTTGGCAGACGCTTGTATCCAAAGCGACATACATAAAAAATACATATAAAACAATCACTGTAAACATTGTCATTTAAGGGAAGAATGTAATACAAAATATCAATACAAAGTGTCAAGACAGAATCAACTCTCTGCTGCTGCAGCAACAGAGATACAGTCTATATAGGTCCTTAAGATATATAGATATTTAATGTATTCATACATTATTTATGTAGGATACACGCATGTATATAACCTAATCATATTGTTTCTTCAACTTAAAAATAGCTGACCGTTTTTTTCTCCCTTCTCTGGGATTATATTACCAGTTTTGATCTTGGACGTCTGGTCACTTATAGCATATAAGAATATTCTATTACTGTTAAGCAAACTATGGATAATAAAACACGCCAAAACATGTATCCTTTATCATAGCTCCACGTATGACAAAAAAACGTGTGAAAATCAGTGGTATTCAGTGATGTAAAATGAATTAAATGCGCTGACAGTTCACTGCTCCTGCCAAATGAATTGCACTGAGTGGAGCGGATCACCACTCCAAGATGGCGGCTCCGCGTCTCGTCAGCGCCATTAGGCAGTAGCGCTCCATGCTGCGTCTACTTAGATGTCTATGGTTATAACGTTAGCAGCGAGTTTACAGCCTCACTGATTTAACTACACAGCAAATAAAAGTTAAGTTACCTGGCCAATAAACGTTAGCTTACATTCAAAACTTACCGTTCTTTGTGCAACTTCAAATGTCGAACGAAGTTGGAAGTAGTTGCGTCACCGTTTGTAATCTTTGAACCGCATGTTTTGCATCCTGCAATTCGTTTTTTGTTGACCAAGTCGTAGTTTCTATATCTGAACGAAACTATTTTTGGCATAATTTTTTCTCACTGGCGTGTTGTTTGACAGCTCTTCTTCGTTGGTTGTCCTGCAATTTGATTGGATGAACGCTGTGAGATGGCTGTTGTACTGACAACTCACATGCTGACAGACACACACGTACACAATGAAAGATATGGAGCGCTCCTGAATAACTTTTTAATCTTTGGGTTTTGGGGAAAGCAGCAAGTCTTGTCAAGTCAAAAGGCTCAAGTCCAAGTGAAGTCACAAGTCATTGATGTTACGGTCCAAGTCGAGTTGCAAGTCTCTTTACATTTTGTCAAGTCGAGTCTAAAGTTATCAAATTCATGACTCGAGTCTGACTCGAGTCCAAGTCATGTGACTCGAGTCCACACCTCTGCTAATATGAAGCAGTATATATGATCTTATAAATTAACAACCCACTCCAAAGTAGAAGCATGCAGCCAAAATCATTGTTAACTGATCTGCTGGTCTTTCTGGAGTAAAATGTTTGACTTAAAACAGGTGTATACTGTAGTAATATAGGAGGATGTGTATTGTCAAAAGTTATTAATAATGTTTACATAATTTGTAACCCTCTTATTGTATTTTATTGTATGGGATTTTAGTTCTAGCATAATTTGCTTACACACATGGCATTTTCATCATTATTCTAAGAGCTTGCCAAGTTGGTGATTGCCACACTCCATCTTCAGATTTTTTTCGGATGACGGGACCTGCAGAGTTGATAGATTTCAGCATGAATGGCAAACAACATGACCATTTTACTTCACTCCATGACCAGCAGTGTCCTAAAGGCGGAACTGAACTGTACTGGTAATCGTATTGATGGGAGATGGAGAGATTGCCATCAGTAATATGAACATATGTAACATTTTATGAGTACTTAACATAAATTGCATGTTTATACATCTTTATACCCCTATATTGTTATTAATTTTCTCTACTTACAGTAAAACAGCATCTATCTATATCTTGAAAAAAAACAAAGCAATGACTCGTGTATTGTTTGGAAACAGTTGGTAATGGTTATGTGCAGTAATACTTGTCATGAACTCAACTCACCTCAATGTCTGTTCCTAAATTTGTGTTCCACATCTTGGGTGGATAGAGCAGTTATGATAATACTAAAAACTAAGGTTTTGTTTTCTCTAAACGCATATATTTGTCTAAATATGGCCAAAGACTCGCATTATTGTGGGTTTCCTGCACGTCATGTTGATCACCTAAAAAAAATTATAATCTGTGAGAAAGAATCCCTTTGCCATTTTTAACTATGTTTCTTTTCTTTTTTTTTGAGTCTTTAGCTTGAAGCCTCCCTCTGTCTCGGACACCCTCGTCGTCATTTGACAAGCGTGCGTGTCTGTTTTGCTTACTAATTTTGATGACCCGCCTTATCTTGCCTCTGATTGGCCAGTCCATAATGTTTCGCCCTAACCTTAGCCAATTGTGACTTATCTTATAAACACCAACCAATCATCATGGATTTTCTCAGTTTGTAAGGATGTTGTCATTCATGCAGGTCATTGTATATTCTTTATATATATATTTTTTTTGGGGTGGGGGCTTGATTCACAGTCCATTTTCTTTCTTTGTAGCTTGTAGCTTTGATGTAAACTACCTCGCTACATGGGTCTTAAAGGAGCTAAGCTACCACCAAGCTCCTGGAAAATATATTTAAGCTATTGTATGTAACTTTGCTACATGTAGCTTGTTACTGCCCATCACTGCCAGATAATGACTGCTTTTCTGACCCCACCAGTCGCCAAATAAAGCAAAACTGCACATTTCAGAGTATTTTTTTAAATTTTGGGCAGCCTACAGTACATCCATCCATCCATTTTCTACCGCTTGTCCCTATAGGTGTCGCGGGGGTGGTGGAGCCTATCTCAGCTGCATTCGGGCGGAAAGCGGGGTACACCCTGGACAAGTCACCACCTCATCGCAGGGCCAACACAGATAAACAGACAATATGCCCACTCACAATCACACACTAGGGCCAATCAACCTATCCCCAGTTGCATGTCTTTGGAGGTGGGAGGAAGCCGGAGTACCCGGAGGCAACTCACACAGTCATGAGGAGAACATGCAAACTCCACACAGAAATACCCCGAGCCTGGGGATCGAACCCAGGACCTTCGTATTGTGAGGCACATGCACATGAAAAAGTGCTCACTAACACAGATTTAGACCGATTTGTGAAACATATTTGAGAATAATAGGTATTTTGTGTATATAGTAACAGTTTTAGATTTTTGAGTCCAACTCATGCAAAATGGGCGCAAAAACAAAAGTTTTGTGTTCATATTTTTGTTCAGTATAGTTGCTTGTGTTTCTACTTGTACCTGCATGTGCCGATGCTTCCATGATCTGAAGTGTTCTACACTAACCAACAGCTGAAACACTAATCCCTCTCCAATAGGAGGACAGTTAATCATGGAAGCCATCATGTCATAGTCAAGAAGAGCAAATGGCTCATACTTAGACGTTATTGATCACAATCCGATTTGATATGTAACTGGAAAATCACTAAGATAGCTCAAGCATCCACCAGACCCTATCTCCCAATGCTGAATAATCCTTTAAAAAAATTGGATCACCCCAAAATCTTTATCCCATTTTTGACATGTTCTGAACGTTTCATCAAAATCCTGCTACAATCTTTTTGAGCTACGTTTCCAAGTAAGAAATAAACCAACAAAATCCAGTGAATGCATAACCCCCTGGCGGAAGTAATTAATCGAATAATAATTGAAATTCTCCATCTGTCGCTTCAAAACAGGTTGCACTGTCTTTGTCTCTTTGTGTGGAGACAGGACATTCATATATACCCTATTTTCCGAACCATAGGGCGCACCGGATTATAGGGCGCAATAAAGGGGTCATATTATGATTATTTTCTACATTTAAAACACTTCCTGGTGATCCACATAACATGTAATGGTGGTTCTTTAGTCAAAATGTTGCATAGATTGTTTTACAGATCATATTCAAGTCGCTTTCTGATTATTGTGGGCGGTCTTATTTACGTGGCTCACCATCGACAGCGTCTTCTCCCCGTCATCTTTGTTATAGCGGTGTAGCGTGCAGGGACGGGAGTGGAAGAAGTGTCAAAAGATGGAGCTAACTGTTAACATTCAGACTTTACTTAAATCAATAACTGAGCAGCATCTCCTCATCCGTGGCTCACTAGTGCACAACAACGCCGGAAATATGTCCTGTAAAAAAACGTCCGACCTACACTCTCTAATAACTAAAGTTCTGTGGGTGAATAATGTAAACTCACTACACCGGTAGTTTTTAGCGCTTCCGTAGCGAGATATAAGTTAGAACTTTACTTTACTTTATATTTGAAATGGCAACAGGGGAGTATGAATGCTCCATAACAAGAAGATAGAGAAAAGAAAGAAGCTTATCAACTACGCGGTCGGCATGGACTACAATGGCGGACGTGTGCAATTTTTCAGGACTTATGCAGATCCCAAATAGACATCAGTAGGTACCAGAAGGTAAGAAAAGTTGGTTTTGTATAATATTGCGAAACAAAACGCCAGATAATAGGTACCCTTTTGCGGTCCTTGTACACACACCATAATAATACCGTATGTTGAAGCACAACATGTATGACTACTAGAGCCGTAATGCGCGGACAATCCATCAAGCGGTGCAACTTCATTGCCTACCAAAGTCGTACTAAAGCATTTTGACAGATTTTTGAGCACTTGGTGAAATGTTCTATATTCTCAATGTAACATTTAAAGTTTTGGTGTTGTTTACGGGCGTCATCTTGCAGTCTACACGTATCTCTTATGTGTGACTGTCATCTACTGGTCATAATTACCATTACACCATGGACAAAATAAAACAGCTTTTAGGCACAACCAGAATTATTCTGTACATTAGGAATTATAAGCCGCGCTGTCGATTTTTGAGTAAATCAAAGGATTTTTAGTGCGCCTTAAAGTCAGAAAAATACAGTACTACTGTACTACGGCTTCTTCCCACCCCCGAAGACATGCACCTGGGGATAATCTGATTGGAAACACTAAATTGATCGTAGTGTGCGAATGTGAGTGTGAATGCTGTTTACATATATGTACAGTCATCGTCAAAAGTTTACATACACTTGTAAAGAACAAAATGTCATGGCTTATACAACTCCTTTTTTTGTGATAGAGTGATTGGAACACATACTTGTTGGTCACGAAAACATTCATGAGGTTTGGTTCTTTTATGAATTTGTTGTGGGTCTACTGAAAATGTGACCAAATCTGCTGGGTCAAAAGTATACATACAGCAATGTTAATATTTGGTTGCATGTCCCTTGGCAAATTACACTGCAATAAGGCACTTTTGGTAGCCATCCACAAGCTTTTGGCAAGATTCTGGTTGAATTTTTGACCACTCCTCTTGACAAAATTGGTGCAGTTCAGCTACATTTGTTGGTTTTCTGACATGGACTTGTTTCTTCAGCATTGTCCACACGTTTAAGTCAGGACTTTGGGAAGGCCATTCTAAAACCTTCATTCTAGCCTGTTTTAGCAATTCCTTTACCACTTTTGACGTGTGTTTGGGGTCATTGTCCTGTTGGAACACCCAACTGCGCCCAAGACCCAACCTCCGGGCTGATGATTTTAGGTTGTCCTGAAGAATTCGGAGGTATTTACTCTCTGTAAAGCACCAGTTCCATTGGCAGCAAAACAGGCCCAGAGCATGATACTACCACCACCATGCTTGACGGTAGGTTTGGTGTTCCTGGAATTAAAGGCCTCACCTTTTTTCCTCCAAACATATTGCTAGGTATTGTGACCACAGAACACACACACATGTATATATATATATATATATATATATATATATATATATATATATATATATATATATATATATATATATATATATATATATATATATATATATATATATATATATATTCCAATATATATATACACACAACAATATGTAGAAAAAATATGTTAAAAATAAGGAAAGCTTATTTTTGTGTTTAAGTACTTATTCAACACTGTTGTGACTTATCCACCATGTAGAATGTTTTCTAATCATAAATGTACGCTTAAATATTTTGTATGCACGTACAACATTTAGAACCTTTAGAATATCAGTATGTGGAATTAAATTATGGAATGGATTAAGTAAATAAGTTAAACATTGTACTGATATGATCAAGTTTAAGAGGTTGTTCAAAATAATAGTGCTTACAAAGTACAAAGAAGAAGAATTATGAGAAATACTTTCAACCTTATTGAAAATAAGATATTCTTCATCTCAGTATGTTAATAATGACTGAATTAATTAATTACATATTACAAAACTGTTGTGTATACTAATTCACAGATGTTATTTTATTATATAAAAAGGTCAGTAAATGATTCTATATATTTGTAAACGCTCTGAAGTGGGAAAGGGGTAGGATTAAATAAGCTTTGCTTTTTCCTACTCCTTTTCGGACATGATGTAAAGTGAAATGATATGAAATCGTGTGATGTATTATACTGTAAGTGTGTTCATGTTCGAAATATACTAAAGAAAGAAATAAATATGGCATAAACTAACAGCTGTTTAATCCTCAACTCTTTAATCCTGAACTGCATTTTAATCTTTTAAAACACAATTGAAAGCTTGAGTGACCTATGATGTATATGTTTGTTGTAAATACTGTATGCATTATTGTATTTGACTTGTCTATTCTTGCTGCTGGGATAGTTGTGATGTCTCGAGGGAGGTGACTTTATAAGACCTTTTAGGCGTCACCTTTTCCGAACATGTTTTGCTTTATATTGGATTAATAAAGATGAGGGATTCATCCAAATTAAGACATTCATTTTGACAACAACACTAGCATTTTCCTTGGTCTATGCACACATATGAAATACTATACTGTCGCAAAGAAATGGGTCAGAGGACAAGAGGTACACTGAAAACGGGTTGGGAAAAAAAATGTGGGCCCTCTCAACACTCACCTCCGTAATAACAACAGAGCCGTGATGAAAGTAAAGAGGAGGGGAAAGATTGGCAGGCACAGAGACGAGAGAGTGGAGGTTAAAATGACAGGAAGACAAGAAGGCGGCGGCAAAGATGGACAGAGGAGCTGTGACAGCTGTGATGAAACAAAAGACAGGCGAGATGGAGGTGGAGAAGGATGAATGTGAATATTCCATGGTTATTAAACATATACGTTCCCCATGAAGACCAACAACTTGGATGTTACCAGGCATAGTGGTTTAACAATCCTATTACCCACCATTGTAAGCACACAAGCAATCAAACAAACCAAGTGAACAGTTTCACAGACACAACAATTAAAGTTTATACAGTATAGCAGAGGTTCACAACTGTAGACATGCAAATTATCAGCGAAGAACACAAACATGAATGTCTTACAATATGCAGGAGCCAAGAAATGTCTTTGTAGAAAAAAAAATACACCAAACTATATGAAGCCTAACCTATTTTGGGTGCAAAGAGTAATACAGTAGTACCTCAACTCACAAGCTTATATTAGTCCTGTGATGGAGTTCTTAACTCAAATCAACGTCTCCTATTAAAAATGAATTAAAATCAATCTAATTGGTGTTTGCACCCCAAACACAGGACAATTTTGACATGTAACATATTTTAAAGAGAAACTAACTTCTTGATTAGTAGGGTTGTACGGTATACCGGTATAGTACCGCAATACTTCGGGCGGCGTGGCGAAGTTGGTAGAGTGGCCGTGCCAGCAATCGGAGGGTTGCTGGTTACTGGGGTTCAATCCCCACCTTATACCATCCTAGTCACGTCCGTTGTGTCCTTGGGCAAGACACTTCACCCTTGCTCCTGATGGCTGCTGGTTAGTGCCTTGCATGGCAGCTCCCTCCATCAGTGTGTGAATGTGTGTGTGAATGGGTGAATGTGGAAATACTGTCAAAGCGCTTTGAGTACCTTGAAGGTAGAAAAGTGCTATACAAGTATAACCCATTTATCATTTATTTATTTACTATACCGCCTCTAAAAAGTATGGGTACTCAAATTTGTGGTATCATCCAAAACTAATATAAAGCATCAAACAACAGAAGAATAAGTAATTAGTTCATTTTAACAGAAGTATAGATAGAACATGTTAAAAGAGAAAGTAAGCAGATATTAACAGTAAATGAACAAGTAGATTAATAATTAATTTTCTACCACTTGTCCTTAATAATTTCGACCAAATAATAGAATGGAAAATGACACAATATGTTACTGCATACCAATGTTCCCTCTAATTGTTCATGTGTCTGAGCAAACACGAAAATTCCCTGAGCATTCATTGGACCACATGTGAGCAACATCCCACGTGGCAATACCAGCAGCACACCTGTCTCAAACCAATCTTTTATAATAACACTCAAATGAGAGAAGTCATTTTCATGAGATTATTTTGTAATATTAGTGATTTGGCCCACTTGTAATGAAAATAAAAGAAATCTTGTTTTTCATAAGCTATGGATTAGTATTGTACAATATGTCTGTGTGGGGGTCCTGCTTTGGAAATCATTTGTACCCCTTTCAGAGATCACATTTAGTTCCCCTTAAACATCCTCATGTTGCACAATGAAATGTAAGCATAGGATGAAGTGTGCATTCCTGTAACTTTCTCTAGTAACAGCATTCCATGATTAATATCAATAAATTAACATGAATAATGAATGACAGTAAAATAAGCACACGTATGACTGAGCAGTCATAGTGTAACTTTGTGTGGTGTTTGAGTTGTCCTAATTTTTGTGTGGCCATAAACGCACTAGTGGCTTAGTGGTATGCGTGTTGGTGACAGATGACAAGTTGGTTTTGGCCTGGTTTGTACGGCAGAAATAGACTAATTTTTCGAGATAGGAGTTTTTTACTCATGTTTTTGGTGTGGTTATGGCCGAATATAAACATTTTTGCCCAATAAAGTGATCGATATAATTCCTGTCCTCGAAGCATCTCGATAGACGTTACAATAATTGAATGGTGTTCAATTGAACGGTGTTGACGAACACCGTTAGGGCCGCTTGTTGTCACTGTCACTCAGAGTTGCATTGCAAAATTACACAGAATAAATGTGATTATTTTGTTTAGAATTCAGATGGGTTTGATTTGGTGCGCGGCATATATTTGCTGTGCGCAGAGGACGCTTGAGCAGTGCACAATTGCGCATGCGCGCACCTTAGAGGGAACGTTGCTGCATACGTCAGTAGCTAAATTCGTAACATTTGTTTGTTTACTTACTACTAAGTCGTCTTGTTTGTTCACTATTTTATTTAAGGACAAACTTGCAATAAAAAACATATGTTTAATGTACGGTAATATTTTTTGTTAATAAAAAGCCAATATTGCAATTTTTTTGGTCCCCTTTATTTAGAAAAGTATCGAAAAGTACCGAAAAAGCTCAACATACATTTACAACTACAATAGTTTTATGAAGTAATGATAATAATGCACAGTATTTACCTTGGAGAGTGGACTTCTATGGTAACTCCTTTAAGCTTCTCCATATTTTCATGGATAAATGTCTGTTTAGATAATATTTTAACATCCTTGGCTGACGTCATCGGCTCATTCTATTTCAATATCGCGCAGACTAGTGGTGATGCGCTCTAACTGGTTTGCCAAGTTGGCTAGCTACACGCTCAGTCATGTTTTTGATATATATATATATATATATATATATATATATATATACTGTATACATATATATTTATTCAATGTATATCATCCGTTGCTTCCTTTCAGCACTGTCCTTAACACTCACTCCCTTCCTTACTATGCCTGGAAAAACAAAGTTACGTCCATCTCTAGCTGTACGCTATTGCTTACAAGTAAGACCTGAGTGCCTCATGTATTAAACGTGCGTATGCACAAAAACGAGGTGTATGCAAAGTTGAGATGTATCAAGAGTGAACTGGAAGTGAAAAAGTGCGATTCCTCGAGCCAACTTCATGGCTGGTGTGCACACACTTCTACAGGCTGTGGATACTTTGGCAACACAGAGAGGCGGTCGTTCAGGCTTTGACATTTGATTTCAATAATGTACTTTTGTACATTTAAGTACCTACTCAGTGGCCTAGTGGTTAGAGTGTCCGCCCTGAGATCGGTAGATTGTGAGTTCAAACCCCGGCCGAGTCATACCAAAGACTATAAAAATGGGACCCATTACCTCCCTGCTTGGCACTCAGCATCAAGGGTTGGAATTGGGGTTTAAATCACCAAAAATGATTCCCGGGCGCGGCACCGCTGCTGCCCACTGCTCCCCTCACCTCCCAGGGGGTGAACAAGGGGATGGGTCAAATGCAGAGGACACATTTCACCACACCTAGTGTGTGTGTGACAATCATTGGTACTTTAACTTTAACTACCCCTTTTCATACCAGGGCAATTTTATCCAATTTCCTTGTTCTCTGTAACAGAACAGTGAACAAATAAATAATAAATAAATAATATACCATAGTAAGTAAGCACATATATACGTTACTATAAATAATCTTTGTCTCAATAAAAGAAATTTAAAAAAAGGGGTTGAAGATCCATCCATCCATCCATTTTCTGCCGCTTGTCCCTTTCGGGGTCTTGTTCTGTGTACTTTGTGAACACTTGTAGTTTGAACAGTCTCTTAAACTGAATCATATTGGTGCTTTGTTTGATTTCTTTGGTTAATCCAAATTTAATTCCACATACAAATATGCTAAAGGTTTTAAGTGTTGTACGTGCATACAAATGTTTTAAATTAGATTTCCCTCTAAGGTTATATTTCTTCTGTTTTGTTGAGAAGAATTGTTGTACATTCTTGGGTAACAGGTTATAGTTTGCTTCGTGTATAATTTTAGCTGTTTGCAAATGCACCAACTCGTTGAATTTCAATAATTGTGATTTAATAAATAAAGGGTTTCAATGTTCTCTATATCCAACATTATGTATTATTCTAATTGATCTTTTTTGTAACAACGTTAGTGAATGTAACACACATTTGTACTTGTTTCCCCATATTTCTACACAATAACTCAGATATGGTAACACTAGCGAGCAGTAGAGAATATGAAGTGATTTTTGGTCCAGAACATGTTTTGCTTTGTTTCTTGCTACTTTATGTTGTATATTTTTACATGAGATTTCCAATTCATTTTATCATCATATAAATCATCTATTTTCTTTACCCTTTCAATATCTACTCCGTCTATTTGTATTAGTGTTTGACTTTCTCTTCTACTGTTACCAAATAGCATTCTTTTAGTTTTACTGAGATTCAAAGATAGTCTTTTTTTGTCAAACCATCTTTTTAATTTGTTCATTTCTTCTGTTATTTGTATTATCTTCTGTGTGTTCTCTCCTGAACAAAATGCAATTGTATCATCTGCAAATAATACTAACTCTAAGTCCTTTGTATCTTTACATATGTCATTTATATAGAGATTGAACACTTTTGGTCCGAGTATTGATGCCTGACATTAGCCATTTGCCTGAGACCTGCACCTTCTGTCCAATCAGAATTCACCAGTAGTAGGTAGGCAGTGCTTGTTTTTCGTCTTTTGAGCGAACAAAAGAGGGTTGAGATTGTTAACCTGTGGGCTCCGAGAACTGCACACAGGCTGAAATTAAAAAGAAACGGTCGGACATCGGGAAGAACTTGGTAAAGGAGAAGATGGATGTGCATGGCCAAAACAGGCGAGTGGACCGGAGATAAAGTAGTGCTGCACCCCATTTGAAAACATAGTTGCTACAACTTTAGAGGAGGTGGGCGACTCTGATTACCCCCAATATAGTTAGTGTAACTTACAACTAAATGTGTAAAATTATAGAAAAGTTGAAAAATAAAACAACAGAATGTTGTTTTTTTAAAAAGTATACAAATATTTTCTTAAAAATACAAAGGTGTGAATTTTTATCGTCTTTTTATAAAATAAATTATTCTTTTTAGGGACCCAATTTAGCTAGTGGTGGTATTGTGTAGAATATTTAGATGGAAGGGGCTCAAATGGAAACAGGTGATTGCCAGAGAGATTCGAGTTACTTATAGCATGTTCATATCACTGTGACCTTTGCCCTTTCAGAGGCAATCCACTTTACAAAACCGATGGAATAGCATTGATCAGTGAATTGAGCAGATCATAAAATCCTGCTGATTGGGTCCCAGGGTCGGAGTTCAAGATAAGGGTGTGTAAAGATCTGCCTCCACCGGTGTTCCTTCTGATGTCTCACAGAAAAGACATACAGGGCCAAACAAGAGTTGCAGATGACCCTAGATTAGTCATGGCGGGTCAAACTTTCAACAAGGGGATGTACTGCCTGAAGTGTAAGCACATCTGCTTGTCTTTAAAGTCACTTGCTACAGTACTTTTTTTTTTTTTTTATATATATATCAATGAGTTGCAGTTTTATAGATAAATAGCAAGATCAATTTTAGAAATGTTATCAACAAGTCAGTACAGAACCAAACACTGACAAATAATAAAATAATGTATTTTATTTATTTGTTTTAATTAATCTAATTTTAATCTTGTAAATTGGTACAATGGGGTTCTCCATTTTATTTAGTGCTGGCAAGTGATCAATATTTTATTTTGTAGTGCACTGCAGAATAACAAATTTAACATTATTAAAAGATGCAATTGCACATCTTCCTGTCTCATCTTCAACCAGGATTTGATCACTGCAGTGTGTGCCACAGGGATCGGTCCTTGGACCAATACTGTTTCTCATGTATGTCAAGGATATTACTATGGTTTCCAAACTGTTTAAGTGTATTATATTTGCGGTCGACACAACCCTTTTTTATTCAGGTCCAAATATTGCTGTGTATGCTATAGATGTGATAGAAGTGGTTGAAAAGGATTTGATCAAAATTAAAAGATGGTGTGATCTAAATAGATTATCCTTCAATACTGGTAAATGTAAATTCATATTTTTTTGCAGCGGTAGGAAACGTGTGAATCTTTCATTTAATGTCGAAGGAGTTGAGATTCAACGAACACAAAAAAATCAAGTTTTTGGGTGTTACGATTGATGAACATTTGTCATGGAAATCACATATAAATGATATGTTATAGTGTTGTGTTAAAGTTGTTGCGAACTCGCATGGCTGCTGTATTTGTGACCCCAAGATGCAGGAACCAGGAGAGCGAAGAGCAGGTAAGATGCTTTTAATATCATAAACAGAAAGAAGCAGACGTGCATGTAGGTTCTACAAACATAAACCAATCCTCGAGCACTGAGGAGTGCGCGAGGCTGGCATAAATGGAAGCCTGTTGATTGGCACCAAGTGTGGACCGGCTGCCAATCAACAGCAGGTGAGGAGGAAAAACAATGCTCAGCGGGACAAGCAGGAAATAGAAACAAAATAGGAGCACTGATCGGAAGTAAACACAAAACAAGGAAGCACAAACAGAAATTAAGTGACAGATCGTCACATGAGCGGCTCAAGGATTATGTCAGGAGCTCGCATGGCTGCAATTGTAGTGACCCCAAGATGCAAGAAACAGGCGAACGATGATCAGTGCTCGAGGATTGACTTATGTTTGTGGAACTTACATGCACGACTGCTTCAGTTTCTGTTTAAATACATTAAAATCCTCTTACCTGATCTTCGTTCACCTGGTTCCTGCATCTTAGGGTCACTACAATTGCAGCTATGCGAGCTCCTGACAAAAGTGAAGGAATTCCTAAAGCAAAAAGCACCTAATATTTTGTACAACTCACTGATTGTTCCATATCTAACATGGTAGTACATGTAACACATTTTTAAATCCAATCTTCCTTCTGCAGAAAAGAGCCGTAAGAATCATTACTGGAAATTCAAAAAAGGAACCCACAAACCCAATATTCAAACAGTTAAATGTATTAAAATTTCATGAACTGGTAGAGTATAATATCCTAAAAATCATGTACAAAGCACATGCAATAATTCTACCAAACAACATTCAACAGATTTGTAAAAAGAGAAAGTAATTATGATTTGAAAGGAATTGAGATCTTTAATAAATATAGATTTAGAAAACAGTGACAATGGAAATAAGTATTTCAGTCAGAGGTAACATTAGTTTATGGAGCAAACTTGATAGTGGAATTAAATAATGTTAATTTTCTTTCTGTACTAAAAAAATACATACAAATCATGATGATGAAAATATATGACTGAGTAAAATTATTTCTTCATTATTGGTTTAATTGTCGTGAAATGAAAATGTGGCTTTGTAGTCGCCAACATTGAATGTCAAGTGTTGTATTTGTGAAAATAGGGGGCCGAAATTATAGGTTTTTAACTTCTTTCTGATTATTTTCATTCATAATTTACTTTAATGATATTTGATTGTTTTATTTTTATTCTGATTTCTTTGTTATTTATGAAATAAATAAACTGAACTGAACTGAATGTCTGTTTACAAACACTGTTTGCCATGGGGGACAATGAGACTAACTGGGGAAATGTGCCATTTTATTGTTATCATTGCCTGAGCAAGAAGGAAATAGGAATATGTTTGCGGGAATTTAATGCAATTTTATATGAAGCACTTTATGAACAATGAACCATAAAAGTGAATACAAATGCTGCAACGTTTATTTGAACTCTGACACCTTTTTTAGTGCAGTTGTCAGTCGGGTGGCATGCTGCATTCGCATATGCATTAAAAAACGGCTCGCATATGAATGACTCGTTACTGCAAACCAGTTAAAAATGTGTTCACTTCGAAGAGCAGTTGAAAAGACGCATAGAGGAAACTGATGTGTCTGAGCCATTAGCCCCAAGTGTGCCGTGTACGATGTTACATGGGAAAATAACAGTTTTCTTTCATGATCTAACATGACAGTTATTATGAGTTTCTTGTATTCTGTACTATTTGCTGTCCAGCGCTCTTATTTTTCTGTTCCACTCCCTATTTGCCTCCATTTGCCACCACTCCTCTGGTCTAAGCACTGGTTGCCAATCAGGATGCTTGTTAGGCCAGCCCTTTCCTCTGGATCATATTTGCTTTGTATTTCAATGTGTTGCTTTGCGCAACATACGCCTGTTTTCTATTTGTGCACTACCCTGCTGCACATTTTCATGTTTGTGTTACCTGTGTTTCCTTAATCAAAAGGGCTTCTCTGCATCCTGGGGTCCAAACACCAAACCGAAACAATTTAAAATACATAAACTGTAGTAAAAACAAACACAAAGTAGTGAGGGAATGCTGTAGTTTTTCTTTACATGTATTTAATTTCATTTGAATTTATCAATGTGCCATAAGATAAATTGCCAATATCTGTAATTTGATAAAAATATGAATTACTAGGTTTTTGAAGTGCACAAAATACACCCTCGTCCCACACCGACTGCAGGTTTGACAAATGCTTGCTTGCTTACATTGTACAAAAGGTAGGGAAGTTATGATATAATAGGACAGTTGTTCTCAAAATTATTTGAGCTTTCAGCATTGGAATTAAGAGCATTGTGGTTCCCAAACTGTTTTCACCAAGTACCACCTCAGAAAACACTTGGCTCCACCAAGTGGACCACCATAATGATCAACATTAAAATACGGTAGCGTAATAGTTTAAAGCAGGGGTGTCCAAACTTTTTCCACTGAGGGCCGCACACGGAAAAATTTAAGCATGCGAGGGCCATTTTGATATTTTTCATTTCAAAATATATGGATTTTTTTTTTTTAACCTTTAGGGCTCCCGGGGACCATAAAGGGTCTCAGTCATTAAAACGTTAAAAATAAGTCAAATTATCATTATTATATTTTATTTAACGCTTACAGTAAATCTCTATATCAACTTCAGGTTGATTTTCTGTCAAAGACAACTTTGTTTTTTATAGCAAAACTGGAAATATGCAGTATTTAGTAATTAGAGCTTTAAAAGATCAATAATGCGGGACAACATTGATTTTAATTCTTTAATATTTTTGAGAAATCAGTGAAAATATTAATAAAATCCCACTAAATATGTTTGGGATCCAAAAGGTCCCCCACTCATAAAGTGATACATTTTTATTAGATTTTTTTAACTTTCAACACTTAAATTACGAGATCAACTTCAGATATATCTGTCGATTTTACGTTTGAACTATTATTTTGTTTGTTTTTATGCTCTTTTGTCAAAAAAAAACTTTGATGTTTTTATATGGCAACCACACAATATATGCAATATTTTTTCCACATAAAACATTTTAAAGTGACATTTTTGAAGTAATTGGAGCTTTGAATAGGTCAATAATTAATTACAACATAGATTGTTTGTCTTTTTTTTTTTTGAGCAATGGCAAAAAAAAGAAAAATAAAGAAAGACAAAAGAATAAAAAACAGCCTGCATGGCAGCTTTGTGTCAACATTGCAACTTTTTCTCGTTAGATTTCACCTTATTTCACTTTTTTAAATGTTTTATTTTATTTTAGCAATACTATCAATTTTGAAATTTTTGCAGAATGTGTGGCGGGCCGGTAAACAATTAGCTGCGGGCCGCAAATGGCCCCCGGGCCGCACTTTGGACACCCCTGGTCTACAGTGTCCGTTACAAAAAATCATCAAGTTTTATTTAACAAGTATATTTATAATTTTGGCCACTGTAACATTACACACGGTTTGAACAGTAACACTGTGTTTGAATATAGGAAAAGAAAACACTTTACTTAAATAATTAATCAAATCTTTGGCGTACCACCGTTTGACAATCCCTGTAATAGACAACAACCCTCGCCTCACATATGATGGACTACAGATGTATGATTTCCCAATTCACAGGGGAAGTTTTTCTAAGGTGGCGGTAGTGGAGTCTCAAAATATTTGGCTTGGTCACCATGGAGAGGTCAGATCAGTCCTTTCTGGACTACTACCAAGAATCTCGTAGCCAAACATTTTGAACTGAACTTTATTCTTCCTGCTTGCTCACCAAGACATCTTATTCAACGCAAAATCCTCAAAATATTCACAACAATGCCAATATTATATTTTCACGAGTTCCTCAAAAAGGTGGACACGGATGGTCGTAAAACACTTCATTAAAAGTATGTGCTACAGATTTACTACACGTCGCGCCGCCTGTGAACTGCTCACTGTGGAATGTCAGCAGAGCACCTAATTGACTGTCCTGACTACTCTCCATTTCCCCACGTCTCTTTTTAGTAGGATCCAGGGGAAACGCTATTGCAGAGCAGAGGTTGTGTTGACAGAGGGCCCAGACAGCACCAAGCACAAGGTCGACCTTTCACCTTTCACCCTCTCCCAACCTCCCCCAATCCAGGAAACACAGGAAGAAAAGCAAGGTCGCCCAGATGAGAGTGTCTGTCAACACGGAGAGGGAATTGAAAGTGGGCTCAGAAATGGGTAGGGGGGGAAAAAGCGCAATAACAGGAGAAAGGAAATCATAGCGGAGAGGCCGAGCAGCGGCCGTGACATTTGCACGTTTGGATGCAAGAAAGCCAATTCAAACACATTCCTTTGAGAGTCATTGCTATTTTTTTTTAACACAAGTAGTCCCAATAAAGACAGACAGAGATGTATTTATTTTTTTCCTCACCAACTGTGTTCATTTCGGATGTCCTTTGTGTGTTTAGTAGTAGGTGACCTTTGGTAACCTGATTCTCGCCAGATCCTTGTAGTCCGCTGAGCTCCTCCGCACAAGGATCTGGGATCGAGGGCAATGCAAACTCCTTCAAGATAGAAAAAATAATGAACCAATCAGGATCGCTGGGCGGGATTTAAAGGCCTACTGAAATGAGATTTTCTTATTGAAACGGGGATAGCAGGTCCATTCTATGTGTCATACTTGATCATTTCGCGATATTGCCATATTTTTGCTGAAAGGATTTAGTAGAGAACATTGACGATAAAGTTTGCAACTTTTGATCGCTGATAAAAAAGCCTTGCCTGTACCGGAAGTAGCGTGACGTCACAGGTTGTGGAGCGCCTCACATCTGCACATTGTTTACAATCATGGCCACAAGCAGCCAGAGGAATTCGGACCGAGAAAGCGACGATTTCCCCATTAATTTGAGCGAGGATGAAAGATTTGTGGATGAGGAAAGTGAGAGTGAAGGACTAGAGGGCAGTGAAAGCGATTCAGATAGGGAAGATGCTGTGAGAGGCGGGTGGGACCTGATATTCAGCTGGGAATGACTAAAACAGTAAATAAACACAAGACATATATATACTCCATTAGCCACAACACAACCAGGCTTATATTTAATATGCCACAAATTAATCCCACATAACAAACACCTCCCCCCTCCCGTCCATATAACCCGCCAATACAAATCAAACACCCACACAACACACTCAATCCCACAGCCCAAAATACCGTTCACCTCCCCAAAGTTCATACAGCACATATATTTCCCCAAAGTTACGTACGTGACATGCACATAGCGGCACGCACGTACGGGCAAGCGATCAAATGTTTGGAAGCCGCAGCTGCGTACTCACGGTAGCGCGTATCCAACTCAAAGTCCTCCTGGTAAGAGTCTCTGTTGTCCCATCTCCACAAGCATGCGTATCCAACTCAAAGTCCTCCTGTTAAGAGTCTCTGTTGTCCCAGGCCAATGGTAAAGCTTGACTGTCATCGTTCGGGAATGTAAACAATGAAACACCGGCTACGACGTAGCCGCTACGTGTTTGTGTTGCTGCAGCCGGCCGCTAATACACCGCTTCCCACCTACAGCTTTCTTCTTTGCTATCTCCATTGTTCATTAAACAAATTGCAAAAGATTCACCAACACAGATGTCCAGAATTCTGTGGAATTTTGCGATGAAAACAGACGACTTAATAGCTGGCCACAATGCTGTCCCAAAATGTCCGCTACAATCCGTGACGTCACGCGCAAACGTCATCATACCGAGACGTTTTCAGCAGGATATTTTGCGGGAAATTTAAAATTGCACTTTACTAATCTAACCCGGCCGTATTGGCATGTGTTGCAATGTTAAAATTTCATCATTGATATATAAACTATCAGACTGCGTGGTCGGTAGTAGTGGGTTTCAGTAGGCCTTTAATAGATGTGACGTAGTGCAGAAGCGACTGTTTGATTCAAACAACAATGGCGGACCGCAGAGAGGAATCATGTGCTCACAACAATTTCAGACCAAGTTCTGTTAGACGTTCGTCTATGCTTTTTTCGTTGGCGACTTTGTGAAATATTTTTTTGCTGTTTCCAATTAACCCTTTTATTCGCATATTTTATTTGCACAAACGACATCGATCGTCTACTGATATTGCTGCGTTGTTTCAGTAAAAGTTCTCTAATGTTTTGCTCTGTCGTTATCCAATATGTCAGCTGTTCTGTTTTGGATTTCGCAGAGCTCTCATCAGCGTCACGGGTTGATTTCGATGTGAGTGGTTGAAGTAGCACGTCATTCAAGATAACGGACAAGTGGTTTATGCAATCACATACAATGATTTGTTTTACAAGGCTACGCCTTCCGAAATACATCTCCTATTGAAAAGTCCCAGATCCTTGTGTGGAGCTCAGCGAACTACAAGGATCTGGCGAGAGTCAGGTTAGACCTTTGGGGCACTGGTCCCATCTCATGGGTGGTAATAGTGTGGATACTGCCGAAAGATTAACTCATCTTGGAAGTGATTTTTCATTGTTCTGGCGACTGTTTAAAGGAAAAATACACTTTTTTTTGGAATTTTGCCAATCGTTCCCGATCATTATGAAAGACTTGACGACGGATGTAAATTTTTGTAACATAGATGCAACTCTGCTTACAGCGGAGCCAATGGGAGGTCCTCTATTCCGCCCAAAAAGCCCCAACAATACTCCATTTACATTTTGTGACTTGAATATTAACCAAGTATTAGTGATATTGTTATTATAAGCGCTAACACAGACAAACTATTCATTGCGGCAACGTGATCACAAGCTTGTATGCCACGTTGACATGACCGAGTGATTGAATTCCTTTACTTTATTGTAGATCATAAGTCACGCCTCTCACCTGGATAGTGAGAGGACGAGGACATATTCCGACAAGTTGGTACACTTTGACAGCCAATTTAGACCAGGGAATGGCGAGAACAACACGAAAAGACGCTTGGTTCCACCCCCCTTTTCTTTGCAAAGATTATTAGTCATTCTTTATCTCAACGGGAATATAACACAATTTTATCAGTCGCATCCTAATGAGAGCAGACATTGTACAGTAAGTGATGTTTTATAATGTTTTTTGGCTCTCATGAAGTCTGCAGTGAGCAGTAGTCAGTCATGTTGTTATGATGCATCTTTGAAATTAATGTGCCGCGTATGCTTAAAATGAGCAAAATACACTAAAAGTAAATGTTATTTAACGTGTGCCCCCTTATTTTTCACTAACAAGTTCTCTTTATGTATTTTTGCTCCTGAAAACAAATCTGTCAGTTAGTTCCAATACTATCTATCAGTTTTTGAATAATGTGTAGATAACTAACTGTAATTGGAACGACCCCTTTCCGTCGCCAGACTGTATATACCGCCCCCTCTTGGTGTGACGTCATCTACAGAACTGGAGCCCATTTCCCCGCATTGGCAGTGTGGGTAACGGCTTGTAAAACAATTGTTTTAAACACTTAAAGGCCTACCGAAACCCACTACTACCGACCACGCAGTCTGATAGTTTGTATATCAATGATGAAAGCTTAACATTGCAACACATGCCAATACGGCCGGGTTAACTTATAAAGTGCAATTTTAAATTTCCCGCTAAACTTCCGGTTGAAAACGTCTATGTATGATGACGTATGCGCGTGACGTCAATCGTTGAAACGGTGGTATTGTATGCAATACAAAAAGCTCTGTTTTCATCACAAAATTCCACAGTATTCTGGACATCTGTGTTGGTGAATCTTTTGCAATTTGTTTAATGAACAATGAAGACTGCAAAGAAGAAAGCTGTAGGTGGGATCGGTGTATTAGCGGCTGGCTGCAGCAACACAACCAGGAGGACTTTGACTTGGATAGCAGACGCGCTATCCGACGCTAGCCGCCGACCGCATCGATAAACGGGTAAAGTCCTTGGTCGCGCCCTCGATCGCTGGAACGCAGGTGAGCACGGGTGTTGATGATCAGATGAGGGCTGGCTGGCGTAGGTGGATAGCTAATGTTTTTAGCATAGCTCTGTGAGGTCCCGTAGATAAGTTAGCTTCAATGGCGCCGTTAGCAACAACATTGTTAAGCTTCGCCAGGCTGGAAAGCATTAACCGTGTAGTTACAGGTCCATGGTTTAATAGTATTGTGGATTTTCTGTCCATCCTTCCAGTCAGGGGTTTATTTCTTTTGTTTCTATCTGCAGTTAAGCCCGATGCTATCACGTTAGCTCCGTAGCTAAAGTGCTTCGCCGATGTATTGTCGTGGAGATAAAAGTCACTGTGAATGTCCATTTCGCGTTCTCGACTCTCATTTTCAAGAGGATATAGTATCCGAGGTGGTTTAAAATACAAATCCGTGATCCACAATAGAAAAATGAGAAAGTGTGGAATCCAATGAGCCCTTGTACCTAAGTTACGGTCAGAGCGAAAAAAGATACGTCCTGCACTGCACTCTAGTCCTTCACTCTCACGTTCCTCATCCACAAATCTTTCATCCTCGCTCAAATTAAAGGGGTAATCGTCGCTTTCTCGGTCCGAATCGCTCTCGCTGCTGGTGTAAACAATGGGGAAATGTGAGGAGCCTTTCAACCTGCGACGTCACGCTACTTCCGGTACAGGCAAGGCTTTTTTTTATCAGCGACCAAAAGTTGCGAACTTTATCGTCGATGTTCTCTACTAAATCCTTTCAGCAAAAATATGACAATATCGCGAAATGATCAAGTATGCCACATAGATCTGCTATCCCCGTTTAAATAAAAAAATGTCATTTCAGTAGGCCTTTCATTGATTGTTTTGTCACCTTAGCTCACGTTTACTTGAAAACTGATATGATTAAAAATAATGAAAATAATTTCCATTTCCGGACTTTGCTGCTCTTCCAACTCCTCCTCCATAAAAACCATAGCCTGTGTTTCCTCATGCTCTTACAGCATCTCCTCAAGCATTTTGAGGAAAACGTCAGTACAAGAGGACGCAAAATAGAATACTGGCAGCTTATTTTCCTTGAGTACTTGGTCTGCTCTTCTTTTTCCGTTTATTCGCAGGTTTTGACTCAGCCTTTCTCTTCTTAAGCGTCCTCCTAAATTTTGGGATCATATTTGGCTTGAGTCTCTAAAATTTTTGGTCCGTCCCATATTTAGCACAAGTCAATATGAGTGGAGGGGGATCATACTTTCCTCATATTAACATAATTTGGAAAAGTATGCAGACTAACCCCTTCTTTACAGCACAAAAATATCGTGAATGGAGATGAAGATACTACCAAAACACGTACTGCGCGATAAGGAATTGCCTCTGGTCTTCTGAAAGTGACGTCAGCAAGCTGATGCAGGCCGCCCACATTTCGGAGCTAATAGTGGGCGTTCCAAAATGTGCTGAAACTTGTTAGAAAAACTAGCCTAAAATCTATGTCTATGTCTATTTTGGGGGAATTTTACATGTTGACTTTATTTTTAAGTCCATAACTATGAAATAAGTGCCAATGTTGAAGAGTACTTTTAAATCAGGGGTGTCCAAACTTTTTCCACTGAGGGCCACACACGGAAAAATTTAAGCATACGGGGGCCATTTTGATATTTTTCATTTTCAAACCATAACAAAATATATAGATTTTTTTTTTTTTAACCTTTAGGGCTCCCGGGGACCAGTCAAGGGTCAAGGGTCTCAGTCATTAAAATGTTAAAGATAAGTCAAATTATTATTATTATTTTTTACAGTATATCTCTATATCAACTTCAGGTTGATATCAAGTAAAAAAAAAAACAGGTTTTATGCCTTTTCTGTCAAAGAAAACTTTTTTTTTATATAGTAAAACTGAAATATGCAGTATTTAGTCATTTGAGCCCTAAAAGATCAATAATGCAGGACACCATTGATTTGAATTATTTAATATTTTTGAGTAATCACAGTGAAAAGTTAAATAAAATCTCACTAAATATATTTGGGATCCAAAAGGTCTCCCACTCATAAAGTGATACATTTTTATTTTTTATTTTTTTACTTTTCACACTTAAATTACAAGATCAACTTCAGATATATCTGTCGATTTTACGTTTGAACTATTATTTTGTTTGTTTTATGCTCTTTTGTCCAATAAAACGTTGATGTTTTATATGGCAACCACACAATATATGCAATATTTTTTCCACATAAAACATTTTAAAGTTACATTTTTTAAGTAATAATGCATTGTAACATACCGTAATTTCCGGACTATAAGCCGCACCCGACTATAAGCCGCACCAGCTAAATCTAGGGGAAAATACAGATTGCTCCATATATAAGCCGCACCCGACTATAAGCCGCAGGGTTTTGATGTGTAATTACCGTAGTATATAGGGGTTCCTGCTACCACGGAGGGGATTGTCGGGACAGAGATGACTGTTTGGGAACGCAAAGCGTCCCATTTATTAACAATAAATCTTTCAATCATTCAATCAAACTTTCACATCTTTGACATGGCGAACAGCATTCGTGCAGAGTACAAATAATACGACGGTGCAAAGTAATACAAAGTGCTCGCCTGTACGTTAAAATAACCAGCCTACTGGTATATGAAAAGTCAGTCTTTAATCATTGTGTCATCGTCTTCCTCCTGCGTACTAAAACCACCGAAATCCTCTTCGTCGGTGTCGGAGAACAACAGGCCGTAAATAAGCCGCACCCTTGTATAAGCCGCAGGGACCAGAACGAGGGGAAAAAGTAGCGGCTTATAGTCCGGAAATTACGGTAGATTTTTTTTCTTTTTTTTTTTTTTTTTCTCGAGCGATGGCAAAAAAAATAAAAATAAACAAAGACAAAAGAAAAAAAAACAGCCTGCATGGCAGCTTTGAGTCAACATTGCACCTTTTTTTGTTAGATTTCACCTCATTCCACTGTTTTAAAATGTTTTTTTTAATTTTTGCAATACTATAAATTTTGCAATTTTTGCAGAATGTGTGGGGGGCCGGTAAACGATTAGCTGCGGGCCGCAAATGGCCCCCGGGCCGCACTTTGGACACCTCTGTTTTAAATAATAGCCTGACCTCAGATTGTGTTTCTATTATTTTCTATGGAAAACAATGGCACATTTTTGTATCTATTGTGTACAAGGGTCCACTACATCACAGTGACTTTGCAGGACACTTTTAAGGGATGGTTTGCGCCAAAAAAATTGGCTAATTGTCCTGCGTGTTGTCAGTCTCTATGTATTTCTCTCAACTTCAGTATAAAAGATACAACAGGCGCCATGACCCCTCATCCCTCAGGAGTGACGTCTCAGGCAGGGGGTGGAGGGCAAAATGAAGGGTAGGTCACACTGCAACATGTGGTCGCCTCGTTTGGGCCAGCCAAACGTTTTTTCTTTAATTGGCCGTGCAATCTGCCCCAGCTGGGATGGATTAGATGTGGAGGATGCTTTGCTCGAGAGGGAAAGGGAAGATGGCATACAGCGGAGTGGGAGAAGGGCACTGTGGAAAGAGGGGGGAAATAATCCAGAGGATAGAAAAAGAGGCACAAAGCTCACTGTCACAAAAAAAGGGCATTTTTGAGTAGCTTGAACTAATCTTTTAAACGTGCCAATCTCATTTAAAGTAGCAGCCCGTAAGCAGCATTCTATGAATAATTTCTGATTACCGAATTGTCTGACTAAAATGTAAGTGTTTATTGTTAATATTTCATAATACATTGTTTTTGCTAAAATTAACAAACACAGCATATGGAGCACACAAAAGCATTACACAGGTACCAAATGTCCCAGCAAAAAATCTGCGTTCAAAGAACTCCGGCTTATTAGTGATTCCCAGAGCCCAAAAAAAGTCTGCGGGCTATAGAGCATTTTCTATTCGGGCTCCAGTACTCTGGAATGCCCTCCCGGTAACAGTTAGAGATGTTACCTCAGTAGAAGCATTTAAGTTCCATCTTAAAACTCATTTGTATACTCTAGCCTTTAAATAGACCCCACTTTTAGACCAGTTGATCTGCCGTCTCTTTTTCTGCTCTGCCCCCCTCTCCTGCGTGGAAAGGTTATTAAGTGACCGCAGATGAGACGCTAGCTGTTCAAAGTCGGGACCCGGGGTGGACCACTCATCTGTGAATCAGATGAGTGGGGAGGTCCCTACATCTGGGGTCCCCTTCAAGGTTGCTCATTGCATCCCATTGGATTGAGTTTTTTCTTGCCCTGATGTATGATCTGAGCAAAGGATGTTGTTGTGGCTTGTGCAGCACTTTGAGGCACTTGTGATTAAGGGCTATATAAATACACTTTGATTGATTGGTTGATTGACAGTGCAGCACCAGGATATCTACAAAACTACAGAGGACAACCGGTGAGGGCCATTTTGACTTTGACTGTTCGGCTCGGCTTCCCGTAGCAGTGTGGTGCGTTCAGTAACACTCTGTAAACACGGGACTATCAGGTTTTTGTTGATTTTGATTGACTATTAATATTACTATATACATTACTGCATCATTCATAGCTTAAGGAATAGGGATGTACTGATCACTACCAATCGGTATCGCTCGTGTTTCATGTAAAAGTATACCGATAAATAATACCGATCATAAACGCCAATCCCTTCTTGTTGACACTGACACTGTATTCAAGAAGGCTAGCAGATAATTATGTATCTCCATACACCATGTGTAACCGCTCCCTTAAGGTAATAATAATCACCTACATTAAGGCAAAAAAACTGCCTTTCTTGGTATTTTAAGTCAATTAATCAAGCGAAGATTAGTTATATAGCCCTTAATCCCAACAGTCTCAAAGGGGTTTACAAACTCATAACGACATCGCCTGATTTAAACCCACGTCCGGGTAAAGAAAAACTTAAAAGACAGAAGTAGACAGAAACGTGTTGCAGCCGAAAGTAGGCAGCCACTGACATAAATAACAAGTAGAACTAGAAGAGGCAATTCCTGAAGGAATTGCGTGTGAATGCTCCAGTGCTGTAGTTGAAGTGAAATGCTGACAAAATGTGGTATGAATGTAAGAATAGTTTGAATGTTGGAATGGTTTGAATGTTGAAGAGCTAACGCTGAACTGAAATGCTATGGAATGTAGGATGAATGTAGAATTCGTTTGAATGTTGAAATTGTTCAAACGCTGAAATGGTTTGAATGTTGAAATGGTTTGAATGTTTAAGAGTTTGAATTTCCAGGAAAACCGGAATTTGGTTTGGAACTTGGAAAAGTTTTAGTTTGAATGTCCAGGATGAGTGGGATGTGTTAATGTTGGAATTGTTTGAATAGGTTGAAAAATGTGGGAATTGTGCAACTTGGAAAAATGTCCCATTCATTTCAATGGGGACTTTCTGGAAATTTGGGAATTTTAAGAAAAGCGGGATTTTTTGAAAATAATTAGGAGCATGATTGTCCTGAATGAGCTGAATTGGTTGGTATTAGAATTGTTTAAATCGGGCAAGAAATGTTGAAGTAGTAAATGGTATTAGGAAGTTTCAGGAAAATCTGGATTTTTTTTTAACTTGGAAAAAGGGTAGTTTGAATTTCCAGAATGGTGGGATTTTTTAAAGGTGGAATGGTTTGAATGGGATGAAGAATGTGGGAATTGTGGAAGTTTGAAGAATGGCCAATTCATTTTAATGGGAATTCCCCAGAAATTTGGCAATTTCAGGAAAAGCAGGAATTATTTTGAAAATGGTAACAAAATTGAATGGTCTGAATGAGTTGAAATGTTTGGTGTTGAAACTTTCCAAATCGGTCGAGAAATGTTGAAGTTGTAACATGTTGAATTGAGAAATTGTATTAGGGAATTCCTAGAATTTCGGGAAAACCAGGAATTTTTTCAGTTCAAAAAACAACTTTATTTTTTGTCCTGACTAAGAGGAATGTTTTGACGGTGGAACGGTTGAAATGCGTTGAAAAATGTGGAAGGAGTAGTCGCCAGAAAAAAGGGTGGAAATAAGTCTCTAGAAAACCAGGAATTCTGGGAAATCCTGGAATTTTGTTGAACCTGGAAAAGAGGAAGTTTGAATTTCCTGAATGGTGAAATAGGTTAAAGGTGAAATGAGCTGAATAGGTTGAAAAATGTGGAAATGGTGGAAGTTTGAAAAATGGCCAATTCATTTTGAATGGGAAACACGTCCTGGAAAAGCTGGAATTCTGGGAAATCGGAATTTTAGGAATTTTTCAAGGGAAAGGCCGCGATTACCGAATAAGCTGAACGGTTTGAAACGGGTGAAAAATGTGGAAGGTAGAATGCGCCAATATCTGGAGACGAAGAAGAAGAATGAGAATAAATAGATGGATTTTGGGGTAGAAAAACCAATAATATAAATCTCGAAAGAGGATGATATAAGAACTGTTAACTGTTATCACAGTTAGTACACAACACGTAAGAGGAAGATCAAGCTATAAATTGGTGGTGTCGATACCAAGTGTATATGATTGATAGTAGAGCATTTAGGTCGATACTCTTATTTTCTTAATTTGTGTCTTGTTGTTGTCCCTGCAAACTCAGGAATGCAGTACTTCTCTGGACACAGCCGGACTTTGAGGGCAAAAACCAAAGGATTGAAATAAGTGTTACATAGTGGTGCTTTTTGTTGCTCAAACAATTTGACGCATTAAATCAAATAACGTTTAAACGTTGTGCTGATATTGTTACACTGTCAATTGAAACAATTACAGTTGATGCATGTGATCAGAAAGTTCCAGGTTCTAAATAAATAAAAAATAATAAATGCAAACTGTCAGTATGATCAAAATCCAGTTTTTAAAAGAGGCACATGTTTTTGAAAAACATACCGCATCTTATCAAGGTATTTGTCCACTCCTGTTATTGGATCGCTGGTGGAGTGTGCATGCGTTACATTCCCAGCTGTCTGCTTATATCCCTTTGACAGTGCATTGTGTATGTCTGAGGAATTCTTCCTCCCCTTGTGGAATGCATCATTTCCTGTATGTAAATCGGAAATACTTTGTCTTGCGTGCTAATCCAACTTTGATGTGGTTGTTTGGTTGTGCAGCTGTATGTGTCGAATCTGAACTTTGAAGGGGGGTAGAGTGTGTGTACAACTGCTAAGAAGCTCTCAACTACCCCAGTCTGATTAAAGAAGTGTTCAAGCTCGAATAGAGGCAGACATGACAGAGGATGTAGGATGATTGATTGATTGATTGATTGAGACTTTTATTAGTAGGTTGCACAGTGAAGTACATATTCCGTACAATTGACCACTAAATGGTAACACCCGAATAAGTTTTTCAACTTGTTTAAGTCGGGGTCCACTTAAATTGATTCATGATACAGATATATACTATCATATATACTATCATCATAATACAGTCATCACACAAGATAATCACATTGAATTATTTACATTATTTACAATCAGGAGTGTGGAGGGGGGGTGGGGTGGGGGGGTGGGGATATGGACATCAAGTAGTGGACATAGAGAGAGAGAGAGATCAGAAGGCATAAGAAAAAGAATCTGCATTTGATTGTTTACATTTGATTATTAGCAATCCGGGGAGGGTGTTAGTTTAGGGTTGTAGCTGCCTGGAGGTGAACTTTTATAGCGGTTTTGAAGGAGGATAGAGATGCCCTTTCTTTTATACCTGTTGGGAGCGCATTCCACATTGATGTGGCATAGAAAGAGAATGAGTTAAGACCTTTGTTAGTTCGGAATCTGGGTTTAACGTGGTTAGTGGAGCACCCCCTGGTGTTGTGGTTATGGCGGTCATTTACGTTAAGGAAGTAGTTTGACATGTACTTCGGTATCAGGGAGGTGTAGCGGATTTTATAGACTAGGCTCAGTGCAAGTTGTTTAACTCTGTCCTCCACCTTGAGCCAGCCCACTTTAGAGAAGTGGGTAGGAGTGAGGTGGGATCTGGGGTGGAGGTCTAGAAGTAACCTGACTAGCTTGTTCTGAGATGTTTGGAGTTTAGATTTGAGGGTTTTGGAGGTGCTAGGGTACCAGGAGGTGCATGCGTAATCGAAAAAGGGTTGAACGAGAGTTCCCGCCAGAATCCTCAAGGTGCTTTTGTTGACCAGAGAGGAAATTCTGTAGAGAAATCTCGTTCGTTGGTTAACCTTTTTGATTACCTTGGTTGCCATTTTATCACAGGAAAGGTTAGCCTCTAGAATGGAACCTAGGTAGGTGACCTCATCTTTCCTGGTGATGACACTGTCACCTACTTTTATGGTGAAGTGATTGACTCTCTTAAGTTTGATGTGGGACCCAAACAGGATGGATTCTGTTTTACCCAAGTGGATGGATAGCTTGTTGTCAGCGAGCCAGGTGCAGGTTCTACAGAGCTCAGCACTGAGGATTTTCTCCACCTGTGACTTGTCCTTGCCGGATACCAGCAGGGCAGAGTCATCCGCAAACAAAAACAGTTCACAGTCACATGCCGATGACATGTCGTTTATGTATATTAGGAACAGTAAAGGTCCTAATATACTGCCTTGGGGGACTCCACAGCTCACCGAGAGGGGGGGGGACACGGTGCCGTTCACCTCTACCACCTGCTCCCTCCCCTCCAAGTAAGACTGCATCCAGCTCCAAGAGGTTTTGTTAAATCCGATTGCTCTGAGCTTATCCAACAGTATAGCGTGGTTAACGGTGTCAAAGGCCTTCTGAAGGTCCAGCATGACCATGCCGCAGTATTTGCCCGCGTCCACCTCATGTTTGATGTGGTCGGTCAGATAGAGAAGGCATGTGTCAGTGGAGTGGTTAGTTCTGAAGCCGGATTGGAATTTGTACATGAGTTTATTAGTGGCAAGGTAACTATCGACCTGTTCATAAACTATTTTCTCCATTACTTTCGAAATGGAGCTG
Source organism: Entelurus aequoreus (assembly GCF_033978785.1). Taxonomy (NCBI): domain Eukaryota; kingdom Metazoa; phylum Chordata; class Actinopteri; order Syngnathiformes; family Syngnathidae; genus Entelurus; species Entelurus aequoreus. The sequence continues at coordinate 49,538,390 of NC_084743.1, read as the reverse complement.
AGAATAGAAACAGGTCGGTAGTTGCCAGGTTCCAATTTGCTTCCTTTTTTAAAGAGGGGAGTTACTCTTGCTATCTTAAAATCTTTTGGTACTTGGCCTTGTGTAATTGATAGGTTTATTATGTGCGTGATGATCGGGGCAATGATGGAGGCAGAGTCCCTGAGGAATCTGGAGGGAATATTATCAAGGCCGGTGGCCTTGTTAGGGTGGAGCGCGCTCAATTTTTTAAACACCTCATCAGCTGTGACCATTTCTAATTTGAAATCATTGTTGGATACTCCTAGCTTTCTGTAGAAGGCTTTAATGTGTTCTACACCAAAGCGACCAGAGTGGTGGGACAGCTTGTTGACAAGAGTTGCAGCTATGCTGGTGAAAAAGGCGTTAAGTCTGCTAGCTACCTCCATTTTGTCTGTAATGAGGGAGTCACCCTCCTTGATGCTGATGTTGGTGAGTCTTGTTTTAAGTTTCTGGCTGCAACCAGGAAGCTGGTTGTTGAGAATTTTCCAGAGCTCACGTGGCTTATTCGTGTTTTCCTCTATTTTGTCATTAATGTAATTTTTTTTTAAGGATTTAGTCAGGTTGGTTGACTTATTTCTTAATTTATTGCATTGCTTTTTGAGAGTTGAAAGGAGTAATTTGAGGTTGATATTATTGGGTTGTTTATCTACTTCTGTTTTACATTTTTGGTATTCAGAGTATTTCCTGTCTCTGTCTTTTATGGCAGCTAATAGGTCCGGATTCATCCATGGTTCCGAGCGGGCTTTGATCCTGACTGTTTTCACGGGAGCCATGTCATTTAGTATCTTTAGGAACGCCGTTTTGAAGCGATCCCAAGCAACATCGACCAGGTTGCTCGCGAGCACAGGGGACCAGTCCCACTCATCTAATTTTAAATTGAAATTGTCATTGGAGTATTTTTTGAGGGATCTGGATTGGGCTGTTATGTGGCCATTGGCTTTAGGTTTAGCTATTTTACGGGTGCAGAAGGTCAGATAGTGGTCGCTAAGACCACAGATCATGACCCCACTATTTTTTATTTTAGGCCGGTCTGAAGTGAGAATGAGATCTATGGTTGATTGGGTGGAATCACACACCCTTGTGGGTAGCGCTATTAGCTGGGAAAGACCGTGCAGATTACAAAACTTGCTGAAGGATCTGAAGACAGGCGCATCTTTGCGTTGAATATCTGTGTTCAGATCCCCAGTTATAATTTTCTCCATGTTGTCTGTCCCCGCCAAGCATTCTTCCAAAGCCCCATAGAAATCACTCTGATTAGGGGGTCTATAAACAGTCCCTATTAGTACCGGCTTAGCATTTTTAAATTTGATTTCCGCCCACACAGATTCCAGGTTATTGTGGTTAAGATCAGTGCGAGTTATGTATTTAATATCCTGGTGAATATACATACAAACGCCCCCACCGTGTTTATTCCTATCCTTTCTGATAACCGAAAAGTTTTGTATTTCTATCTCTGAGTCAGAAATACTTTGATCAAATTTGGTTTCAGAGAAACACAAGATTTTTACCTTCGTGTTGAGGAACATTTCTCTGATTTGGTCGAGTTTGGCTCCAGAGAGGCTGTTCACATTAAGGTGGATGATGTGTAGTCCACTGGAACCAAAAAGAGCATCAGAGTCCGCTGTGTTGTGGTACTGACCAGAAAAATTGTTGGTTATTATTGCTGTTGCAGTTGAAGAGCAAGGAGAGAGAGGAGAGAGAGGCATATTGATCGTCCTCCAGGTGAAGGGGGAGGGAGAGAAAGGGGGAGGGGAGGGAGAGAAAGGGGGAGGGGAGGGAGAGGGAGGAGGAGGCCAGGTAGGGTTGCTGGGGGATGGGTTGGGTTTCCTTTTGGCGGGCTTTTTTGAAGACAAAGAGAAAGAGAATAACGAAAATGTTTGTGTAAAGGCGCCTCTAAATCCTGTGTATGGCGCGTCCTCGGCCGTCCGGGACCGGGGAGAGGTCGCGTGGACCCCCGCCATCTCGTGCAGTTCCCCGCAATCACCGATGTCTGGGTCGCCGTCCACCGCAGCCGCCGCGTCGTTCACCGCCGCTGAGTCGCTGCCTTCTATGATGACCGGGTCGTCCTCCACCGCCGCCGCCGAGCCTCCGACCGTGTCGATGAACGGGGCGAAGTCCTCCGCCGAGCCGCCGACCGCAGGAGCACAGGTGAGCTTGAGCTGAGACGAGCCGGTAGCCGAGTTAGCTTCGATGGCGACGCTAGCAGTAGCATTGCTAGTCTTCGCCAGTCGGGACAACATTAACCGTGTTGTTGCAGGTCCAGGGTTGAGTTCAGTGTCTCCTGATAGTAGAAGTAATAGTAGTATTATTGACTTTCTGTCTATCCTTCCAGTCAGGGGCATGTTTCTTCTGCCTCGATGTGCAGACAAGCACGATGCTAACACGTTAGCTCCGAAGCCAAGGTGCTTCGCCGATATATTGTCGTGGAGATAAAAGTCACTGTGTATGTCCATTTCGCGTTCTCGACTCTCATTTTCAAGAGGGTAGAGTATCCGAGGAGGTTTAAAATATAAATCCGTAATCCACAGTAGAAAAAGGAGGAAGTGTGGGATAATCCGAGCAGTTGTTTGGATTCCCGATCGGGAGCGGAAGAGGGTGCGACCGCTCATCTCGGCGTCTCATGTCCATTTCGCGACGGGTGTTGGAAGGAGATTTATTACAGCTAATCCCATTTTTGCATGTCGCATTTGAATTTTTAAAAATATTTTTTGTCTGGTATCATGTAATCCTCAGTCCTCTTTCAGCAGCTGACATATTTGTGACAGGATAATAAGATGTACATTTTTTGGCTGTTTTACTACCAAAAAAATAAAAAAATACCACATGTATTTTTTGTGACAGGTTGTTTTTGTTTTCAATTTTTAATCAGGGTTTCTGTACAAATTGTGGAGTTGTGTTTTTACATAACTACATTTGAGGTGACGTAGACAGATAAGAACAAGTGCATTGTATTGATGGCATTTGGAATGCACAGAGATACCGTTAAGAGATACTGAGGCCCATTGTTGTGCCATTCACCTGAGACCATCGCCTCATGTTTGCAGTATGACAATGCACGGCGCCATGTTGCAAGCATCTGTACACAATTCCAGGAAGCTGAAAACATCCCAGTTCTTGCATGGCCAGCATACTCAGCGGACATGTCACCCATTGAGCATGTTTGGGATGCTGTGGATCGCCGTATACGACAGCGTGTTTCAGTTCCTGACAATATCCAGCAACTTGGCACAGCCATTGAAGAGGAGTGGACCAACATTCCACAGGCCACAATCAACAACCTGATCAACACATCAAGGAGATGTGTTCCACTGCGCGAGGCAAATGGTGGTCACACCAGATACTGACTGCTTTTCTGATCCCCCCCACACTCCCAATAAAGCAAAACTGCACATTTCAGAGTGGCCTTTTATTGTGGGCAGCCTAAGGCACACCTGTGTAATAATCATGCTGTTTAATCAGCATCTTGATATGCCACACCTGTGAGGTGGGATGGTTTATCTTCGCAAAGAAAAAATGCTCACTAACACAGATTTAGACAGATTTGTGACCAATATTTGAGAGGAATGGGTATTTTAAGTATATAGTAAATGTTTTAGGTCTTTGAGTTGAAGTCATGAAAAATGTGATCTAAAACAATAGTGTGTTGTTTGTTTATATGTTTGTCCAGTATCGTTCTAATATTTGTTCATAATTAATACAGGAACTGCCTGTTTTGTCCATGTCTATTTAAAAAATAAACACAAACACATTGTTCTGACCTGACAAATGATACATTTATTTGTTTACCCCCTCGTGCAGAGATTCCATCTGCATCGAATCACATCAAATTGTATCGCATCAAATTGCATGCATTTGTTATGTGTAAAATGTATTGTTAGTGAATCGTATCGTAAACCCATGTACTAGATTCATATCGGATCGCCATTTAAGTTCAAGATGCACACACCTGGTTTATCGACAAATTGGGAAGACAATGGCAGCCGTTCAAGGTACCCAGAATCTGGCAGTCATGATTGAAGGGATAGGCAAGGCTCTAAGCACTCAGACTGTGGCAATTTCTGAACTAAATATCAATGTGGACAACATCTCGAAGAAGCTTTACGCTCTGCAAGGAAAACATTTGATCAATTAGAGGGCCATGAACAGACAGTTAAAGTAGACAAGCAATAGATTGTATCTACTCGCCCTAACCCAAACATTGTAATCTGTATTTCGCAATGTAAAATAAAGCATCTTGTATTTAACTAAGGCGTGTACTCAGTAATGCACCAGCACTGCCTGAGACGCAGCGTTGACATAAGGCCCTCAGATGGTGATTGTCAACAGGTGAGTTTCCTTATCACTAAACAGAGGCAGGTGTGTCAATCAGCACTCCACCCGAGCTGTGACAAAACAGGGGAACCGGACAGAAGGTGGAAAAACAGGAGAAAGGAGCGATACTGAAACCAACACAAAACACTGGGGAAAAAATATGCAAAGCCAAAACCATCATAAAGGAACATTACACTATATGGCATTCTGGAGTGTTAGAAAGAACATCAATGTACAAATGTATAGCAATGTACGAACCAAAAACCGTGATGTGATCCATTCTGTGGATTTTATAAACCTTTCCAACCCTATTTTTTACGGTATGTTGTAGCAATATGTTTGTGTTACTTTGTATCAACCATTTATCAACCACTAAAGTTGTAAGTCACACCTGGTAATATACATTCTAAAAAGCATATGAAATTGTTCAATTAGCCCTTTTATGGTATCTTTAACTGTCTGTTAGCATGTATTTTGTTAAACTTCCAATTAGGTTAAATAGGAATATGATAGCTTCCTGATTTTTATCCCATTCGTATTCAAACTTCATCCCTTGCCCTACACTTCTACTAAGCTCTCAACTCTTAATCTGGGCAATTTCTTTCAAAACTTGTAGGATAATCCATAGATTTCTGAGGGGTATTCTTAAGAATGTGCTCCCCCGCAGCCTCCATCACTTTACCTCAACTCCAGTCTTCTCTCTGCTGGCATCGAATGTTTTGACCCAATGCAGAAGTTGTCATTGACATAGTTTCCTTAATCTTCCTTGATTTCTCACTCGGATAGAACGTCACAGCCCGGCAGGATTTTCCTTGAGGATAAACGTATCGGATGGAGAGGTTCTGAGGCCCTGACAACAAAGAAAATATTTTATTTGAGATTTGATTACCCACGACCACTTATAAAATAAAATAAACAAGAATCCCACCGTGAAACTATCCAAATAAAGCGAAGAGAGCGTCAATATTATGAGAACACATCAAGTGAGAATCTCAGTGCTCTATGTATATTTTAAGGACTCCACTAAAACTTTGGAGGTTCACTAACCATGATTAGGATGAGACCTTTCAAAGTTCACCAACAATCCTATTAACCGCTCTTAAGGCCCTGTGGTCAAGTTCAGGTGTTAGCTATTAGGAGCCAGGGATGATGTTGGGTCATGCATGGTGCAAATTCAATTCATACTTTCTTAAACCTTGGGCGGTATCTAACCATCTTCTATCACAGTGTGACACTTTTTTGTCGTCCTTTTTATAGAGCCAAAAACACTAAGAAAAAGCCAGTTATATGATTATATAAAAAATACATAAAGATAAACAAATTCAATCAATGCTATCTAAACAACAGTTGCAGTGACCTAAAATATTTCTACTACTTCAACTTTTTTTTTATCACAAAAGTCAGACGAAACCCAAACATATAAATTGAAGCCATTTTTCCCATGAAATATAAATTAGAGTGGAACCTCGATTTACAAAACTAGAACAAGCACATTATGGAAACGTACAAATCACAAATAATCCTCTGGACAAAACACTTCAAGTTTGTTGAAAATTCAGAAGAAATAAGTGCCGCTTGAAAAACACAATGAGCTTAGACTTTGTCTCAGTGTATCTAGAAAGCCAGGATTCAACTTTAAGTCACTCAGAACAAAAAAACACAACATGTAAACTCTTCTAGGTATCAAACATCTCCTTTTGTCATGTCCACGTATCAATCCAGTGCTAACGCAACAAACCGTAAGAAATGGAGGTAAAAACTATTCAAAAGGGTTAAGTTTACTTTTTTGGGGGTTTGACAGAGACATTTTGGGGGCAACGAGGGTGCCAAATGACGATGTGTTCGAAGCAGAAGACATAAAACGGCCGGGGTTAAGTTTCATGTGGGTCGAGGAGGAGGAGCCACATTCACCCTTTACTGTGTATCTCTTGCTTGGCCCCGGTATAAACCGTTTGCTTGCCTAACAGAATTGCAAAAAATCCAGTGGACACATTTAGAAAAGCAGTTTATTTCGTTAAAAAAAAAAAAAAGCAGCTCATTTTTATACTTGGCAAACTCATCACGCAGGCCGTAAAAAAACTGTTCGCGGGCCTGATTCCCCGTACGTTTGACACCCCTGGTTTAAAAGTTTAAGCTGACATTTTTGTGCCCGGCATCACATCCATTGTTGGCGGGCTGATCGATCTCTTTGGTGCTCATTCAGTCAGTACAGTAGTGTTGTTGTTTGCTGCTGTGCTATTTATTTGTTGTGTGCATTTTGTATCTGCACAGCAACCATATAATTTCCCCTATTGTGGGGTAAATAAAGTCAATCATACTCCATCCTATCATAGTTATTGTTTTAACTTTGTTATTAAATATACATTTAATTATACACCCCCGCTACCACCAAACCCCGCCCCCGCCCCCATCTCCCGAATTCGGAGGTCTCAAGGTTGGCAAGTATGCTGTAGTATACTCTGGACTGAAGCTGTGTGCCTTCATTGTTTTTGTGGCTGTTGTTTTGAGGCATGTTTAAAACAAATAAAAAATAATGCACTTTGTGAAAGTCAAAGTATAGTATTTCCCATAGTTGTAGTCGGTATTAGGATTATCTCAGAGAGAGCATGTCCCAAATTCCAAGCTTTTTTGAGGCATGTTAAAAAAAAATTCACGTTAATCAATTCATGGTAAAGTTACATTGTTTAATGCATCCAGCGGGGCATCACAACAAAATTAGGCAGAATAATGTGTTAATTCCACAACTGTATATATCGGTATCGGTTGATATCGGAATCGGTAATTAAGAGTTGGACAATAAAAAAGCCATTATCGGACATCTCTACATTTAATCCATCACCTCCCTATTATGTTTGTTTAACATACAGTACTGTATTGCTCTTTATATTGTGTTAAAGGTCTACACACTTTTTTGAAATACAGACTTTTTTGAGGCTGTAACCACATTGTTACTGTTGACGTGTTATTTGTGAGCACTGTGCTTCAACATACAAACTTTTCTAATTACAAACCCTGTTCAAGAACCCTTTGAGAAATCCAATTTTCTTTCAAAGTGCTGGCACTTGCAATTTTCTTTGGCTGCATAGACAACAATCATACTCATTACAGAAAGACTGAGTTACCAAAACGTGGTAATGACACACTGGCGAACTTACTAGTTTGATTGCACGTTGACTGAGATGATATCCAAAATTTCGAAAATATTAAAAAAAGAAAAATTTGACTGTATTTACTTTTTCTTATAAAAAATGACAACCAAAACACGCCCCCAAGAACTAACTACTTCATAGAAAGTGCAACTTTAACAATGGGCTGATTTCTCTAATTCCCTTATAGTATTTCTTACTTCTGCTCTTATAGCAAGTATGAGCTACAGTATAATTATTTATTGTAACGTGTGTTTTGAATATGATCGGCATCATTTCTGTCCTAAAATGACATCTTACAATTGATTCAAATTTTACTATATATACACTACCGTTCAAAAGTTTGGGGTCACATTGAAATGTCCTTATTTTTGAAGAAAAAGCACTGTACTTTTCAATGAAGATAACTTTAAACTAGTCTTAACTTTAAAGAAATACACTCTATACATTGCTAATGTGGTAAATGACTATTCTAGCTGCAAATGTCTGGTTTTTGGTGCAATATCTACATAGGTGTATAGAGGCCCATTTCCAGCAACTATCACTCCAGTGTTATAATTAGGGTTGGGTATCGAGTATCGAGTATCGATTGGAACCGGGACTAACTTTCCGATTCTCCCGGAATCGTTCAAAAGTTTAAATTTCGATTCCTATTTTCGATGCTGTCACGCCAATTTAGTCCGCCGACCGGAAAAAAATATGTCCGCCGAACCGGAAGAAGAAGCCGCTGAACACCAACGAAGAAGCGCCCACCGCCGGAAGTGTTAGCATAGCCGAGCGAGTCAGTCAAGCTCAAGCATGGATAGCGGGCGTCGGCGGTCGAAAGTGTGGCTTTACTTTACAAAAAAAATTGAAATAACCGCGAAATAACAGAGCTCCATGTCCATCAAGAAACGAGTGGAGAGAGAGCTGCAGATGTACCAGGACGTTCCACCGATACTTATGTCTGACGACCCTGCTGCATGGTGGTGGAACCAACAAAAGACGTATCCTTTGTTGTCAGATCTCGCTTTCTCCTATTTATGCGTTTAAGCTTCTTCCACACCCAGCGAACGTGTATTTTCCACAGCAGGAGACACTATCTGTCCAGAACGCTCACGCATCCTGCCTGAGAAGGCGGATATGGTCATTTTCCTAAACAAGAACTGTCTCTGATTTTATACTGTACCTGCTGCTAATCTGGACTGGGTTTTGCAAGTTGTTTCTTATTGTTTATTTGCTTTTCTGCACCAGGTTAGCCCATCAGTGGGAGCACGGTAACATTTTTAAGTACCTGCAGCATCATACACTTGTGTGTGTAAATGTGTTTTCATGAGGTTTTCAAAAATAAAGCTCTCTTGAGGAAAGTGTACCCCTGGGAAAATGTATTCATAATTTATAATATTTATATTCAAGTTCATAGATTTGATATTTATATTCTAGTTGAAAACAGCCCTGTGAGGAATTTATAGTAAAGTTCATAAAAAGTTAATAGAATTAAAATTGATGGAAAATGTCAGACTATTTCCTTCAGAAAGACTGTAGGTTAGCTAGCTCATTTAAAATATCCTAAACTTTTTTTTGACCCTGCCTCTTAAAAGAATCGGAATCGAGAATCGTCAGGAATCGGAATCGAAACAAAGAACCGGAATCGGAATCGTTCGAATTCAAACGATACCCAACCCTAGTTCTAATGGTACAATGTGTTTGCTCATTGGCACAGAAGGCTAAGTGATGATTAGAAAACCCTTGTGCAATCATGTTCACACATCTGAAAACAGTTTAGCGCGTTACAGAAGCTACAAAACTGACCTTCCTTTGAGCAGATTGAGTTTCTGGAGCATCACATTTGTGGGGTCAATTAAACGCTCAAAATGGCCATAAAAAGAGAACTTTCATCTAAAACTCGACAGTCTATTCTTGTTCTTTGAAATGAAGGCTATTCCACAAAATTGTTTGGGTGACCCCAAACTTTTGAACAGTAGTGTATGTATATACATATATATATATGTGTATATATATATATATATATGTCATTGATTGAGGGCGCTTGTCCAGGTTGTACGCCACCTTCCGCCCGAGTGCAGCTGTGATAGGCTCCAGCACCCCCGCGACACCGAGAGGGACAAGCGGTAAAAAATGGATGGATGTATGGATGGAAGTCGGACAGTGATTCTCAAACTGTGGTATGGTGCGCAGGTTCCATCTGGTACAACACCAAAGAATACCTTGATTAAAGCTCATTGTTTTATTTTCCTATAATTAAACTCAGTGTTACTGTTCAAACTGTGTGTAATGTTACACTGGCCAAAACTATCTGCCTTGTTTTTAATAAATATTTGGGCCTACTAAGCTACTGTATTTTAATGCTAGTCATTATGGTGGTACTTGGAGATTCAAGTGTTGTCTGAAGTTGTACTTGGTGAAAAAAGTTTGGGGACCACTGTTGTAGGCTCTAAATTCCCATGCACCAAGTGCTCAAAGCTCAAATAATGTTCACTAGTACAACATGTGTATAGATGAACTCATGGTAGTTTCATAGCCCAGCAATACTCACTTACTATAATCATTTATGTGGAATAGGAAAAAAAAAACACATATTCGATGGGTAATCGCTACATGATGACCTCGCTGCAAACTTTAGGGCACTAATGGAGTTTCAGCCGCTAGAGTTGCCCTGAATGTCTTCCACCCACCGGCACGATGCATGCATTGAGGGTGCAAACATAGAAACACCACTGTGATGCTGATGGACTCTAATGTACGCAAAAGCTGCAATTCCATGGGAAGTTTTCATCTTTATTTTTTATTTCTTTGCTTTGTATGCCATCAGTTCACATACACTATATTGCACCTGCTGTGACTCACATATGAACTTGAAGTGCCATCCCATTCCTAACCCATAGGGTTCAATATGATGTCGGTCCACCTTTTGCAGCTATTACAGCTTCAACTCTTCCGGGAAGGCTGTCCACAAGGTTGTGGAGTGTGTTTATAGGTATTTTCAACCATTCTTCCAAAAGCGCATTGATGAGGTCTCACACTGATGTTGGTCGAGAAGGCCTGGCTCTCAGTCTCCGTTCTAATTCATCCCAAAGGTGTTTTATCGGGTTCAGGTCAGGACTCTGTGCAGGCCAGTCAAGTTCATCCACACCATGTCTTTATGGACCTTGCTTTGTGCACTGGTGCACAGTCATGTGGGAAGAGGAAGAAGCCCAAACTGTTCTCACAAGGTTAGGAGCATGGAATTGTCCAAAATGTTTTGGTATCCTGGAGCATTCAAAGTTCCTTTCACTGGAACTAAGGGGCCAAGCCCAACTCCTGAAAAACAACCCACACCATAATTCCACCAAATGTCATATTCGGCCCAAAGCAGTCCGAAATGTATCGTTCTCTTGGCAACCTAAAACCCCAGAATATTTAGGAGTGAGGAAATTTCACGACTGGATTTGTTGCACAGGTGGCATCCTATGACAGTACCACGCTGGAAATCACTGAGTGTTATGTTTAGACTAAAAGGGAGGTGATGGCGACAGACACTAGATGGCAGTATGAACAATTATTTATTATGTATATATATATTCAATATATATAATAATAACAAACAATACTAATAATATAAACTAAGGAAATGGAGTGTGAACTAGAGCCAAAAGGGAATGAGTGTGTGGTGTAAGACTATGTGTGTAGTTAACTGAAGTGTGTTACCAAGTGTTGACGAGAGCAAACGGGCAGTCAATGGGGCAGGCAGGTGATCCGGGCGAGAGAGAAGCGTCAGAGGAAAGTCCAAGCGGGAGGTCGAGAATCCAAAAGGCAGTCCGGGGGGCAAGGGAAACAACAAGGGATCACAGGGGAACACGGGAAGCGCTGCGGGAAGACAACAAGAATATCAGAACAATGGAAACATGGAAGTCACAGGGAAGGAGCGAGTTCGCGGGATGGAAACCAGATACAGGACGCTTACAAGGGTAAAGAAGACTATACTCCGGCGCCGCCTGGCAGGTTGTGCAAGTTTATGAAGGCAGCTACTTCATTAACGGCAGGTGTGCTGATAGCCGGTGATCGTTTGCAGCTGGCGGCTGCCGCGGGGCAGAGACGCGCACGGCACGCTCCTGGCTGTGCACACCCGTGGGCGTGTCCCGAGGTGCGCTCACTGGAGCGCACAGACGGAAGAGAGGCGTTGGCAGGAGTCTGAGCCGTAACACTGAGCTCCTAAAAGTGGCCCATTCTTTCACAAATGTTTGTAGAAACAGTCTCCACGCCTAAGTGCTTGATTTTAAACACCTGTGGCCGGGCCAAGTGAGTAGGACACCTGATTCTCATCATTTGGATGGGTGGCCAAATACTTTTGGCAATAAAGTGTACCTCTACTTCTCAAAGTAATCAACAAGTTATTTAATTCCCGTGTTGCACATGAAGACGCTGCACTTAACCCTACTCTCCATGCCTTTTTTTGATAAGATATGTTGACCACGTGTTGCATGCTAAAATAATAGTCTTACAAATAATGTTTCTTTTTAATATTGATGTGAAACACATTTTAGATTTTAAGAGGTGCACCAACATGGTCTCATGTCGACACCTCATTCAAAACATATGTCACAATTTAAACCTCAGCTCCTGCTTTATGGTGCACCTTAGATGGTACTAAAACTGTTTTTTTCCCCCAAGAAATGTGTTATACATTTTAATAACAAAGGGGCTGTAAGTGGGTGATAATAGATTGGCACCACACTGGTGTTCCATCCCATAAATATTCAATAACATGCCATATTTTTCTTTATTTTTAAGTATTATTTTACATACATGAGTCCAAAATTATCATGGGTCAGGCTAATACTGTATATGCCTAAACATGACACAAACACTTTTAGAAAAAATAATTATTGAGAGCCATCCACTATTTGACCTATATCAAAAAGTGTACCTTTGCGAGATAATATTGCTCAACTTTGATGAATGCTGGGCTGTGTTATATTAGCAATACGTTTATTATTGTGTTAGTAGTTTGTAGTCATACCAATACTAAGAGATGATTGATTTGACATTAGGTCCGAAACAAAGTCAATTTCCCTTCCACCCGATCAGTGGTATGTGGATGTTATTATGGGCAAATCAATACAGAATATTCAGCTTGATGATTGTCTCTGGTCAATCAGAGAACCGGAAAATGCTGACGTTAATGTGCCAGCTAGCAGGCTCTGTGAAGCGAATCTGAAATCGGATTGGTTAAAGAAACAGCCTCGTTGCTATTATAGTTTAAGTCAGTTTTTTTAACCTTTTTTGAGCTAAGGCACATTTTTTGAATTGTAAAAATCCGGAGGCACACCACCAGCAGAAATCATTAAAAAACGGTTGACAGTAAAAAGTCATTGTCAAATGTTAGGTATATGTATTAATATCAATTTGTGAGAGAGATTATGTTTCCAAAATGAATGTAAATACATTTACAAGACAAAACAGCTGCATAAGATTTTTGTTTTTTTGTAATTAAAAGCTGTGCATGACTGGACAGTATGTAACAGACTTGTCCTTAACACCTCAAAAACCAAAAGTATTATATTGGGGACTAGGCAAGGGTTATCTTGTGACCCAAAGTTGGATTTGAGGCTAGGTATTTCAACAGTTCAACAGGTCAGAAGTGCCAAGCTCCTTGGAGTGATGCTGGACTGCACTCTATCCTGGTCAAATCATATCAGTGATATAGTTACAAAGATGGGAAGGGCTGTTGGTATTTCCAGGAAATGTGCTGGTTTTGCTGATCCACCTCTTCTTTGTCAAATTGTTAAGAGTTTTGTCTTGTGTCATATTGACTATTGTTCTACAGTCTGGGCGTCTGCTGCAAGTGGTGAGATCAGTAAGCTCCAGATTGTCCAGAATAGGGCAGCAAGGCTGGTTCTTGGTTGTTCACTAAGAACCAATGTGAATCAAATGCATGCTTCTCTTTCCTGGCTAACAGTGCAAAACAGGTTGTTGGCTAATACTCTTATATTGTTCAAATCAGTAACCGGTAGTAAAACTCCTGCTTTTCTCATGGCCCAAATAGTTCACAGTAGCACTATACATAATCACAATACCAGGGCATCCAGTGAGGGGCATTTTGTACTCCCTCGTCCCAGGAAGAATGCTTTGCGGAAATCTTTTATTTATAGATCTTTATCGCTCTGGAATAACCTGCCTCGAATTCTCACCAGCATTGAAAGTAAACAGGTTTTTAAAAAGAGAGTAATATTTTATCTGAGTTTTTAAATTAGTTTGCTCATTGATGATTTGTTTGGTTTTATATTGTGTAGTTATATTTATATGGTAATTATTATTCTGTGACTGTAAATTGTTTGCTTGTTTTTTTATTGATGCTTTTATTTTTTTCTGTATTGTGTAGTTATAATTATATGCTTTTACTTGTAATTGTATTGAATTGTGGACCCCAGGAAGACTAGTGGGTTGTTGAGGCAACCAGCTAATGGGGATCCTTAATAAAAATCAAATCAAATCAAATCAAAAATTCCTGTTTTTATTTTTGCGGAGAACTTTTAACCTAATGTCCACAATGGCATTGTCTATGCAAAAATGCAAAAAAAGAGTAGTGCCCAGACGTGGGAATGAAAATCACTTTCTAGCCACTTTTTCCTGGTTCACCTTTTGGCCTACAATCGTTGGATATGACTTTAAACCAACCATGCATCAATATAGCTCTTGTCTCAAAGTAGGTGTACTGTCACGACCTGTCACATCACACCGTGACTTATTTTGAGTATGTTGCTGTTTTCCTGAGTGTAGCGCTTTAGTTCTTGTCTTGCGCTCCTATTTTGGTGGCTTTTCCTGTTTTGTTGGTATTTTCCTGTAGCAGTTTCATGTCTTCCTTTGAGCGATATTTCCCGCATCTACTTTGTTTTCAGCAATCAAGAATATTTCAGTTGTGTTTATCCTTTTTTGTGGGGACATTGTTGATTGTCATGTCATGTTCATATGTACTTTGTGGACGCCGTCTTTGCTCCACAGTAAGTCTTTGCTGTCGTCCAGCATTCTGTTTTTGTTTACTTCGTAGCCAGTTCAGTTTTATTTTCGTTCTGCATAGCCTTCCCAAAGCTTCAATGCCTTTTCTTAGGGGCACTCACCTTTTGTTTATAGTTGGTTTAAAAATTAGATACTTTTTTACCTGTATGCTGCCTCCTGCTGTTTCCCACATCTACAAAGCAATTAGCTACCGGGTGCCACCTACTGTTATAGAAGATTATTACATGGTTACTCAGCACCGACAATCAACAACAACACATCATTTGCAGACTATAATTACTGGTTTGCAAAAAATATCTTTAACCCAAATAGGTGAAACTAGATAATTTCCCACGGCACACCAGACTGTATCTCACGGCACACACAGTGGTTGAAAAACACTGGTTTAAGTGACTTTCGACTGCATTACTGATTTTGCAGGCTCTAGGTCACATGCAGCGGTTTATGTAGCCTGCCACATGATGTTATGTGGCCCTCAAAAACCTGGAAATGTGTGTCAATAAGGCATTTTGTCATGTTTTGCTAAATGGGTTTCAATTTTGATAGAATAATACTGTACTGCATGCAACGTTAGTTCTTCTTATGATGTTGATGCAAAAGCATGTTTTTGTCATTGAAAAGATTTGTTTTAAGTTAATTATACAAATTTAGAATTTTGTATATCTGCTTGTTGTCATAAATTCAGATTGTAAATCATTTTGTTGATCTGTTGGTTGGCATACACTATGACAATAATACAATGAACAGGGCAATTTAGTAAACACATTATGTAGTCTTTATACATTTATTATGGTGTCGCAGTTACAAGTGGCCCATTGAGGGCAGCTGTAACTGCAATGTGGCCCACGATGAAAATGAGTTTGACACCCCAGCGTCTTGGCAGATTACATTGATATAGCAGCACATAGAAGCTGAAATCTGGATGAAAAATCTATCATAAATGTATTAGAATCAGTGCACCCCAGAGACGCATAATTGACTGCTAAATTAATGCTGCTTGATGAAACAAACAAGTTAAGTTGTACATGAAGGTCAATTCTTCCTTTTAAGTGTTTTGGTCCTTCGCTGGCCCTCATCGCCCACCACTTAAAAATTGATGAACGGACAATTCCAGTAAACAAGAATGTCCTGTAAGACAACAGTACTTGTTAAAATTAACAATAAAAAGCAGTTGTCAAACACGCAGCAGTCTTCTTTTACAGATCACTTTCTGTTATCAAAATAAAACCCTTCAGTGCTAAAAAAATAAATACCGTATTTTCCTAAACATAGGGCGTACCGGATTATAAGGCGCACTGCAGATGAATGGTCTATTTTCAATCTTTTTTTATATATAAAGCGCACCGGATTATAGAGCGCATTAAAGGAGTCATATTATTATAATTTTGTTTTTAAATGGAAAACATTTTCTTGTGGTCTACATAACATGTAAGGGTGGTTCTTTGGTCAAAATGTTGGATGGGTTATGTTTTACAGATCATCTTTAAGCCGCTTTCTGACAGTCGCTTCTGGATGCGCCGTTTTGTGAG
The DNA here is from genome assembly GCF_033978785.1 of Entelurus aequoreus. Lineage (NCBI taxonomy): Eukaryota > Metazoa > Chordata > Actinopteri > Syngnathiformes > Syngnathidae > Entelurus > Entelurus aequoreus. Next base: position 49,522,390 of record NC_084743.1, on the reverse strand, counting down.
CGGTCTTTTTTTCGTGGCTCACCTTCAGTAGCGTCTTCTCCCCGTCATCTTTGTTGTAGCGGTGTAGCGTGCAAGGACAGGAGTGGAAGAAGTGTCAAAAGATGGAGCTAACTGTTTTAATGACATTTAGACTTTACTTAAATCAATAATGGAGCAGCATCTCCTCATCCGCCAGAAATGTGTCCCATGAAAAATTGTCCGACAGGAACTCTCTAATAACTAAACTTCCTTGGGTGAATAATTATACTCACTACACCGGTATGTTTTATCACTTTCATGGCAGATATAAGTAAGAACTTTACACTACTTTATATTAAAAATGGCAACAGCGGAGGATGAATGTCACATAACAAGAAGATAGAGAAAAAGAAGAAGCTTATCGACTACGGTCTTCGGCACGGACTACAAAGGCGGATGCGTGGAATTTTTTAGGACTTAGGCAGATCCCAAATACAGATCAGCAGGTACCAGAAGGTAAGAAAAATTGCTTTTGCATAATATTGCCAAGCAAAACGCTATATAATATGTCTTACCTTGTACACACACCATAATAATGCTCATATATTGAAGCACAGTACAATCCTTCAAGTGGTGCGGCTTCATAGCTTACCAAAGTCGCACTAAAACATTTTGATAGATTTTTGAGCGCTGTGTGTAATGTTCTATATGTCCAATGGAACATATAACATGTTGGTGTTTACTTGAGTCATATTGCAGTCTACATGTATCTCTTGTGTGTGACTGCCATTATAGTGCAGTCTACATGTATCTCTTATGTTTGACTGCCATCAACTGGTCACACTTATCATTACACCATGTACCAAATAAAATAGCTTCGAGGTCGGTAAGCAAAACCATAATTATTCGGTACATTAGGCGCACTGGGTTATAAGGCGCACTGTCGCGTTTTGAGAAGAAAAAAAATATATTTTAAGTGCGCCTTATAGTCCGGAAAATATGGTATATAAATAAAATAAAAGTATAGTAGGAAAGTCTGTCTTGTTTTAAAATTGCGAATGTGACGTCATCATTTGCGACATGCAAGAAAATGTTCCTTTATATCTTTTTGAAAAACATACATCAAGATAACAATGGAGGTGCCTCTTTAGCTGCAGCAAATGTGTCACACTTATTTTTTTTTGTCTTGTGTGTATTTAAACTTATAAACCTTTTCCTACTCTATGTATTTAGAGGCTCCAGAGCTCACGTCTGTCTTCCTCTGTGTGTCTTAGTGCCTGTAGGAAAGCCAAAAATCACAAAGGAGTCCAGCAGCAAAATACTCAGTTGACCTCAAATGTTAACAAAGCAGCACATGGCGAGCATCTGATGTAAAAGATTTCCTTTTTAATGCACATGTGTCAATGAATATGGGAACAATGCTGCACTGAATGACAGACTGCTGGCATGCAACATAAATACAAACAACGGAAATAGGATTTAGCATATTTTTCAAGAATTACTTGGAACGTGTGGCATTGTTTATGAACAGGAAGTCAAGATAATTTCATCATGTTCGGTTAACATATGATTGACAAAGCATCTTTTGAATCTGATTATCATTCTGTACAGCATGCATAGCAACTTTGGAAGGGGTACATGTCTTGTTCAGGCAAGGTGTTCCCAAAATGCGTAAGGACAGAAAGTGGCGTGCAGATAATATGATTATTGAATTATTTAAACAAGGCAAATACAAAAACAGGGTTGTGTCACAGGGGAGAGCACATGAATCTTAAGATGATTTTAGCATAGTATAATAAATCGCATTAACTAAGAACATTGCAAACAGCTACCATGGAAATGTTACATTAGCATAGCGTGAAAAAAACATCACAGTTGCCAGTGGCGAACAGTGCACCTGCACCGAGTGAATGGCCGGACAGGCTATATAAACCTGTCTGGTCAGTTTAGTAGAAAAAAAGTACAGTATATCGCACATTACTTCTCATCATTTGAAGACAATGCAAATTATATAATCTAATGTAAGAATCTGGTGTCTGTAATAACTAAGGGCCAGCACTACAAAGATCCAAATAACACACTACATAGCATGTGCAACCTAAAAATTTGCATGTACTATTAGTGGACGTGTTGCGTGTTATCTACTAAGACTGCGTGTACAATAAATAAAACATTTGGTGCACACTGCCTTTAAATTAGGTTTTTACGAGTAGTATGCGGCTTTCACCATAGATACACTCATTTACTGCACGTTCATGTTATCATGCTTCTACATGTGGCGTTTTGCTATGTTTTGAAACATGCAGTAGAGATGTACAACATTTTCTAGGCCTTTTAAAAGCAGTCCTGCAGTGCATCTACATTGGAACCCACGTTGTTAGCATGCTGTAGGTGCGCTCATGAAAAAGGGTAGCACTAACCTGGAGCGTGCACTCCTGACGCAAGCAGATGCATATTGCAAGATGTTTTTTTTTATATTCAGTGTATTACTGTATCTTAAAAAAAAACTAAATTATTAAATAAAAACATGTAAACGTCTGCAGACACCAAAACACATCAATTTCATTTAATTTAAGTCATCCAGCAGCTAAATATGATATTGCTGTATAGACAATCTGTCAAATATTTTTTTTATTTTTGACAGTCCATATTCACTATATTGACAAAAGTATTTGGCCACCTGCCTTTACTCACATATGAACTTGAAATGCCATCCCATGAATTGTCCAAAATGTTTTGGTATCCTGGAGCATTCAAAGTTCCCTTCACTGGAACTAAGGGGATAAGCCCAACTCCTGAAAAACCAACCCCACACCATACTTCCTCCTCCATCAAATATCACACTCGGCACAATGCAGTCCGAAATGTAGCGTTTTCTTGGCAACCTCCAAACCCAGACTGGTCCATCTGATTGCCAGATGGAAAAGTGTGATTCATCAGTCTGGAGAAGGCGTCTCTACTGCTCTAGAGTCCAGTGGCGACGTGCTTTACACCACTGCATCCCACGCTTTGCATAGGACTTGGTGATGTATGGCTTAGATGCTGCTGCTCGGGCATGGAAACTCATTCCATTAAGCTCACTGCGTACTGTACGTGGGCTAATTGGAAGGTCACATGACGTTTGGAGCTCTGTAGCAACTGACTGTGCAGAAAGTCTTTGCACTATGTGCTTCAGCATCCGCTGACCCCTCTGTCAGTTTACGTGGCCTATCACTTGCTGTTGTTCCCAAACTCTTCACTTTTCTTATAATAAAGTTATAATAAAGTTAGTTAGAATATTTAGGAGCGAGGAAATTTCACGACTGGATTTGTTGCACAGGTGGCATCCTATGACAGTTCCACGCTGGAAATCACTGAGAGCGGCCCATTCTTTCACAAATGTTTGTAGAAACAGTCTCCATGCCTAAGTGCTTGATTTTATAGTGATTAGGACACCTGATTCTCAGCATTTGGATGGGCGGCCAAATACTTTTGGCAATATAGTGTATATTGACAAGCATATGTAGGTCAGAGCTAGAGCGCAATTGTTTCCTTTGTCACAGCTATTTCTGCGCAACTGCCAGTATGCACTTCCTTTCTAGACGTATTAGATATAAATGCAAAACAGCTCCCATAGTTGGTTTTAGTCTTGATAAATCACACTGCGTGTGCCAAACAGTTGTATTTTTACATTTTCTCCTCCCAGTATTTTAGGCGTTCTGATAATCAGCAATATATTCTACATATTCATGAAGACAGACACGCTAAATGGATTGCGCTCCTTATTTTGTTCACAAACAATTCGATCAGGCCCTAAATGTGTTGTTTGCACAAAACCAACAGAATTCAAACTTGTACACAAACTAGTTAGTCTAGATTTGTATCGCACCACAAAAAATTACAGTTCAAACACTTTATTATTGCCTTTGCATATCTATGTTGAGTTTGTGTAAACGAGTCACTATATCTATAAAGTTTGAGTACACATCTAAAAAATAAGTGTTCCATACAAGACACTGACTAACCTGCTGTGGTAATATTTTCCTATACTGCACATTTTCTCCTCTGAACAACATGTCTGTCGTGTCCACCGTGGTCCATTTTGATCTCCTGGAGAGATAAAGTTGATGGAAGACACCCCCTCTTCTCTTCCATTTACAGTCTGACTTCTTTGAATCGCTTATAAAATCTCAAAAGTGTACTTAACTATTTTGCGAGAAAGTGAAGTGAAGTGAAGTGAATTATATTTGTATAGCGCTTTTCTCTAGAGACTCTAAGCGCTCTACATAATGAAACCCAGTATATACATCTTTAAGATGCATTTAAACCAGAGTGGGTGTCATTGGGATGAGGTGAGTAAAGTGTCTTGTCCAAAAACACAACAGCAGTAACTAAGATAGCGGAAGCGGGGATCAAACCTAATCTACCAACCGAGTCTCGCCGCCGCCCCTGAAATAATCAGTTGAGCCAACAATGACATGTTTGAATTTAGAATCAAATCAAATCAAATCAACTTTATTTATAAAGCACATTTAAAATTTACCACAGGGGTAGCCAAAGTGCTGTACAATTGGCTGGTTAAAAGATAATACGAGTACCGAGCAAACACAACACAACACAACACAAACAGAACACGATAAAAAATAAATAAATAAGATAAATAAAACATAAAAACAGGTTCACAGCAGGTGTATTATGGGGTGCCATTGCAGGATGGATATCACTCAGTGTTAAAAGCCATGGAATAAAAGTATGTTTTTAAGAGAGATTTAAAAACAGGAAAAGAGGAGGCTTGTCTAACACTCAGAGGTAGGTCGTTCCAGAGCTTGGGAGCAGCAGCGGCGAAAGCTCTGTCACCTTTAAACTTCATAATCTAATACAACATACTGCATTTCAGCTGGCCACTAATATGCAGTGTTGGTCATATTACCTTCAAAAAGTAATTGAGTTTCTAAATCATTGTAACAGTAATTAGTTAGTCAGCAAAATAACTGTGACAGTACTTTTCATGTTTTATACGTTATTACGTTTTATAACATCTTTAACATGAAATATGCTGATACTAACTGATTGAAGAATAAAGACACTACATACTGTATATTAGAACATTTGGCATTTATCTGAACTCAATAGATTGCAGTGTGCCATATGATATTCATACAATTGAAAATGTATGAAAAAAAAAAAAAAAGGTAAACTAACACTATTTAGTATTGAAAATATAAAACCCCAGTGGGTTGCTGGCCTAACAACCAGAAATCATAATCATAATTAAAGATAAAAGGTTTTTTTAAATGTACTTTCCCTAAATATCTAAAATTATTCATATTTCTTCATGTCGTATTATGCTCTTTCCAGTGCTGTTGTTTATAGGTTAGAGTTTTTATCCAATCAAAATTAAGCTAGTTTATGTTGATTGTATGATATTCATACAATTGAAAATGTATGAAAAAAAAAAAAAAAGGTAAACTAACACTATTTAGTATTGAAAATATAAAACCCCAGTGGGTTGCTGGCCTAACAACCAGAAATCATAATCATAATTAAAGATAAAAGTTTTTTTTTAATGTACTTTCCCTAAATATCTAAAATTATTCATATTTCTTCATGTCGTATTATGCTCTTTCCAGTGCTGTTGTTTATAGGTTAGAGTTTTTATCCAATCAAAATTAAGCTAGTTTATGTTGCCATGCTGTACCAAATCTGCCTTCAGAATCCACAATGCGGGCATCTGTGCACTGTAAGTGACCGGGGACATGCAGCTGATAGATAATTGCGAAAGCCAATCAGCTCTCGAGTTGTTGTCAATGAGGCCTTCTAGATGGCCTCACGTTGAATGTGATATTTACGCGTCCTATGATTGGATACTCACTGGTTTGAGCCGCGGCGGTGCTATGCAGATCAACAGGAAATGCTAGCGGATGAATTTGAGAACACATAGAGTTGATAGACAGTTGCAATAGCCAATCAGATGACAAGTTGTTGACAATAGCCTATCTAGGTAGCCTGATGTTAACGAGACTGTGATTGGATACTCACTTGTCATTCCAAAGTGAGTATCCAATCAAAAGTTGCAATTTACTAAAAGCAGGTAATTTTGCGCCCTAGCCATAACGGGCTAGCAGAGAAATTACCGGCACTCACTCACTTTTTTAACCCACAAAGAAGAACAAAATGTGTATTAGGTGGCAGATAAATATTTGCAAGGCCATTTTCAAGAAGGATATTTAAAGAGAAACTACATCTTGTGAGACCATGTCGGCCAACCCCGGAAGCTACCTCAGCTGTCCCCGCGACGAAATGGGGAAATGCCCGCCACTTCCACTCGAATCAACCGACCATTGGTTTATACGGCGTCAAGTGGCACAGTAGTGCGTAAATGTGTTTCTGTGTAGTATTTCTCCAGCAATGTTCATTTGGTGACATAAATGATGGTATTTTGAGAGGTAATCATTGAAGCACGGCCCGCCACTGCAAAACCCAATACGATACCAAACATGTAAACTTAGGTAAAAAGACACAAAGGAACATTTGGCCTTTAAGAAGTGCAATTCTCTGCACCTGTATACCAAAACTTTAGACAAAACGTTTTGTGCAAATCAATGACATCCATTTAAGTAAAACATTTAAAAAACGCTCCTGGATAAAAATTATGACAATAAATTTGCATTTGTGTACAAATATTGTTTTTTTTTCTTAAGCTATTTTTCATCATGCAAGCAAGTTATCACCTGTAATTACTCATGAATAATCAACATTTCCAAAATGTGATGAATCTGATTAAACAAATTGGCTGCATTTGGGCTTGGGGTTGGGTGAGCATCAGTAACAAGTGTCCTATTGGCATGTGTTGATGTGAGGTGCGATTCCAGTTGCTTGAGGCAGACGTGGATTAAGCATGTTACATAAACATGCTTGCCCTTAATTTCAATGAGCGAAAAAGTAGTTTGAGAACCCTAGCTTTGAATTTCCCTGGCTAAGACTCGTCGCAATTATCGCACGCTTTTGTGCCCCCCCCCCCCCCCCCCCCCCCTTCTCTAGACTCTGCATGCAGCTGACAAGTGGACAAAATCTGGCACATTGCGCTTGATTCCACAAATCTGTAGTAACGAGCCACTTCACATTCTCAGTAAAGGCAACAGCGTTGGGACAGTGGGACAAATGAGATAAATGATGCCGTTGGTAACGACATTATACTCTAACACCGTTATTAACAACACTGTTAATATGAAACAAAATATTTGTATAGTTTATGTAATCAATTGAGTCAATCAATTCCAGTCATCATGCAATGTTCTTAAAGAGGACTTGTGATGATGTTCCTCTTTTCTGACCTATAAATGGCAAAGTGTCAAATCATAAGCTCCAGGCATTTTGGGTGTTAGTCTGCATGACCGTTGGATGCCTCTGACGCTGCGTTTAACAGTGAGTCATTTGTGATGTCACAGATTGACGGTCGTACTTATATGGGCATTCTAGTGTATGCTGTCGGCCAGCCTCCTCTTCCTCTGCTTTTATTCCTTCTTGTTTAATGCACTACCGCCTGCTCTATTATACTATACAATAAAAACTAAAATATTTATTCGTCAACAACATTTTGCACAGGACTGATAGGTTGATTGGCAACACTAAATTGGCCCTAGTGTGTGAATGTGAGTGTGAATGTTGTCTGTCTATCTGTGTTGGCCCTGCGATGAGGTGGCGACTTGTCCAGGGTGTACTCGCCAGCTGAGATAGGCTCCAACACCCCCCGCGACCCCAAAAAAGGGATACGCGGTAGAAAATGGATGGATGGATGTTCTCTCAACATAAAGCAGTAAGCACACAATTGGACTAGCCACTAAACTCAAACTAAAAAGACGGCACCATTGCAATATTACTACTCGGTTTGATGAAACGCAAGTCATTTTTAAAATCTAACTGTGGCACAATCACACTGACCGGCAACATGCATGGACATCAATGCTGGCTTTTTTAGCTCTGTATTGTTACTAGAGTGGGCAGGTTGTTGTGACCTGTGAATTTATATATTGTGTATGAAGTTTATTTTCAATTATGTCTGGAAAAAAATAAATAATGGAATGACCAGACATGAAAGATTTTCAATTAGTTGTTTAAGTTGTAGAAAAAAAGCAGATGACAGACACGACAGAAAACTATACTCATTTCAAATGGCAACTTTCTGTCTTAAAGAAACACTCAAATAAATAAAGTAAATTAATTGTGGTAGCAACAGTTAGATTTTTGGATCAAGCAGGATGAAAAACTTATAGAATCACTATATTAAACATTTTATGGAATCATTAAAAACAAACAAAAAGGACTAGAACACACCACTAGTACTTTATTGCACCACCTCTGGCAATTTCGAACACAGATTTTCAAATCCGGGCTATTTGCAAGCCATGACATTCGCCTAATGTATTTTTCTTTCAGGAAAGTTTTTACAGTTTTGGCAAGATGCCCCAAACATCCTAAATGTCAATGTAAACTTGTGCATGTATTGAAGATGTAATGACAGCCAGCTCCCCAGTGCCTTTACCTAACATGCAACCCCTTATCATCAATGACTGTGGAAATTGTCATGTTTTCTTCAGGCTGTCGTCTTCATACATCTCATTGAAACGGCACCAAACAATATGATGAATATGACTTTCATCTATAGTCCACGATTACTTTTCCTTAGCCCATTGTAACCTTGTGTTTTCTGTATAGTTCTTAATGACGGCTTTCATTTAGCTTTTCTCTATTTAAATCCCTTTAGGCAGTTTCTTATAGTTTGGTCACAGACGTTGACTCCATTTGTTCTTCTTTTTTTTTGCTGTTTTTAAGACATTTTGCTTTAAGTTGTTGGTCTTGAAACTTTGATGTTTTCCTTCGTCTACCAGTACGCTTGCCTTTTACAACTTGCCCATATTGTTAGTGCTTGGTACAGATTTTAGACATATCTGACTGTGAACAATTAACATATTTTGCAACATTGCATGATGATTTACTTTCTTGAAAAAGTTTGATAATTATCTCCTTTGTTACGATTGATATCGCCTGTTTGAGCCGTGATTCATGTCAATCCACCTGGTGCAACAGCTCTCCAAGCTGTTAACTCTCCTTTTTAAAGGCAGACTAATGGACAGATTTAATATTATGCAGGTGTTGGCTTCCATAACTTTTTCACTGCTTGATCTAAAAATGAAACTGTTGCCGACTACCAAAAAATTATATTCTTGATTTTCCTTGTTTCTTAAAGCCAGAAAGTGGCCATTTCAAACGATTCTAGTGTTGTATCATGTCTGTTATAAACAAATGTTCTGCTACAAAATGAAACAACTGAATGAGTATCATCAAGGTCTGGTGATTCCAAAAAACAAAAATGGTTGTAGTAGCACGCCCAACACATATTGAAATGCCAGGTTTTGTGTGGGGGGGAAAATATATAAATCATAAAACATTTAGAAAATAAGGGGTGTACCCCATCTAAGGAAGGGCATCTTGAAAAAAATAATTAAAAGCATTGAATAATTATTAATATTTGTCAATTGAAATGTCTTATAGATGTATTTATTTAATCATTCCTATTGTTTTTAACATTGCATTGAGTAAAAATCACTGAATTTGCATATTCCCTGATCAAATACAAGGCAGAAACCTGAGATGAGACTACGCGAGACCATTTTTGTTAGTCAGCACGTCACCAATAAAATGTTTGCAGAAACATTTATTTATGCACCTTGCTTTTTTATAGCCTGTGCAACGTCTTTGATGCTTGCTAATCGGACACTAAACCGCAGAGAAATATCATACGGCAAGGCACATGGTATTCTCTCTGGCTGGCGGTGATGTGGCGGTCTCTTGTCGCTGCCATCCTTTCTCCAGAGAGAAAAAGTGCAGCGCCAGCATCAGTTGGCACCAATGTGTCAGATAGAGTCAGCAACAACTCAAGTACAATAAATTGGTTTGTTTCGTTATGCTCTGCTGAATCTGACTGCCAAAATGGAGGATTATATATCCAAGGTCAAACTACATACTGGACATTCTGATAAAAACAGAGGGTAATCTGAGTTTTATAACAAAGTAACATAAGTTTTCTTGGGGAGAGATTAGGCACATATACTTTATAAACATTGTTAGAATATTATAGCAAATATACACTTCAATTCAAACATTTGTTTTGAACTTCATTAGACTTTATTTGAAAAGCACACACTGCCTGACTGCTATCACTATGTATTGTCTTGGAGACATTGATGGGTTTTGGTATGTCTTATCTATTGAAAATAATAATGTATCCAAATGTGTAACCCCCAAGTATACTTGCTTGACTTGACTTATTTCTCTGTGGCACAGTGGAGTAGTAGTGCACCAATCATTAATGACTCAACACAACACGTACAAGTGAACATTGTTTCCACCATCATATCAACCCACATATATTTAAACAAAGTCTTGCATAAACAGTAGTTTATCAATCTAAAAATGTTTTAGCTGTCTCTTCTTTAAATAGGAACTTTTGGTTACAGGGTTGGAATATAAGAAAAAAAAAATCCTCATGCTTTTTTTTGTTTGTTTGTTTCTGCTGATTGGTGATTTTCATTTTGTTACCTTAAAGGCCTACTGAAACCCACTACTACCGACCATGCAGTCTGATAGTTTATATATCAATGAGGAAATCTTAACATTGCAACACATGCCAATACGGCCGGGTTAACTTATAAAGTGCAATTTTAAATTTCCCGGGAAATATCCGGGTGAAAACGTCTCGGTATGATGACGTTTGCGCGTGACGTCACGGGTTGAAGCAGACATTTTGGAATAGCACGGTGGCCAGCTTAAGTCGTCTGTTTTCACCACATAATTCCACAGTTTTGGACATCTGTGTTGGTGAATATTTTGCAATTTGTTTAATGGACAATGAAGACAGCAAAGAAGAAAGCTGTAGGTGGGATCGGTGTATTAGCGGCTGGCTACAGCAACACAACCAGGAGGACTTTGAGTTGGATAGCAGACGCGCTATCCGACGCTAGCCGCCGACCGCACCGATGATCGGGTGAAGTCCTTCGTCGCGCCGTCGATCGCTGGAACGCAGGTGAGCACGGGTGGTGATGAGCAGATGAGGGCTGGCGTAGGTGGAGAGCTAATGTTTTTAGCATACCTCTGTCGAGGTCCCGTAGCTAAGTTAGCTTCAATGGCGTCGTTAGCAACAGCATTGCTAGGCTTCGCCAGGCTGGACAGCATTAACCGTGTGGTTACAGGTCCAGGGTTTGGTTCGGTGTCTCCTGATAGTAGAAGTAATAGTAGTATTGTTGACCTTCTGTCTATCCTTCCAGTCAGGGGCTTATTTATTCTGTTTCTATCCGCAGTTAAGCACGATGCTATCACGTTAGCTCCGAAGCTGAAGTGCTTCACCGATGTATTGTCGTGGAGATAAAAGTCACTGTGAATGTCCATTTCGCGTTCTCGACTCTCATTTTCAAGAGGATATAGTATCCGAGGTCGTTTAAAATACAAATCCGTGATCAACAATAGAAAAAGGAGAAAGTGTGGAATTCAATGAGCCCTTGTACCTAAGTTACGGTCAGAGCGAAAAAAGATACACCCTGGTGTCCTGCACTGCACTCTAATCCTTCACTCTCACTTTCCTCATCCACAAATCTTTCATCCTCGCTCAAATTAATGGGGTAATCGTCGCTTTCTTGGTCCGAATCGCTCTCGCTGCTGGTGTAAACAATGTGCAGATGTGAGGAGCTCTTCAACTTGTGACGTCACGCTACTTCCGGTACAGGCAAGGCTTTTTTTATCAGCGACCAAAAGTTGCGAACTTTATCGTCAATGTTCTCTACTAAATCCTTTCAGCAAAAATATGGCAATATCGCGAAATGATCAAGTATGACACATAGAATGGATCTGCTATCCTCGTTTAAATAAGAACATTTCATTTCAGTAGGCCTTTGAACATAAATATGTATTAGATCGGATGATGTTATTTTCATACAATAACAAAACTTGGTTTCACTCCAATTTCCAGCAACATTACAGTAGAACATGGCACAAGGAATACTATAATATATTTAAAAAAAAGTGTACCTAAGATGTTAAAAAAATATAACTTTTTTTTTTTCAAAATTAAAATAAACTAATGTTTTGTTTTTCAAGTAGCATTCATGAAAGGAAAATGTATCGGCCAAAACATACACTGAACTTGAATGCACCCTCAATCTGTTTTGTCATTGCCAGCCAGTGGACCGCTTTGCAGTGGTTATACACATCTATAAATGTTAGATTTCGGATACAAATAAAGCATGTTTAAAGACGGATCAGACTGCTTTGACTTTTGGCCAGTGACTCAGTGGTTCTAAAGTGACACCATTATCCAAAATCCCAAACTTACACAAAATTGTGAGTTTTGAAGGAACGTTGGCTGTTGCAATCCTTAAAATACAATGGCTCTGTCACCAGATGTGTCAGAGGACTCTGAAAAAGTAATGAAAAAATAAGAAGGTATAATAAAAAAGGCCATTTTACAATCCCTTAGGCTGCTCCTTAACAATAATGTTATTAGAATAGTTTCACTTCAAACATAATTGTAAATGTATGTGATGAACACATAACAGGGTATACAATATGACAGCTGACTATGTGGCCAATGTCTATGCTGTGGGTAAGCATGAGATGTAGAAAACCAATGGAAAAACTATATATATATATATATATCTATATATATATAAACACTAACCGTAGTCTTTCTTTTCTGTCCAATTCATTTTAGTACAGCATTAGGCCCCAAAGTGTTTTACAACTGGTGATTGCCAAGAGTTTCTTGCCTGGTTCACAGTAAAATTGAGCAGACCTTGGCACAGCTGGGGTCCTGGGAGTAGAACAACAAATCAGGTCCAATTAAGGACAGTTTTGACATTTTTTTATAACACGATATTAGTAATACACAGGAGTATTTATGGGTTTTATGGGGCATAATTGCACCACTAATTGCACTTTGATACATCACTCTTAAAAGTGACTTACTCAAAGTTATGGTTTCTAAAACAAAAAATTAGCACTGTCGAATTTAACGCAATTATAATGATTTGATACATGTTTGCATTGACACATGTTATGTTTTAGACTACAATATTGTTCAATTAAGGACACTTATTATGTATGCATAGCTTGTGGGCTATTGTGTGCTTAGCTGTTGAGGAACAACTAGCTCCCAGGAGCCTATAGCCTACCATGTTTACCTGTTGTAAATGACTTTACTAAAATACGCAGTAAACGAGGGAAGACTGTAAATATTTGGAGTAGCAAGAAGTTCAACACTTCCTACTTTGAGAAATGTTTAGAGTCCCGATTTGAGTCCTGCTGGAGACAAAGATACATTGGAATCAGTTGTTGGCTAAACAAGTATGCTTCTTGACTACTGTCGAGGTGCCCATGAGCAGAGGTGGGTAGTACTGGCTATTTACTTGACTAACTTTTTGGATAAATTGTACTTGCAGGGTCGTTTTAATGCAATACACAACTTTTAGTTGAATATCTTTGTGAAGAAGAAACACTACTTTTGCTGTGTTACATTCAGTTTAATTCACACACACACATTATTGTATTTGTTACCTTCTTGAGACCTCCAAAAAATGCCTACCTCTTTAGGACCACCCTTTCTAGAGATATAAAAATGTGTATTTACGACATTAATAATATATACATACTATGCAAATATAAAAAAGGAAAGCTTTTAGTTTTTTTTGTTTTTTTTGGAATTTTTTATTTGTAACTGTTTTTTAATATTCATTATTTACTTCAAGTTATTACAGTATGTCTCTATATACATAGTTATTTTTTTGTTGTTTTACACAAACTTGTTATTTCATATGTTGACCAGAGGGGGAGCACTTTTAAAGCCGACACACAGTCCATTTGAAAAATCTGTCCTTTTTGGGACCACCCTAATTTTGATAGATTTCACCACCAGGTCTGCATATGAGTCATTCACTATTAGATGCAATGGTTTTCTGTATTGGGACCATGATTTCCGTCCTAACTTGTAACTCATATGGAAGGTACTTTTTCTTGTTGAGGTCTCAAGAAGGGTACAAACACAAGAACATACACACAACAACTATGGTTGTAGTCCCAGAACCATTAAAAAATAGCTACTAAATAAATCAGAAGTTATTCAAAAGTTACTCAGTACATGTGTAGTTTTTTCACGGAATACTTACTTTTGACTTTTACTTCAGCCATATTACTCTATAGTAACGATACTAATACTAGGGTAAAATTATGGGCTATTCGATCCACCTCTGGCCATGAGCATGGCACAGAATCCCCTGATCTTAGTAACCACTTTCTGAGGAACATAGTGCATACAAATTTCCAATGCTCTTCGCCAAAGAGTTCTAACCTTTAACTAGTTTTTAATTTAAGCAGAAAAACTATGTTTTTACCAACTCCGGGCATCCATACAGGCCTTACATCACAAGACATAATGTGAAACAGTCACTACTGGACTAGTGAGCAGGGAGAAAAAATATCTGTGTTGTGGCCTCTGTCCTCCAGTTCCAATAAAGGGTCATCTTTAATTGCATTTAATCATATTTTGGATTACAATATTGTGCTTCCAACTTTGTGAGGTTATGTCTATATCAGTGACGTGCAGTCAGTAGAGGCAGGGGAGGCGGGGCCTCACCTGCCATCATGGAAAGAAAAACAATGTAAAAAGAAAAAAATAATAATTAAATTGTTGTATGCATCCAGTGATTATACTAAAGTTATTTTCCATTTAACTTCACCCGTTTTAGATTATTTGTATTTTTATTTTCACATTTGCCGTTCAAATACTGAGAAGAGACGGTGCGGTGATCAGCAGCCAGTTGAGGCACGTCACTCAGTTGTGCCTCAACATGGATTGTGCGCAATGACTCCGCTAACTGCTGGCCTGCTGTGCAGTGAGACCGTATTGCTATATGAATTATATTATACATTTCCATAGTTTAGTTAGCTGAGGTATATAATGTACAGTGTATTTTGTCAACAACTGTATGTGTGTAACGTATTTTTTGTGCTGAGCATTCATAAAACTGCTGCAAAAGACGTACTGGCTGAGGCTCGCAGTAATCCGGCCTCCAGGTGGTAGAGGGCGGTAGTGATTCCAGAGATCATTCCTCAGCCGCAGAAGAAAAAAAAAGAAAAAAAAAAAAAAAAGTTAGCAAGTCAAGTGCAGCGATTGTTTATTTCCTCTCGCCTGAACTTTTATTAAAAACATGGAGGATTACATATGTAAAATAAAACAGTTTTCTAAACTGGACTTTCAATCGAAGCAGGAGGTAATAATTAAAGGTAGACCAACGCCGGAGCTAAAAGGTTTGCTTTTGACTTCGGGACAGAAGACCCGTTTACTTTTCAAACGGCGTGGTACACACGCAAAGGCTGGCTGTGTGGATGTCCAGCAAGAAAGGTAAGACCATAATAATGTTTTTTTTATTAAATGTGCTTTTTTGTGTGCTACAGTTTGTATGTGTAAAGAATGCTGGTATGAGCTTTTAAACATAACCCGTTAACTGCTGCCAATCAAATGGTGAATAAGATACTCTTCAGGGTTCATATGTTTGTAAATCTGACTGTGATGAAGTCAGTGCCTCACCAGGCATGGACCTCACTGCACATCACTGGTCTATATATTTATTGTACGTATTCAGAAAAAGATTCAGTTCAATTAAATGTGTTTACGATACCCTCTTGAGATGCAGAATCTTGTTTTAAGGAGGTCCTTAGAGAGACCTCAGAGCAGAGATGTCAAATATAAGGCCCAGGTACAATCCGGCCCACGAGATGAGCTTGCTAAGTGTAAAATTGAGCTGCCATTTTAAATGAAATACACTGCTGTTCTAAAAGTGTCCACTGCATGTCGCAATAGCAATTATGTTAGGCAAGCAAATAGTTTATACCGAGGCGAGCAAGTATACAAGTAAGAGGAGTAAAACAAACAATTGGTAACCCCACTTAAAATGCTGCATGAGACACTGCACCTTGATATGGTTCTGTGAAAAGTATTGTCTTCTGTGCAAATTTAAAGAAAGTGAACAGTGTGGGAATTACTGCAATACTGTCAGTCTTTTTAAGTTTTTATTTTTGATTTGTTGAAATCGTTCACACATTGCACAGCTTTTATTGTTCAATCGAGACACTGTGATGCTTCGAAGGCAAGGGAGTAACTCAACCCTCTTGAATAGTTTCTACCTCAGTGTGTAGGGTTAGGGTTGTGGAAATGACAAATGAAGTAGTTGATACATAGAACATTTTTCATTTATGCTTTATTTAGTTTTTTTGTTCAATCCTAGATGGGCTGTGACTTAAAGTTGAATTGCTTTGAAAATACACTAAGGTTAAGTCTAAGTTCTTTGTGTTCTTCATGGTGTTTTTGAAACTGCACCAATTTTTTTCCTCGAATTTTCAACTAACTTGAAATCTTTTTTTTAAAGGATCATTTGTGATATGTACATTTTCAGGATGTACTTGTTTATTTGGGCCAAAGTAAATTAAAGAAACAATCTAAAGTTGTCATAGTTTTAAGTTATTATGCCTTGATTTTACCCGTCCGGCACACGTGGGAATAGATTGCGGCCCCTGAGCTAAAATGAGTTTGACACCCCTGCCTTATAGTCAGGTCCTTGGAGATTCCTCAAAGTCATAGTTGTAACGATTCTTCGACTTATTCATTTTGGCATGGACCAGATTTTTTGTGCTCTTGTCCAACATCAGAGACCTCTGTATGACATCTTTGACAAAAAAGACCATACAGTCATTTCCAAAGTCTTGTAAAAAGACTTCCCACAAGAATGTAGGGTGGGGACTGGCTCCATATTCTGCATGCTTATGAATTAACTTGTTGAATTGTGCGTTTCTTGCTAGGGTACTCAAGAATCTGTCCTACTCCGGCTAGTTTAAATCCCCTTCTCACATCGTATATGTTTTCTTTTAGTTTTTGCTTCGAAAAAAGGCCCCAAATAAAAACTTAGACACTTTTAAACTGCATAAGTGTTTTCATCAGTTTTCTTATGATAATGAATCCTCGAGTCCCCACAACGTAGGAGGAACAGAAGCCTGTGTCTAATTAGCTGACCTTGAGATTGGCTTGTATTTGGCAAATGTCTTCTAAGCTCTATGAAAGAGCACGGTTTTCCTTGTGCACACGGGATAGAAACATTGAGACGGAACGTGGTGACTTTATTATACAGACCAACGGCAGTGAAAGCAGTAATGGAAACTAAATAAAGTTTCCCCCATTACTCTTGTTGCCAAACACCAGTCTTAAGACCAGATCTGATAAGAGAGCTTGTTTGAAGCGCCTGATCCACAAGAAAGTGAGCAAGTTAAGTGAACAAGTTCTGCAAGTCGACCTCGTACCACTGAAGAGAAGATGTTTGTCTAAAGCAGGGATCCTCAAACTACGGCCATTTCAGGGCCACCAGCGTCCAAAATCTGGCCCGCGGGAAGTCCCAAGTTAAAAAAAAAAAATATATATGTTTTTTAATTATTTTTTTTAATCTGTCCTTTGTAATCCATGTTCTACCACTTGTTACTCTCGGTTTCTCCTAGTCGCTCAAGCAAATCATATCGTCTAAAAATGCATTTTCCCATCGATAATGTGACATCATCGCACTTGGAATATACTGTATATATATATATATATATATATATATATATATATATATATATATATATATATATATATATATATACGTTTGTATATGTATATATATAGTCCGAGGTTTCTGTGGTTTATTCGTTATACAGTGCTCAAGTGTAGAGCGAAATATACGTTAGGTCAGGAAAAAACACAGAGGCTATTTAATCCCTACAAGCCTGTTTGGCAGTTTTTTTAACCCAATGCGGCCCCCGAGTCAGAACGTTTGGGGACCCCTGTTCTATAGGGTCAATGCAAACCTGCAGTAATCTGACCTGGACATGACAGCATTTGTCTTACTGTATGAGTGAACATGAAGTCATGTCAGAAATGTCTTTATTATTTATTGTGTGTACAATGCTGAAGATCATTATGTCATTTATGCAGGGAAGTTGCGGTCAGGGCATGCAATAATGACATCAAATAAATATTAGTGTCCTTTAAAGTGCCGTATAATACCTTATACAATGTTTTTACATTTTCTCAAGTAAAATATTACATGTAAACATTTTTTTTCTTATGCAGGGCAGAATAACAAACTGAGGCTGCAGTTATGCTTTCCTGTCTAATTAGTATGCAAGCAAACTTACCTGTACCTTTTTTTTGTGTACTGTGCCATGTCCTGAGTGCACTGAGCAAATACAGGGTAGAATCGAGTCTTTTCCCTTTGTTAGTGAGCAAGCAAAAATAGGGGGGATTGAGTATCCTCAAACATTTTACACCTTTAATGTATACACTGCATATCTACAGCAGGGGTCTTCAACCTTTCCCAGGACAAATATACCCAAACTAAGGGACTGAAGAAGCATGGACATCCTGCTTATATATCTTATATGAAATTATGATTTTATTTGACATTAAACTGGTCCTAAAGGAACCTTGATATTGTGCGATATTAATTATATTTAAATAATAACATTATTGTGCCACTATTAGCTAGCTGGCAAATATCGCTCTAACTGCTAAAGTTAAAATTTAAAGTTAAAGCCCCAACGGTAGTTACACACACACTAGGTGGGGTGAAATTATCCTCTGCATTTGGCCCATCCCCCATGTTCACCCCCTGGGAGGTGAGGGGAGCAGCGAGCGGCAGCGGTGGCCGCACTCGGGAATCATTTGGTGATTTAACCCCCAATTCCAACCGTTGATGCTGAGTGCCAAGCAAGGAGGCAATGGGTCCATTTTTTTTTGTAGTCTTTGGTAAGACTCGGCCAGGGTTTGAACTCACGCCCTGGCTGCAGTGTTCTTGTGTTTAACCACAAGGAGTGTCCGCCCTGAGATCGGTAGGTCGTGAGTTCTGTTTAGGCTACACTCAGTTTTTTTTTTTTTAAACTTTTTAAAGGGAGCCTGTTATGCACAACAAACTCTTTCTACCCACTGATACCTTTTTTTTTGTGTATTTGAGATGTGTTTAAGTCCCAAAAATGTGTATTAAAACCATGTAGCATGACGATGATATTTGTAAAACAATCTTGTCTTCCTTCGTACTTCTTTCAAACGAGTCATTCGGAATTAGCCCATTTTGTAATTTTTTTCCAATTGGTGACGTCAGCAGATCTCTCCATATGTGGCAAAGTTTTACCCGAAGAGCTTTGCTAAAGTTAAAATTTAAAGTTTTTAAAGTTTTTCTCTATTCTCTTGTTGTGGGGCGAACTGGCTCGTATAAGCACATGCAGGGGCGTCACTAGCTTTTAAGGACATGGGGGGCTTAGCCCCCAGGAGATGCACAGGATGCGAGCGAACGTAGCGCACAAGCACAAAACTTCACAAACGGCTAACAAAGACGTAGAAATTAATCATTGTTATTATTATTATTTCAGTCGGTTTATTTTCAATGTGTGTTCAGTACAACAACAAACATGGTTTTGCACAGTGACATTTTGTTTACAGCATCAACAAGAAACAATTACTTGCATGATCCTTCAAGATACACTGAAACACAATGAAAGTCATGGCATTAGCCTCTATGTTATTAATTCACAACATAGAGGCTAATGCCACCACTTAAGCTCACAATACAATAATTGTTTGTTCCCAAATATTTAAAAGTTGCACAGATTACATTTTGGGCACATATGTGACTAAAATGGTTGTAAATTCAAGCCCTGGAAATATTACTTAATTACTTGAATTAAAGTAATATCTGGATTGGGATAATTTGGCTTGTATATAATATATTTATATATATATATATATTTTATGGCAAGCCATAAGGAAATTAAATATATATGGAAGTCTGAATAGAAATGAGAAACTTTTATATATACTGTAAATAAGAAAGACTTAGAGTCCGTCTGCTGATCTGAAAAAGAGCCAAAGCTGTCAAAGAGCTGAGGGACTATCTTCAAAGTGCAATGCTGAAACAAATAATGCAAACAATAAAATGTAACTTCCAAGGCTTGAGACTAATGTAATCCCATCGTCCCGGGGACGGTAAAAAAAATGCACGGGACGAAATGAAATGCTCCCCGGGATGATGGCTTTTAACCCTTTTTTTAATTTTTATTTTTATGTATTTATTCATTTTACATTTTATATTAAATGTATTGGTTTTTCCACCATCTGAAATTCCTATGAAATGTTTAACAAGCCATCCTATAATAATACAACAGCTATTAATGTAACAATACAATAAGACAAATATATTTAATTATGTTTTTTTCATTATTTTAACAATAGGCTAATATACTTTATATAGATTCTACAAGAAACACAAAACTTAAAAAATAAATTATTTACAATTGCAGACACAAGGTTCTTGTTCTGCAGTGCTGTGTGCTAATGTGCTTCGTACACCTGCAGGACCGCAAGCAAGGTCGCAGAGAAAATGCGGACTGGATTTTGAGTGATGTGGGCATTTTCTATATGAACAAGTCCAAGGACCGCAAGCAAGGTCGCAGAGAAAATGTGGACTGGATTTTGAGTGATGTGGGCATTTTCTATATGAACAAGTGGAATGGATTGGATACCGACGCACTAAAGGGGATCTCTACCTTACGCTATGAAGTGAGGGGAAACTGAGTGAATAATGACAGGTTATATGATTATTTATTTAAACTCATATTCGGGCCACTTTATAATGAATATGTCAGCATATATTTGTAAAAAAAAAAAAAAAAAAATTGAATTTTTTTTTTTTTCCTTTTAACACTAAATTATTTAGGGGGGCTTAAGAACATTTTAGGGGGGCTTGAGCCCCCCTAAAATAGGCCTAAGAACGCCAATGGGCACATGCATCCTGCGCTGTTTCTAAAATATAGTACCGTATAGACTTAGACTTAGACAAACTTTATTGATCCACAAGGGAAATTGTTCCACACAGTAGCTCAGTTTCAAAGGATGGAAAGGGTAAGGCTGGAAAGGATAATGCAGGTATTAAGTAGACTAAAAATGTACCATAGTAGCAATATAAAATATAACATATATGTAATATTTACATATTATATATACAGTGAATAATATATACT
This sequence comes from Entelurus aequoreus, assembly GCF_033978785.1. Classification (NCBI taxonomy): domain Eukaryota; kingdom Metazoa; phylum Chordata; class Actinopteri; order Syngnathiformes; family Syngnathidae; genus Entelurus; species Entelurus aequoreus. The sequence continues at coordinate 49,501,309 of NC_084743.1, read as the reverse complement.
TACTTACTTAATCCTCTTCGTCCCTGGCGGGACATAAGGCTTCGACGATCTGCCTCCATCTGGACCTGTCCTGAGCAACATGTTGTGCCTCGCCCCAGGTTAGGTTCATCTCCTTCAGCTCAGCTGTCACCGTACGCCGCCACGTGTTCTTGGGCCGACCTTGCTTCCTTTTCCCAGGTGGAGTCCAACGTAGTGCAATCTTGGGGATACGGTCTTGGTCCATCCTCAGAACATGCCCAAGCCATTGGAATCGGCGGCATTTGATCTCTAGCACCACACTGTTGCACTTGGTCTTCTTGTATAGATGTGCATTGGATATTTTCTCGGGCCAGAAGATTCGACAGAGTTTCCTGAGGCATCCATTGTGGAAGGCTTCGACTTTTTTCATGTCGTAGTATGTTACTCGCCAGCACTCCGAGCCGTACAACAATACAGATTTTACATTACTGTTGTAAAGTCGGACCTTTGTTCTTAAGCTATATTGCTTGGACTTCCAGATGGTGTGTAGCCTAGCAAAAGCACCCTGTGCCTTTCCGAGTCTTGCTCTAATGTCCTTTTGTGCAGCGTTGTCCTTACTGACGAGACTTCCCAGATAGGTAAAGTTCTCAACATAGTCGAGAGCGTGTCCATTCACTGTGATTGGTACATCTGGAGAGGCATTAATGCACATCAATGCACATCACTTGTGTTTTGGACAGTGAATAATATATACTGATATATTATATTATTATATTATATTATATTTTTATATAATATATACAATGTATAACAAATCCCAATTACCATGGACAATATTACAGTATATGTAACAGCTGCAGCAAAAATAAAAAAAATTAAAATTAAAACAAATTAAAAAAAGGCCAGCATAAAATAGTTCTAACTTATATCTGTCAGTAGACTCCACATGGACCCGGTAAAAAACCCAACTTGGATGACGGGGAGAAGACGCAGTCGAAGTGGAGGCACGTAAATAAGACCGTCCGCAAAACGGCGGGTCCTTAAAGGCCTACTGAAACCCACTACTACCGACCACGCAGTCTGATAGTTTATATATCAATGATGAAATCTTAACATTGCAACACATGCCAATACGGCCGCGTTAACTTATAAAGTGCAATTTTAAATTTCCCGCGAAACTTCCGGTTGAAAACGTCTTTGTATGATGACGTATGCACGTGACGTCAATGGTTGAAACGGAAGTATTCGGACCCCATTGGATCCAATACAAAAAGCTCTGATTTCATCGCAAACTTCCACAGTATTCTGGACATCTGTGTTGGTGAATCTTTTGCAATTTGTTTAATGAACAATGAAGACTGCAAAGAAGAAAGCTGTAGGTGGGATCGGTGTATTAGCGGCGGACTACAGCAACACAACCAGGAGGACTTTGAGATGGATAGCAGACGCGCTATCCGATGATAGCCGCCGACCGCATCTACCATCGGGTGAAGTCCTTCGTCGCTCCGTCGAACGCTGGAACGCAGGTGAGCACGGGTGTTGATGAGCAGATGAGGGCTGGCGTAGGTGGAGCGCTAATGTTTTTATCATAGCTCTGACGAGGTCCCGTAGCTAAGTTAGCTTCAATGGCGTCGTTAGCAACAGCATTGTTAAGCTTCGCCAGGCTGGAAAGCATTAACCATATAGTTACATGTCCATGGTTTAATAGTATTGTTGATTTTCTGTCTATCCTTCCAGTCAGGGGTTTATTTCTTTTGTTTCTATCTGCATTCAAGCCCGATGCTATCACGTTAGCTCCGTAGCTAAAGAGCTTCGCCGATGTATTGTCGTGGAGATAAAAGTCACTCTGGATGTCCATTTCGCGTTCTCGACTCTCATTTTCAAGAGGATATAGTATCCGAGGTGGTTTAAAGTACAAATCCGTGATCCACAATAGAAAAAGGAGAAAGTGTGGAATCCAATGAACCCTTGTACCTAAGTTACGGTTAGAGCGAAAAAAGATATGTCCTGCACTGCACTCTAGTCCTTCACTCTCACGTTCCTCATCCACGAATCTTTCATCCTCGCTCAAATTAATGGGGTAATCGTCGCTTTCTCGGTCCGAATCGCTCTCGCTGCATTGTAAACAACGGGGAAATGTGAGGAGCCCTTCAACCTGTGACGTCACGCTACTTCCGGTTCAGGCAAGGCTTTTTTATCGGCGACCAAAACTTTATCGTCAATGTTCTCTACTAAATCCTTTCAGCAAAAATATGGCAATATCGCGAAATGATCAAGTACGACACATAGAATGGATCTGCTATCCCCGTTTAAATAAAAACATTTCATTTCAGTAGGCCTTTAAGATATGGTCAGAAAGCGGCTTGAAGACAGTCTGTAAAAAATGGTCTGTATGCAAAATGTTGACCAAAGAACCACTAAAACATGTTATGGAGACCACAAGAAAATGTTTTAAATGTAGAAAAAAAATCTTGATCATTAAAAAAATCGAGAGCTGCAGCCCTACATTGGATTTCAATAATACTCAGATCACCAAACTTTTTCTTATTCACAGACGCCCACTCTTCTGTACTAAATAAGTGATGTGGAGGAAAAAAAGAAAAAAGAGAGAAGATGACAATAGAGACTTTCAAAGTCAGGCAATCACTCTCCATCCTCTTTCTCTTTCCTCCTTCGCCTCTCCATCATCCTTTCTTCCGCCTCACAATTGTACATACAACCACACTCGATGCCTGTGGACGCCAACAAGGCTTTTAGTCGCACTGAACTGATGTATCCAGCGCGTTTCACTAATGCGCTTTCATTCAAATGTCACCTTTTATGTTGCTGCTCTAAATACCTGTCACCCAAGTGGTGTCATTCAACTCAAATTGCAGTAGGCCACTTTTCAAGTTCATTCAACCCAAATGACTTTCTGAGAAAAGTAATATTCAAAAATAGAACCGTGGTCCCATCTCTAAAATAATTGTGTTGATACATAACAGATAGGGCTGCCACATTGTCAGAGTCGTAGCAGCACTCACCCGCAGACACACCATTCAATACACTTGGGTAATCTAATAAAATACTGCAATACTGTGCCACAACCTGTGTAGATACAATAATGCTTAACTTTGATGGCACTGTCAGAGAAAAAAAATAAAATTTGAACTGCATTACATCATACCGATAGGCATAATAAAACATGTTGAAAAGAGAAACTGGAAATTGTGATGTATGATGTTGTACAAACCCCGTTTTCACATGAGTTGGGAAATTGTGTTAGATGTAAATATAAACGGAATACAATGATTTGCAAATCATTTTCAACCTATATTCAGTTGAATATGCTACAAAGACAACATATTTGATGTTCAAACTGATAAAACTTTTTTTTTTTTGCAAATAATCATTAACTTTAGAATTTGATGCCAGCAACACGTGACAAAGAAGTTGGGAAAGGACATGTTCACCACTGTGTTACATGGCCTTTCCTTTTAACAACACTCAGTAAACATTTGGGAACTGAGGAGACACATTTTTTAGAGCTTCTCAGGTGGAATTATTTCCCATTCTTGCTTGATGTACAGCTTAAGTTGTTCAACAGTCCGGGGTTCTCCGTTGTGGTATTTTAGGCTTCATAATGCGCCACACATTTTCAATGGGAGACATGTCTGGACTACAGGCAGGCCAGTCTAGTACCCGCACTCTTTTACTATGAAGCCACGTTGATGTAACACGTGGCTTGGCATTGTCTTGCTGAAATAAGCAGGGGCGTCCTTGGTAACGTTGCTTGGATGGCAAAATATGTTGCTCCAAAACCTGTATGTACCTTTCAGAATTAATGGCGCCTTCACAGATGTGTAAGTTACCCATGTCTTGGGCACTAATACACCCCCATACCATCACAGATGCTGGCTTTTCAATTGTGCGCCTATAACAATCCGGATGGTTATTTTCCTCTTTGGTCCGGAGGACACGACGTCCACAGTTTCCAAAAACAATTTTAAATGTGGACTCGTCAGACCACAGAACACTTTTCCACTTTGTATCAGTCCATCTTAGATGAGCTCAGGCCCAGCGAAGCCGACGGCATTTCTGGGAGTTGTTGATAAACGCTTTTCGCCTTGCATAGGAGAGTTTTAACTTGCACTTACAGATGTAGCGACCAACTGTAGTTACTGACAGTGGGTTTCTGAAGTGTTCCTGAGCCCATGTGGTGATATCCTTTACACACTGATGTCGCTTGTTGATGCAGTACAGCCTGAGGGATCGAAGGTCACAGGCTTAGCTGTTACGTGCAGTGATTTCTCCAGATTCTTTGAACCCTTTGATGATATTACGGACCGTAGATGGTGAAATCCTTAAATTCCTTGCAATAACTGGTTGAGAAAGGTTTTTCTTAAACTGTTCAACAATTTGCTCACGCATTTGTTGACAAAGTGGTGACCCTCGCCCCATCCTTGTTTGTGAATGACTGAGCATTTCATGGAAACTACTTTTATACCCAATCATGGCACCCACCTGTTCCCAATTTGCCTGTTCACCTGTGGGATGTTCAAAATAAGTGTTTGATGAACATCCCTCAACTTTATCAGTATTTATTGCCACCTTTCCCAACTTCTTTGTCACGTGTTGCTGGCATCAAATTCTAAAGTTAATGATTATTTGCAAAAAAAAAAAAAGTTTATCAGTTTGATCATCAAATATGTTGTCTTTGTAGCATATTCAACTGAATATGGGTTGAAAATGATTTGCAAATCATTGTATTCCGTTTATATTTACATCTAACACAATTTCCCAACTCATATGGAAACGTGGTTTGTAATTGTATGCAAGTTTGAAATAAACTTAGCTCATAAAAAAAGAACATTATGAATACTATTATTGTTCCGGGACGACACCATAGCATGAAGCAGTTCAATAGGTTTATTTAACCTGTGTTGGGGTGTGTATGCTACTCTAAGTGAATGGTGCAGGACGATGTGTAGAATTAATAATGTAAATGTTACCAGAGTTTGTTGTATGTGCGTGGGCAAGCAAGCGGACGGGGGCTGGAGAGAAGCAACGAGGTCCGTGTCCAAGCAGGGTTCGAAGATCGAGGGAGGCAGTCTGGAATCCAGAGGGGAAGTTGAGGCCCACAGCTCAATCTCGGGAAACAGGCACTGCGGGGAACACAGAGGACATAAGGCAACAGGAACTGGGAAGTCACAGAGAGAGAGCAAGTACGCAGGAGGGAAGACAGAGACGGGATGCTTACTACGAGGAGTGAACTACGTTCCGGCACTGTGTCTTCGGGTCCGCAGGTCTTTATGCTGCCTGCCATCATTAGTCCCAGGTGCGCCAGAGCGAGCTTGCAGCACAAGGCATGAGGGATCGCGCAACCACCGTGACAATTATGACCTATACAAGGGGTTTTAAACCTTTTTAAACACGGGGCCCAATTTTACCACTACAGAGGTGCCCAGGTCCACTCAAATGATAACACATAATTAGTAATTTTACTCGTGATTTGAATCGGATTCATATTCAATAATTATATCAAACCTAATTGCAGTTTCACAGGACAAATCTTGTCAAATGATATGAAACCATGTGTTGTTCAAAAAGCTTATTGCCAAGGCTTAGGTCATGCTAAAAAAAAACATGAATATTAATTAAATACACTGCAAAAGGCACTTTTTTACAAACAATTATGCGAAGCTAAGATAAATACATTCTAAATAAATAATAAATAATAATACTATACATGTCTTTCATCACCGTAGTCATAATTTTTGCGCTTAAGACATTTCTCTACAACCTTAGCTCCAGACTTCTTCTGTTTGTCTTGATATTGTCATTACTGCCACAAGTGGTGGAAATGTGTATTACCGTCTGAGTACCGCTGTGTCCAGTACAGACCACAGCTGAAAGAAAAAATAGTTTGGGCCCTGGCCCTTTGGTTAAGGAACACTGAGCTATACATTTACACTCCCAAGTTTAACCACCACTCTATATGTGAAAATGTATACAATTGTAATATTATGTCTTGGGTAGGAATGTTCCGATCACAGATTTATGCTGCCAATTTCGATACAGATTATACATGGGTGAGATTGGCTGATACCAATACCGATACAAATCATATGTATTAGGTGTACATTTTTGTCGTACATAATGCTATTTGATAAAGGTACTTAAGATACTAAGAAATTCAGTTTATTTGCAAACATGGAGGTGATTATTATTAGCTTAGGGGACACATAATTAGCTGCTAGCCACTTGTCAGCCAGGGGACGAAAAAATAAATAGTGTGAGCCATAGGGGATCGGCGTTTGCAATCTGCATTAAAAGGCATTAATCGGCAATGACGACCGCATCCTTTTTCACAAAAATCGGCATATTGATCGACTCATCACTAGTCTTAAAATGTCTAAATAGTATTCATTGTGTTTATCACAACTACTGCCGGTTTATACATATTGTAAATGAATACAATTTATAATGATGGTTTAGAAATTAGGAATACATCAGTATGTATGTTAGCTTGTGTGGCTGTGTGATAGTATGTTGTGTAAACTTCACCTAATATGCAACACCAACTTATCTTACCTAATGGTACCTGTTTTTGTGTAATTGGGATCTACATAAGTACCGAGATATTTACAAAACAATTTTCTCTTCCTTTATACTTACTCCAAATGAGCTGTTTGGAATTTGCCCCAAAATTGTAAAGTTTATCCCAAGTGTGGCGTCAGCAGATATCTCCATATATGGTAAATATTTACCCGAAAAGCTTTGCCCGAGTCCGCCATTGTTGTCAGATAGCTCTTTCGTTTTCTCTCTTCTCTTGTTGTGGGGGAGACTGGCTCGTACATGCACATGCACCCTAATAATTCTAACTTATATCCGTCAGTAGACTCCATGTGGAAGTGCTAAAAACTACAACATGGATGACATGATTTCAACCACTGTGCCACGGCACACTAGTGTGCTGTGAGATATTTATTTAAAATCTGCAAATAATGTGGCGTTGTTCAGTGTCTGTGCTGTGTAAAGCTTGGCAGGCTAACAATGTAAAACTCCATATCAGTAGGTGGCAACAGGTAGTTCATTGCTCTGTAAAAGTTGGAATGTGTTGGGTGAGACGAGGATGGTTTGTTGTGATCCAAATATGCAGACCACAGCAAGAGACAGCGTGCAGGTAAAAAGCTATGTAATGCTTAAACTAAAAATTAACAAAAGGGAAAGGAAAAGGCACTGAAGCATAGGGATGGCTATGCAAAACTAAAGTAAAACTGAACTGGCTACAAAGTAAACAAAAACAGAATGCTGGATGACAGCAAAAACTTACAGCGTGGGGAGCAGAGACGACATCCACAAAGTACATCTGTACATGACATGACAATCAACAATATCCCGACTAAGAAAGATAGCATCCGCACAACTTAAATAGTCTTGATTGCTAACACAAAGCAGGTGTGGGCAATAGCACTCAAAGGAAGGCGTGAAGCTGGTACAGGAAAACACCAACAAAATAGGAAGGGCCACCAAAATAACAGTGCAAGACAAGAACCAAAGCAAAACACCAACAAACTCAAAATAAGGCACGACGACCTGGTGGAGTTTCATTTTTAACGTTGTGTGCTGGTGGTGTGCCTCCGTATTTTTTTAATGAAAAAAACGTGCCTTGGCTGAAAAAAGGTTGAAAAACACTGATGTAGACCACAAGGAAATGTTTTAAACGTGAAACAAAATTATTATTATATAACCATTTTAAGAGCTGCCCCGGATACTGTGCTGACAGCTTTTAGCTCATTGGCTAGCGCTGCTCAACCTAACTCAAAATCAGTGGGGATGTGTGGTTGTCGGTTCGAGCCCTCCATGTGCAGTACAGGACTGTGGGGGGAAGACCACTATTGCATATAAAGAGATTGTCTTTGACATGTAGCAGACCTGGGCATTCTGCGGCCCGCGGGCCACATCCGGCCCTTTGTGTGTCCCTGTCCGGCCCGCGTGAGGCCAATCATAAATTACAAAATACATTTTAAAAAGTATCTATGTCGAGTGTGCAATACAACGGTGCTGCTTTTGTTTTGAAAAGCGTTATTTGTATTACTTCCGTGTGGACGTATGCGCGTGCGTGCGTGATTGTGAGTGAATGTGAACAGCTGCAATCACAAATTACAAAATAAAGTTGAAAAAACATCTCTGTCGTGCGTGCAATACAACTCTGCTGCTTTTATTTTGAAAAGTGTTATTTATGGGCGTATGTCCGGGTGTAACCTGTGAGTGAAGGTGCACAGCGACAAGTGATGCACCAAATCAAACCCACCTGAATTCTAAACAAAATAAACACATTTATTCTGTGTAATTTTGCAATGCAACTCTGAGTGACAGTGACAACAAGCGGCCCTAACGGTGTTCGTCAACACTGTGTAATTGAACACCGTTCAATTATTGTAACGTCTATCGAGATGCTTCGAGGACAGGAATTATATTAATCACTTTAATGAGCAAAACTGTTTATATTGGGCCATAACCACACCAAAAACATGAGTAAAAAACTTCTATCTCGACAAACTAGTCATTTTCTGCCGTACAAACCAGGCCAAAACCAACTTGTCATCTGTCACCAACACCATACCACTAAGCTACTGGTGCGTTTAGGGCCACACAAATAGTCGGACAACTCAAACACCACACAAAGCTACACTATGACTCCTCAGTCATACGTGTGGTTATTTTACTGTCATTTATTATTAATGTTAATCTATTTATATTAATCATGGAATGCTGTTACTAGAGAAAGTTACAGGAATGCACACTTCATCCTATGCTTACATTTCATTGTGCAACATGAGGATGTTTAAGGGGAACTAAATGTGATCTCTGAAAGGGGTACAAATGATTTCCAAAGCAGTGCTTTTGGTATAAAGTTAAGTTAGGTTAAATGAAAATATTATTATTATTAATTATTATTATTATTATTATTACTATTATTATTATTATTATTAATCTTACGGTATATATCAAAAATAATATTGAGCAAAATTTTATTGAAATATTGTCGATGTGGCCCTCCAGCAGTGCTCGGGTTGCTCATGCGGCCCCCGGTAAAAATTAATTGCCCACCTCTGACATATAGTATAACAAATGTTCCACATACATGAGTAAATCCTGAGATCAAGAGGAACACTTGTTTTGTCACCTGTGTCCACCTGCTAAGACTTCACCCCTGAGGGCTGCGCGTGATGAGTTCAAGGATCGAAATCCACTAATTAGGCAGTGGAAGGTCGTAGGTGAGAAACGGGCCCTCAGGAAAATATGTTCACAGCGCACCGTCAAAGTAAGAATCTAATCTAGGTAGAAAATCAAACAGAAAATAAGAGATACACTGTACAAAGACTGAGAAAAGACAAGATAAAAGTGGAGAAATGAGGAGAAAAAAAGAAAAAAATAGCAGTTGTAATCTTTTGATCCTTTCATTAGATCTGGAATCAAACAAATTTGCCAGAAGACACCCCTGCATGCGTTAGTCTCATTACTAGCCCGAGACACTGAGTCAATATCACTTTCAATATAGAGACGCAAACTCACATAACCGTGAGGCTGCAAATGATGAGCAACAGGAGGTGGTTAGAAAAAAGTTAGACAGCTTATAAATCTCCCGCGGCATCATGATATAAAAAATAAATCCCAGCTTGGAAAAGCTGATTATGACCCTGAGGTGTTGTACTTACTCCAGCAACATTATAATTACTTGCACATTGTTATTATATCCAATAGCATCTAAAATCCCGCCATAGGAAGATAACTACATCATTGGCTCTCAGTAGAACACAGACCTCCGCCAAGGAGTGACAAAAATAATTATGGAGCACTCTGTGTGTTTATCTAGCCGCACTGTGGAAAGCAGCAGATTGCGCAATTAGCGGCGTGCATTGTCACAAGAAAGAGCGAGGCATAGACGGCAGTGAACGGCCTTCATTGTGTTGCTACACACAACAATAAAAAAAAAAAAAGACACACAACTGCCAGTTATTTCCTGATGCAATGTGAAATAATAATTGTAATATGATTGAAAATAATATAATTCAATCAAACTTTACTTATATAACCCAGTTAATAATTTGAGAGTCCAGTCCATAGTGGGGCCAATTAAAACAAATCAGAGGTTATTAGTATGTAAGCTACTTTCTGGTTTGCCTTAAAATTATGTAAGACATTTTGAGAAATGGTACGTGCGACAATATTTAAAGTCTTTTGTTCGCTTCCTCCGCACATTAGACCTACTTTCGCTCTGCCTTCTGGGTAATATAGTACATACACATGTACTTCCTAGTTTACATGTATGTATGTATTATTTAACCTTTATTTATCTAGGGGAAGTGTCAGGTTCAAACACTGATGACATCTATTAAACAGACGAGAAGCAAGGAATCATGCAGAAACAGAGTTAAATTTTGCTCAATTGAAGAGAGACGTGTTTTGGGCTGTACTGTAGTTACAGATCCAAACTATGTTCTAAAAGCCCAGCCCACGTGCTTCCTCTATTTATTTGGGAGGTCCCAGGTTACAACACTGAAGCTGTCGCTGAGGGAAGGGGGTAATCTCGACAGCTCCAGTTAGACACAATATATGATTATACAAAAATGCAAATGTGCTGACAGTCGTGATTTCGCCTTGTCTCTGCTCTGCGTCACGGTACTCGATGTTCGGCCTTGGCAGTCAGCGGGCCGATTCTGGAAACAAACACTGATACGAGACTGGCTTGCAATCTTTTGAATTGCCAGGTTTGCACAGACAAAGAAAAATACAATTTCAGCACAATTGATGATAACTATAGCAACGGCCCTTAAGCATAAGAGTTGTGTGATAATATATACATAATTATTCTAACAGGAAGACAATTAGGAACATATTTTCATTTGCAATGCTGACCTAACAGAGGGGCAGCATTTACATGAGCGAGATGTTGAAGTGTGATGATAACTTCTCATCGTCTGTCATTTACCAAATTACTGCTATGGATCGCCCTCAACCAGGGCCACATTAATGCATTGGCCTACCTGGACTGAAGCCCACAGGCGAAATAAATGGTGTTCATATGTGTCAATCAGACAGGTCAGCTTGGTGCGTTGGTTTTTCCTACCGCTCCAAGCGGGACGCAAACCCAGATCGCTAGTGTGAGAGGCCGGCACGCTGTCTACAAAGCTAGAAGTATGGGCTATCTCCCTGATTACCAGCACTATCTTTGAAGTTGACTGGCATCTGAAACACCCGCATATTCGTGAAGGAGACATCTTCATGAACAAAAATTATTTTTAAATGGATAATATTCCTGCATTGTTGCTGTTCTATTGAGTAAAATCATGATTTTTTTTTTTTCTAACTGTGTTTTCAGGGTGGGTGTTGTTGAGGTTCACTCACCCACCCCCCTTAGTTCAATGCGGCCCTGCCCTCAACTGTTCACAAAAGCTTTTAAAGTGTGGGGTATTGAAAAATAAATAGTTTTTTAAGTGGAAGAAACACTTTTCAAGGGTAAGACACAGAGAATGTCTGCAACTTTTTTACAACAGAGCAGACAGCGGACAATAAGGAAGACTTTCTGTCAGGTTCAAACACTGATGACATCTATTAAACAAGACAAGAAGCAAGGAATTAAACAGATACAAAATTCAATTTAGCTCAATTGAGGAGAAACGCGTAGACACTGTACCCTTGGACAGTGTCATCCCACGCTCTGACGAAAGGTTGTACGCCTCCTCTTTTATTTGGACTTTCCCTGATTACATGGCAACAGCTGTTTCTAAGGGAGGGGGGTCGTAAACAGCCATCACCTTTGTTACAAAACAGTTAAAAGGTCGTGAAACACTTAAAAGAAAATGTGCCTGGAGCTTGCGTCAGGTCCTGCTTCCTCTCCACTTTGTACATCTCGGGTCAAGACAAAATCTTCCTGTGGATTACAATACATCAAAGAAACCGACACCTTCATGTCGCTTCCCATCCTACACAGTGGAGTGTTACAACCTTCTGCTTGGTAAGATCAAAGACAGCTTTTGTCTGCTCGCCGGGAACTCATGGCAACACAAAGTTTTGTGATAACTTAGATACAATTATTCAGACACTTTCTTTAAGTTTATTTAATTATTACTATTAGTTAAAATGAAATAGAACATTTCAGTAATTTGACAATGAGCTCTGAGTATGTGCTTTTGCTGCCATCTAGTGTCTACTCTTAAGTCTGTGCGGTATAAAATGAGTAAGACATCAATACAGTATTTGTTTTCCAATTTTAGTAAAAACTTTGTGATTTTTGAGGTAAAGGATTCCAGGAACATCCATCTTCTACCGCTTGTCCCTTTCGGGGTCGTGGGGGGTGCTGGAGCCTATCTTATCTGCATTCGGGCGGAAGGCGGGGTACACCCTGGACAAGTCGCTACCTCATCGCAGGGCCTACACATAATAGACTCACACTCACATTCACACACTAGGGCCAATTTTAGTGTTGCCAATCAACCTATCCCCAGGTGCATGTCTTTGGAGGTGGGAGGAAACTGGAGTAACCGGAGGAACACTTGAACCAATAATAACAAATTCCAAAAAATCAGAAGTTAATTCTGTCATGACTTGGTCCTTGGGGTTTGTTTTTCCGGAAGGCAACAGAAAGTTGGCGCGGGCAAGACGTGAATGTGAGTACATGATTTTATTTAACACTATCAAAAAAGAACAAACGAAAGGCGCGCACAATGGCGGAGGTACAAAACTTGGCTAATGAAAACAAAAGACTTGCACAAAGGCAAACAACTATAAACATGAAACAAAAACTTACTTGGCATGGGACTGTGAACATGGCATGAAGCAGAGTGATGATAACGTGTGATGTCGCCAGGCAGACTAACTGAAAACAATGGACTTAAATAATACAGACATGATTGACAACAGGTGTGTGAGTCCGAACGTGAAAACAGGTGCGTGGACAGGTGAAAACTAATGGGTTGCTAGGTGACAAAACAAACAAAAGTGCACAAAGAGTCCAAAAACAAAACAGCACATGGCCAAACAAAAACATGATCAACACAGACATGACAGATTCAGTGTTTTTGAAAATAATGAGCCTCAAAAAATTGAAACTTTTGCCACAACTTAATAAAATAACAAGTACAACGTCAAAGCACTCTTTTTGTGGCGAAAACATCTTCAAATTCATATTTCTGTGAGAGTTTGAGCTTTTTTTCTTTGACTTCACCGCATCACTGTCATCTGCATCCGATGCATTCTTTCTTGTCCCAGTCACAACGCATTACAATCCACACAGTTCTCCATTGTGCTCCCGTACAAGTCAGTCATTGTTTCTGTGAAAACGGTGACAGGGGGACCTCCATGTCAACACCAACAGTATGGCAGTGGATCAATGTCCGACCACAGGCTTGGTCAAAGGTGAAAGGCCGGAGGTTAGAGAACAGTCGCTATTAAAGGAGCCTCCTCTGTCAACACATTTGCATTTGCAGGAATAGACACATCGTTTCCCATCAGCACGGATCATCAAATTGTCGTGTCGTTTGGTGAACGCATTAATCATGTCGTGGGAAATTATTTGGCACAGAATCGCGATGATGGCAACGCAATGTACTGCAATCCATCCTTAAGGTACTCTTGATGTATGTTTCCTGAGCTCCATGTAGGACTATAAATATGGATACTAGTTGTATGACATACAGTACTTTGCAAAATTGCATCCTTCCAAATATTTTATTCTATCTTTTCATAGGGCAATATTGAATACATTACTCTTTAACAACATGTAAAGTAGCTTGGGCAACTGCGTAAAAGTATCGTCCCCTCAAAATAACTCGAAACACAGCCATTATTCTGTAAACCATAGTGACCAAACTGAGTACACTCCTGAAAATGTCCAAATTGGACTCAATTACCGATTTTCCCTACCAGGTGTCATGTGACTCATTAGTGTTACAAGGTCTCAGGTGTGGATGGGGAGCAGGTGTGTTCAATTTGTAGCAGTGGCGTTCGCACATCCCTACTGATCACTGGGAGTTCAATTAATTAGGGCAAAAAACTTTCTGACGATCTGATGAAAAAAATGCTACTCTACAATAAGAATGTCTAAACAATTAAATTGTTCTCGAGGCCACATTTTGAGAAAGCTAAGGACCAGGGGGCCGTACTTCTCCCTATAATATTATTCTAATTTTAGTAACCAGCATCAGCCTCTGCAAATGACATTTGTTTTCACCGCATTTCTTTTATTGGCTACAAATGTCTAAACAAAATAGACTGATTAGGCAAATACCGTAAATTCCGGACTATAAGCCGTTAGTTTTTTCCTATGCTTTGAACCCTGCTGCTTATAAGACGGAGTTGCTAATAAATGGATTTTGCTTCACTGACGGCAATAATGATAATAATTTTATTTCAAAAATACAAATAAAACAAGTAAAAACACTGACAGAGTGTTTTATTGTTTGTGCTATGGCGTTGTCTTTTGGACGAATTCACTTATGCAGGTGCTGCAGTGTCCTTCAATGTATCAGTAGTTAGTTAATGTAGTCAATTTATTCAGTTACATTAGTAGTGTTCCTTAAGGTTCCATTTTAGGTCCTCTATTTCATCATTTGGGGTATTCAATTGCTGGCCTGTGAGTTCAGTTCAAAAGAATTGTGAGAGACTCACATTCTTACAGCAGTTTCTTAAAACACTACACAGTGCTTTCAATAGAGATGAGCTTTGACTTTGACCATTTTTTTGCAAAAGGTCCTTAGAAAAACATCAGAGCGCTCCCGTAACTGACAAAATATAATCTAAAGTCAAATGTCTATGGTATAGGACAGGGGTCGGCAACCCGCGGCTCCGGAGCCGCATGCGGCTCCTTGACCACTCTGATGCGGCTCAGCTACATACATGCCGACCCCCCCGATTTTCCCAGGAGACTTATGGATGTCAGTGTCTCTCATAGACTACTCCCAGGAAAATATAATCCTATTTACACTCTAATTACTATATAAAGGGCATGCCCTAATTGCACTGCAGTAATTGTCCTCTATAGCATTTACATACAGCATGCCAGTCCAGCCACATGTTGCATGTTGTTATTACTTGCTCACACAGGAGACAGCAAAGCATACTTACTCATCAGCCACACAGCTTACACTGACGGTAGCCGTATCAAACAACTTTAACATTGTTACGTTACAAATATGCGCCACACTGTGAACCCACACCAAAAAAGAATGAAAAACACATTTCTGCAGAACATCCCACTGTAACACAACATAAACACAACACGACCATTACCCAGAATCCCATGCAGCCCTAACTCTTCCGGTCTACATTATACACCCCCGCTACCACCAAATCCCCCCACACATCAACCCCCCCCCTCTCCGTGCGTTGGTTGAGCGGAAGAGTTAGGGCTGCATGGGATTCTGGGTATTGGTACCGTCAGTGTAAGATGTGTGGCTGTTGACTTAGTAGCCTTGCTGTCTGTAACGCTATCAAGGCAAAGCTGCATTCCACTTGTGGCCGAGCAGATACACTGATTGGGCAGACTCTAGAGGGCGCCAAATGCAGTGTCATCACGCTCTGATATTCGGGAGTCTCCCGGGAAAAATGAGAGGGTTGGCAAGTATGACGCAAGCGACA
The DNA here is from genome assembly GCF_033978785.1 of Entelurus aequoreus. Taxonomy (NCBI): domain Eukaryota; kingdom Metazoa; phylum Chordata; class Actinopteri; order Syngnathiformes; family Syngnathidae; genus Entelurus; species Entelurus aequoreus. The sequence continues at coordinate 49,485,727 of NC_084743.1, read as the reverse complement.
TTCATTCAAAACTCGCGGGCTGCACTAACATCAAATTTCCACATTAAAGTGCGTGCCGGTGCGTGTGTCTGAGACCCCTGGTTAACATAGCACAAAGCATTTAAGCTTTGTATGCGGTGTTTTTCATTTTAAATTTTAAAAGCATATTTTGTGGCTCCCATTACTTTCTTTAATGTGTGAAACTTGCCAAAATGGCTCTTTGAGTGGTAAAGGTTGCCGACCCCTGGTATAGGACGCTTGTTCTTCGATATATACAAAGTAAGAGTAATAGTGAAGGGGAAAATGTTGGCGCCCTGGTCCTTAGCTCTCTGTAAATGTGGCCCCCAAAACAATTTAGTTAAATAACCCTGGTCTAGACTATAAGAATATTGCCTAAAAATCCTAAAACTGAGCATTAGAGCGGTGGCCAAGACCGTACAGCGCTTTAACAGGTTCTACTCAGAACAGGCCTTGGCATCATAGCCCAAAGTTATGTTTGGAAAGTAGACGTGTGAGTGCATATGAGAAGTTGAATGTTTGGCAGGTCAGTCTGTCAGTGCTCAGACCATATGCCGTAAAGTACACGGCATAAAGTAAGTCTGGATGGTTGTTGTCTCAGAAGGAAACCTTTTCTGAAGACAAACTTTAGGCCCACAAAAAACGCGACAGAAAAGTCTCTAACATTACCCCAAAATGATATCTAGCAGAGAGATTGTGTCAGTAGAATAGGTACTTGGACTGAAAGTGGCAGTGAGTGAAAAAGGAGGAGGAGGGCGGGAGCTAAAGTGCTAACCTTGTCTTTCATTCATTGTCGTCTGCTCAGTGACCTTATTTGGTCACGGCTGTGCTAAAGTTAATTTATCAGAAGTACTAAAACTTGTGAGTGTTTCTTCTCTGCAGCCATCCTTCCAACCTTGGTCTTAAGTTCCTGCTCTGCGATATACAACATACTGTACTTTCTCTGGTTATCAATTGACCACTTTCCATCATAGCTGCTATTTAAAATGGAAGAATGATGCGTACATGTTGTATTAATCCTCAAAATGTGTTCAATTACAACACACATTAGAGAAAATGTTCTGGTGGTTGTTAGCACTGGGATGCTGTTGGTCACTTTGCAATCACTGTGTCACGTTGAAAACTGCACATGTATGGATGAGTACCTTTCACATTTAAACGGATACAGTACAAATTACTGGTACCCGAGAATCAATACATGGACTTAACCATACTGGTTTTTCTCTACTTTTGCATGTGTTCATAAGGTAATGAATGCTTATTTGTTTAATAATAATATATATTTGTTAAAAAGGCCTACTGAAACCCACTACTACCGACCACGCAGTCTGATAGTTTATATATCAATGATGAAATCTTAACATTTGAACACATGCCAATTAACTTATAAAGTGCAATTTAAAATTTCCCGCAAAACTTCCGGTTGAAAACGTCTATGTATGATGACGTATGCGCGTGACGTCAATCGTGGAAACGGAAGTATTCGGACACATTGTATCCAATACAAAAAGCTCGGTTTTCATTGCAAAATTCCACAGTATTCTGGACATCTGTGTTGGTGAATCTTTTGCAACTTGTTTAATGAACAATGAAGACTGAAAAGAAGAAAGCTGTAGGTGGGATCGGTATATTAGCGGCTGGCTGCAGCAACACAACCAGGAGGACTTTGACTTGGATAGCAGACACGCTATCCGACGCTAGCCCCCGACCGCATTGATGATCGGGTGAAGTCCTTCGTCGCTCCGTCGATCGCTGGAACGCAGGTGAGCACGGGTGTTGATGAGCAGGTGAGGGCTGGCTGGCGTAGGTGGATAGCTAATGTTTTTAGCATAGCTCTGTGAGGTCCTGTTGCTAAGTTAGCTTCAATGGCATCGTTAGCAACAGCATTGTTAAGCTTCGCCAGGCTGGAAAGTATTAACCGTGTAGTTACAGGTCCATGGTTTAATAGTATTGTTGATTTTCTGTCTATCCTTCCAGTCAGGGGTTTATTTCTTTCGTTTCTATCTGCAGTGAAGCCCGATGCTATCACGTTAGCTCCGTAGCTAAAGTGCTTCGCCGATGTATTGTCGTGGAGATAAAAGTGACTGTGAATGTCCATTTCGCGTTCTCGACTCTCATTTTCAAGAGGGTATAGTATCCGAGGTGTGTTAAAATACAAATCCGTGATCCACAATAGAAAAAGGAGAGAGTGTGGAATCCAATGAGCCAGCTTGTACCTAAGTTACGATCAGAGCGAAAAAAGATGCGTCCTGCACTGCACTCTAGTCCTTCACTCTTACGTTCCTCATCCACAAATCTTTCATCCTGGCTCAAATTAATGGGGTAATCATCGCTTTCTCGGTCCGAATCGCTCTCGCTGCTGGTGTAAACAATGGGGAAATGTGAGGAGCCCTTCAACCTGTGACGTCACGCTACTTCCGGTACAGGCAAGGCTTTTTTTATCAGCGACCAAAAGCTGCGAACTTTATCGTCGATGTTCTCTACTAAATCCGTTCAGCAAAAATATGGCAATATTGCAAAATGATCAAGTATGACACATAGAATGGATCTGCTATCCCCGTTTAAATAAAAAAAAATCATTTCAGTAGGCCTTTAAGATATAACACCAAACTAATAACTGTGCTGGTTTATTTGCAAGGATGCCATCATTTCAGTTTGTCTGTTTTTGCTGTTGCCAGGAAGTAGTCGTCTGGCATTAAAGGGGACCTATTATGCAAAACCAACTTTTCTTATTTGTTTGGGATCTGCATAAGTCCCGAAAATTTGAAATCAAACCATAGAGACATCCATCCATCCATTTTCTACCGCTTGACCCTTTCGGGGTCACGGGGAGTGCTGGAGCCTATCTCAGCTGCATTCGGACAGAAGGCGGGGTACAATGCAGAGATATTTATAAAACAATCTTGTCTTCCTTCATACGTCCTCCAAACAAGCTGTTTGGAACTTGCCTAATTTGTGTCACTTTACCCAGTTGTGACATCAGCGGATATCTCCATATATGATAGAAATGTACACACAAATATTTGCGTAAGCCTGCCATTTAATTCCGACTCTGTTGTCAATATGCTCCTACTTTTTCTCTATCCTCTTGTTGTGGGGCAGACTGGCTTGTACATGCACATGCATCCTCCGCTGTTGCCATTTATAATACAAAGTACCGTATAGTTCTAACGTACATAAGTCAGTAGACTCGATATGGAAGCGCTAAAAACTACAAGAAAATCACCATAGGACCCCTTTAAGTTGAATGTGTTAGTCTTGGCTTTTCTTGAACCCTACAAAGGGGTTTTCCTGTAAGTATTGACATGGCATACCCCATGTAAATTGGCATAGAGCTAGCTTGAAAAAAAACAATTCTTACTTTTGAACACTTTTCTATCAGGCATGCTTGCTTTGTTGGAATCAAAAATTGCAACATTACATAGCGGCAGTTTGCTATGAATACGCCTGTTTGCCCGTCGAGTGCTTGAGCTGGTGCTAAAAAGAAATCAGTGGATCAGAATGCAGTAGACCTGACAGAATCAGGTTGGTATCTATATTACCACTGAATATGGTACCCATCCCTAATTACATTTGAATTTTGTAAACAACAGTAAACAATATTAGTACATTCCTTTTTTATAATCACCTGTTTCTTGGACAGTCTGAAAAAAGTGGGTTTGTGTTATTTGCATTAATTCTGTTTTAAAAAGTGAAGTGAATTATATTTATATAGCGCTTTTCTCTAGTGACTCAAAGCACTTTTACATAGTGAAACGCAATATCTAAGTTACATTTAAACCAGTGTGGGTGGCACTGGGAGCAGGTGGGTAAAGTGTCTTGCTCAAGGACACAACGGCAGTGACTAGGATGGCGGAAGCGGGGATCGAACCTGGAACCCTCAAGTTGCTGGCACAGCCACTCTACAAACCGAGCTATACCGCAAGGAATTATGTGTCCGTCCAATCTTTGTATTAATTGAGGATGAGTGTTACACAAGAGTATTTCATTAACAAATACAAACTTATCCCGACTTTGTAAAGAAACACTCATTTGTTAAAGTGATCTTGCAACTGGGCGGTTTGGGGTTCAATTTTGTTCACGTGTCCTTGGGCAAGATAGCAAACTAGCCCTGACACATACTGCATCATCCATCCTTCCATTTTCTACCACTTGTCCCTCTCAGGGTCATGGGGGTGCTGTGCCTATTCCAACTGCATTTGAGCAGAAGGTGGGGTAGACCCTAGACAAGTCGTCACCTCATCGCAGGATACTGCATCATAAGTCTGGAAATTAGCCAGTTGAGCCTTCCGTGACAACATGTATCACTCTTAATATTTTAAAGTGCCTTATTGGAACATGGGTGCCACAAAATTAAAACTATTAAATCAATATGATTTTTATGTTTTGATTCGTCAAAAATTGATACCTATGTTTCATAAGTATAAAACCCTCTAACAGTCTGAGTTGATGAAACAAATCCCAAACCGGACATTTCAAGCTGATCTGTTTCATTGCACTGTTTATCTGTTGGTAGGTCTCCATGTACTGCTAATGTTTGCGCTCATGTCACCTTGGTACAATCCACTAAGCACCCAGCAGACCCCCTAGCTCAGCCAGGCCAAAGTAATCAACACATCCTGCAGGGGATACGGGAGCCTTGCTGACTGACCACAGAAAGCATCCATGCACACCTGAGCCCAGCCAAGTGAGCGAGAGACACAGTTGGAAATTCACACAGATTTGAAAGCTTTGCAAACGGCGCACGGAATTCCTAATGGTCCGTGTCTCTGAGTTTTTTTGTGTTTAACAAATATCCTGTGGTATGTGCACATTGTAAGGGTCTGGGGACGAATGCATGGTCTGACTAAAGCTTGCTATAAAGGGCTCCATGTATCATAATGGACCTTCATGCAACTCTTTGGACACGTAACAATAGCAATTCCTGACATTGTGAGAATGTCATTGCAGAATATATATATAATATATATATAATATATTCTATCCACAAAGTGTATTAACTGTGAATATCTTGAATATGCTTGTAATCTTCACTGCTATGTAGGTATGCATTTTGTTGGAGATTGCTGGTTTTATTTTGGACTTGTATCTGTGAATTTCAAAATTAGCCCTGGTGTCGAGGTGCCAGCTACACTGGCTCGCCAAGCAAACGTGTTGCATGATACACCAGGCACCTCAAATATATGCTTACAAACCGACGGTGACGAAGACTAACTGAAAATCCACCCTCATGATCTTGTGCATCAATGGAAATGCATATGTTGATTCCAGTTGCAATAACACTCCCCTTCTCTTTGTAATTATCAGTTTGCTCGCAATGGGAAGCCAACAAGCTAAATAGGTGATGACCGTTGTGTTTGCTCACATAGGGGTGTCCAAAGCGTTGCGTAGGGGCAATTTGCGGCTGGTGGCTCATGTATTACTGGCCAAAGGTACATTGTAGAAACCTTGACCTTTATTGCATACGAGATATTATTAATATCATATGTGAATCATAACTAACTTAACTATTAAGAGATCTGTTCAATTTCATTAAAATTGTGTGACCAAATGAGGACAGGAAGTGAACATATGTGCTAATAAATCGGTAGGAATTGGTTAAGGGGTAGGAATAAATATGCTTGGCTTCTTCCCTACTCCTTTTCGAACATGTTGTAAATATAATTTTAAATATGTAAATTGTATGATGTATCACTTGTAACTGTACACAAAATAAATATATTTAAAAGAGGTATTCGTACAGCCATACTTGCCAACCCTCCCGATTTTTCCGGGAGACTCCAGAATTTCAGTGCCCCTCCCGAAAAATCTCCCGGGGCAACCATTCTCCCGAATTTCTCACGATTTTCACCCGGACAACAATATTAAGAGCGTGCCATGATGGCACTGCCTTTAGCGTCCTCTACAACCTGTTGACGTGTCCACTTTTTCACCATACAAACAGCGTGCCGGCCCAGTCACATGTTGTATGCGGCTTCTACAGACACACGAAAGTGACTGGAAGACATACTTGATCAATAGCCATACAGGTCACACTGAGGGTAGCCGTATAAACAACTTTAACACTGTTACAAATATGCGCCACACTGTGAACCCACACCAAACAAGAATGACAAACACATTTCGGGAGAATATCCATCCATCCATCCATTTTCTACCGCGTAATCCCTTTGGGGTCGCGGGGGGCGCTGGAGCCTATCTCAGCTACAATCGGGCGGAAGGCGGGGTACACCCTGGACAAGTCGCCACCCATTTTGGGAGAACATCCGCACCGTAACACAACATAAACACAACAGAACAAATACCCGGAATCCCTTGCATCCCTAACTCTTCCGGGCTACAATACACATCCCCGCTACCACCAAACCCTGCCCCTCCAATCTCCCGAATTCGAAGGTCTCAAGGTTGGCAAGTATGCATACAGCTTGCCTCGGTTCAAGGTGCAAGGCAGAGACTGGGGATTTTAGGTCCAAAAACCTTTGTAACTACTTTTCACAAACATGCTGCTATGACCCTCATTTGTGATTAAGCATTGATGACTCAAGACAAGAAATCTGACGAATAATTGAAAGCTCAAATAAATGATGTTAATGATGATACATTTGCGATTTATGCAGGCTTGAGGTAGAATACTCCATTGAACTGATTTAGTCTGAAAATACTGTGATGCACTCCACACTTTCCATCAGTATATTCCATCTGTATGTTCTGACTACATGACTAAAAAGGATAAGCTGTACAACACATGTAACACGAGATATAGGGATTGATCCGAACACTGCAAGCCACCAATACATTCATTAACGTATCACTCCTCATTGCTTCCTATTGCCCTGCACTTAGTGAAGTAATTCCTAATTAGCTAATGTGCTCAAGGCGTGAACAACACTGGACCTGAGTGTGAATATGTGTTGGGTTAGTTCTTAATCATCACAGTTATTTCCAGGCATACACAACTACTGTGAGCCTGTGTGTTTCCTAATCCATTCTTCTGGGTCAGTGGTTTGTGTGCAGAAAAGATATTGAAAAAAGGCATTCTGGTAGTTTTTATTTTCCGTACAGCACTGTCCTAAAAGTCGATTGATGGTGAAGTGGAGGTTCACAAGCTTGTGCAACTAGTGTTGGATTACATTTCAAACACCAGTTGGTGTTAAATTAAAAGCTTCACAATTGCTAATTCCACAGACTAGTGAGGTAACTCCAGGATTTTAATATTCTTCTTCTTGAACCACTCTTCTTGTCTTGGCCATATTTTTTCAGTCATTTTTAAGATGGAAGAGTCATCCATACCTTCAATGTTCAACAACCTTGAACCTTGGGGGGGAAAAATATAGGGTGTTCTTTCGGGTGTAAATGTAATAAAATCAGATAACAGACATGACACAAAATTATAGTAATTTCAAATGGAAACTTTCTCGCTTTAAGAAACAAGGCTATACATTAAGGTAGTCAGTAACAGTTTAATTCTTAGATCAAGCATAGTAAAAAAGGAAGGAAAAAATGTGGATTCAGCCTGTAAATGTTAATTTCTAAAGCTATTACATGCATTAGATTAAATTGCTTTATAAATCTGTGATTAAAAAGTAGTGTTCACACTTTTGAGAGCTGTTGCACCAGTTAGATTGCATGAATCATGGCTCCAACACAATATATGTCAATTTTAAACACAGGAGAGGATTATCAAACTTTTTAAAGAAGGTAAATTATGCAATGTTGCAAAATATGTTGATTGTTCACAGTTGGCTGTGTTCAAATCTGGAACAAGTACAAACAACATGGGGGGTTTGTAAAAGGCAAGAATATTAGATGACCAAGGAAAACATCAAAGCTTAAATAAAGGAAACTTAAAGCAATATGTCTTGAAAAGAGAAAATGTGCAGCAAAACAAATTAAGAACAAAATAGGCAAAATTTGGAGTCAAAGTCTGTGACCGAACTTATAGAAACCACCTAAAGGAAATGGGAATGAAATACTGAAAAGCAAAATGAAAGCCAACATTAACAACTAAACAGAAAAAAACAAGGTTACAATGGGCTAAAGAAAAGCAATCGTCGACTATGGATGACTGGATAACAGTCAAATTCAGTGATGAATTGCAAATCTGCATTAGGCAAGGTGATGATGCTGGAAGCTTTAATGGTGACGTTCCAATGACATTTTTGAAGACGACTGCCTGAAGAAAACATGCAAATTTGTCCGTGATGATATTGGGAAATGTGTCAGGTAATGGCACTGGGGAGATGGCTGTCATTACATTTTCAATAAATGCACAAGTTAACATTGACGTTTTGGACCCTTTTCTTATTCCATTAGTCAAAATTATGTTTGAGGATGATGACATCATTTTAAAGATAATAATGCATCTTACTATGGAGAAAACTAGAGATGTCCGATAATATCGGCCTGCCGATATTATCGGCCGATGAATGCTTTAAAAAAAAATTTTTTATTATCGGTATGTTTTTTTTTTTTTTTTTTTTTTTTTTTAATTAAATCAACATAAAAAACACAAGATACACCAACCCAAAAAACCTCCCTCCCCCACTCATTCACACTCATTCACACAAAAGGGTTGTTTCTTTCTGTTATTAATATTCTGGTTCCTACATTATATATCAATATATATATATCAATACAGTCTGCAGGGGATACAGTCCGTAAGCACACGTGCTGCTGCTGGTCCACTAATAGTACTAACCTTTAACAGTTAATTTTACTTATTTTCATTAATTACTAGTTTCTATGTAACTGTTTTTATATTGTTTTACTTTCTTTTTTATTCAAGAAAATGTTTTTAATTTATTCATCTTATTTTATTGTATTGATTTTTTTTTTAAAAGGACCTTATCTTCACTATACCTGGTTGTCCAAATTAGGCATAATAATGTGTTCATTCCACGACTGTATATATCGGTATCGGTTGATATCGGTATCGGTAATTAAAGAGTTGGACAGTATCGGAATATCGGATATCGGCAAAAAGCCATTATCAGACATCCCTAGAGAAAACCATTTAAAAACTTTTCTTGAAGAAAGATACATAAGTCATGTCATGGCCTGCAAATAGTTTTTATTTTAATCCAATTGAAAAACGGTGGTGGAAATTGAAGAAAATGGTCAATAACAAGACTCCAACCTGCAAAGCTGATCTGACAATAGCAATCAGAGAAAGTTGGAGCAAGATTGATGAAGAATACTGTTTGTCACTTGTTAAGTCCATGCGTCAGAGACTGCAAGCTATTATAAAAAACATAAGTGGTGCAAAAAAAAACGGTGGTGTGTTGAGGTGGGTTGTTGTTTGTTTGTTTTTAATGATTCAAACATTTTTTCACTCTGCTTGATATAAAATTAAACTGTTACTGACTACCAAACTTAATTTGTATTTATTTATTTTAGTGTTTCTTAGAGTAAGAAATTTGAAATGATTATAGTTCTGTGACATGTCTGTTTTTTCCCCAAAAAATTAAACACTTTAATGAACATCCTCCAAATCTGATGATTACATCATTTTTGCCAGGGGGTGTACCAATATTCTAAGAGACATAGCTCCTGTTCATCAGCCACGTAATGCATTAAAGTATTCCTCTACAACAGAAAAACAGTCCAAAAGCTGAGAGCTGACATTGGGGGAGGGTGCTCCCAGTACTCATAGAGCCTTTTTCTGCCTTCAAACATGTCAAAACAAGGTAATGCCAAACAATTTCATTGTGCCTCATCTGACCACACATAGTAATGGCTAAACATGTTGGGAGTGACTTAAATGTTGTGCTTCCTTTTTTATTTTTGTGAGCGACTTGTCCAGGGTGTACACCGCCTTCCTCCCATGTGCAGCTGAGATAGGCTCCAGCAACCCCTGCGACCCCGAACGGGACAAGCGGTAGAAAATGGATGGATAGATGGATCCTGCAAAAATACTGTTTTTTTTCCACTACATAACAGACAAGTTAGATGACACTAAATGAAACACGGAATTTAAATCACTCCTAAAACTTTTGGCCATGACTGTCCCAAGCCTTTTCTGACTCATTTAGCTGATCCTTGGCAAGTTCCAGAAGGGCATATAAATGAGTCTTCTTGAGAAGCAAAGGGTGTTATCTATGGTTCCATAATAACTGTGGTCCCAGCTTTGATGAGATCATCAACACACCTCCCCTGTATAGTGCTGGGCTAATCTCAAATTGTCTTCAGGTTGATCCATCATGTCATGAGGAGAAATTTTTCATGGAATTCCAGAGCAAGGGAGACTATTATTTTGTATTTCTTCCATTTTATAATTCAAACAGTGTTCTCTATCTCCCCAAGTGTCTTGCTGAAGGGAGAGGACTACCATAACTGGTCGGTAGAGGATCAAACAGTAATTTCAATTGAATAATTTAAAAATGTTTGCGTCTTTGTCAGAAAAAATCTACCAATAAAAAATATAGACTGGTCATGTCTTTGTAAGGAGATAAACTTACTAAATCAGCAGGGTCTCAAATAATTAGTACCCCCTCTGTATATAAGGGACTCTGGCAACACATGGTCATTTGAGAGATTGGCAGTTGTCTGCATAACGTCACTGAAGCCTTCTAAGAGGAAATGTGGTACACTAAAGATGTGCTACATACATTGACAAAGTGCAATTGAAGATATAAGGAGAAAACTAGACTAGACATAAATTCCAACTATTATACATTATTTATCAGAAGTTAACATGTTATTTTATGTTATGTTATTTTCATTTATTATGCGCCCCCCAACCAACTGTTACATCGGCCAGGGCGCAGCCCGAGTAGAGAAACAACAAAAACAGAAACAGAGACTGAGACACACAAAGGAATCTAGAACAAACATTTAAGACACACAATGAACACATAAATTAAAAATCATCAGCGGCAAAGAGGTGAGTTTTAAGCTGTGCTATAAAAAAGTCCAGAGTGGTGGCGGACTTGACATTCAGAGGGCGCTTATTCCATAGCCCAGGTGCCATCACTGAGAAAGCACGGTCTCCCTTTGTCACTAGGTTTGACCGTGGGACCTTCAGGGTCATCTGGTTGTCAGATCTAAGGCAACGACCAAGCCTGGAGCTGGTAGGTTGGTCCAGGAGATTGTTGATGTAAGTAACATAAGTATGTAAATGTAACATACATTTTGCAATGGCATCTCCAAAGCAATGACCTAAAGCTTTTTTTTTGTGGACTCTGCTTAAAATTTGGTCTACCCATTATGCCTGGAAGAGTGGTCAAAAACCCAGGCAGAATTATGATAAATGTGTTCCACCCTAAAAAATAATTACAATGCATTATTAGAGGCACATAGTTGAAATGGCATCCTACGATGACGAACTTCTGTTCGTGACTGTATATTATTATATATCTGCAAAGGGCAGGCTGACTTCTTCCATTTTAATTTCCTGTATTGTGTTGACCCGGTGCCTCAGCACTAACCTTGCTAAAGTATATATTTTTACAATGATTACATCAAAAATGTCATGTCAATCTTACCGCTTCCTGACGTGCAGAGCTCAGAATTCTTTTTAGACCGCTCTTCAACCACATAGCCCCTGGCAGCCGGGGGCATGGAGCAGGTGTGCACATAACTACCAGAGGACATGAGAAGACGTACTGTAGATCAGAGAGAAGGGGGTTAAGTCAAATGATTAGCGGGAGGACAATTAGACGGCCAATGCTACTCGCATAACAGGGTGTGAATACAAGAGGTGAAAGGTTAGAGGAGGTGATGAGGAGTCGAAAGATGAAAGCCAGAGAAAAAAAAGTCAACAGGGATACTGAGATCAATATTCAAAACCTATCTTTTTTTTAAAGATATTTAGGTTTACACTTAAACAGGGTTGTCCAAACGTTATCCACCGTGGACTTCACAATAAAAATTCAAAGCATGTGGGTGGCCATTTTGATATTTTTAAAATATTGTAAAAAAAAATGCTAAAACAGACATTATATATATACAAACCCCAAAACCAGTGAAGTTGGAGCGTTGTGTAAATGGTAAATAAAAACAGAATACAATGATTTGCAAATTATTTTCAACCTATATTCAATTGAATAGACTGCAAAGACAAGATACTTAATGTTCAAACTGGAAAATGTAGCTATTTTTTGCAAATATTAGCTCCTTTGGAATGTTTCAAAAAAGCTGGCACAAGTGGCAAAAAAGACTGAGAAAGTTCAGGAATGCTCATCAAACACTTATTTACAACATCCCACAGGTGAACAGGCTAATTAGGAACAGGTGGGTGCCATGATTGGGTATAAAAGCAGCTTCCATGGAATGCTCAGTCATCCACAAACAAGGATGGGAAGAGGGTCACCACTTTGTGAACAAATACGTGAGCAAATTTTCAAACAGTTTAAGAACAACATTTCTCAACAACCTATTTCAAGGAATTTAGGGATTTCACCATCTAAGATCTGTAATATCATCAAAAGGTTCAGAGAACTTGGAGAAATCACTGCACGTGACATTGAATGCCCGTGACCTTGGATCCCTCAGGCGGTACTGCATCAAAAAGCAACATCATCGTGTAAAGGATATCACCACATGGGCTCAGGAACACTTTAGAAAACCACTGTCAGTAACTACAGTTTGTCGCTACATCTGTAAGTGCAAGTTAAAACTCTACTATGCAAAGTGAAAGCTATTTATCAACAACAGAAACGCTGGGTTGATACTTAACCTGCGCCTCTGTTTAGGTGGATACCATTTGTCACCTTGATCAGCGCTGATTTCCTGATTGGAACATACCAAACACACTGTTAAACAGGAGAGAGTCACTGAGCTGTTGGTATACAACTTTTTCTAGGACTTTGCCCAAAAATGGCAGATTTGGTATGGGCCGATAGTTCTTCAGTACTGTGGCATCAAGACTACTCCTCTTTGAAGGGGCTTAATGACAACAGTTTTTTAAGGCCTTTGAAAATGTTCCAGCCTGAAGTAATATGTTAACTAGACGAGATAATTTTGGTAACAAACTGCTCAGCACAAATTTTATAAATCTAGTGGGTAACTCATCAAGGCAGCATGTTGATGGACTCAGACTGTGGATGATTTTTTTAACTTGTTTGTAAGTGACAGGAGTGAAATGTGCCAGCTTTCATTGACTATTTGACTGCGTAGTTACTATTTGTCTCCAAGGAATTATTGAATGTTTAATGTCTTGAACTTTATCATGAAATAATATTGCAAACTCATTGTACTTTGGTGTGGAAATTAGTTCTATTGGAAGTGAAATTGGAGGGATTGTTAATCGGTTTACTGTAGCAAACAGGACACGAGGGTTGTGACTACAGTTTAGGATGATTTAAATGATAAATGGGTTATACTTGTATAGCGCTTTTCTACCTTCAAGGTACTCAAAGCGCTTTGACAGTATTTCCACATTCACCCATTCACACACACATTCACACACTGATGGCGGGAGCTGCCATGCAAGGCGCTACCAGCACCCATCAGGAGCAAGGGTGAAGTGTCTTGCCCAAGGACACAACGGACGTGACTAGGATGGTAGAAGGTGGGGATTGAACCCCAGTAACCAGGAACCCTCCGATTGCTGGCACGGCCACTCTACCAACTTCTCCACGCCGTCCCTTTCAGAAAAAAATATTTTTTACTTGTTCTACACAAAGTCTGGTTGAACTCATTTAACTTTTCTTTGTAAATCTCATAATGAGTTTGGAGCTTTGATTTTCACCATTTCCGTTCGGCTCTGGGATCTCCCTTATCTGTGCTCAGACCAAGTCTTTATTTCCCCATGGCGCCTTTTGCCTTGTTTTAACCATCCTAACCTTGACAGGAGCAATGGTGTCCAAAACATTTACAACACATGAGCAAGTCATCAACATTAACATATGGGGTGTTTTCAAACCAAATAATTTCCACAAACTGTGTCCGTATGCTATCATTTATGAGTCTTCCCCTAACAACCGCAGACCAAACTGTTGGTTTGGGTCTAACAGACAAGTGGAAGAAAACACAGAATTGATCTGATAAAGAAGCATCGATAACATTCATGTTTGAAATAGCGAGACCCTCTGTAATGATCAAATCAAGAGTGTGGCCTCTTCTGTGGGTGGGCTCGTTTACATGCTGAGTTAGACCAAACATTTCAAGGACAGATCTGAGTTCTTTAGCATGCCTGTCATTGGCAATGTCTACATGCACATTTAAGTCCTCTGTGATGATCAAACAGTCAAAGTCAGTGCACACAACTGAAAGTAATTCCATCCATCCATCCATTTTCTACCGCTTTTCCCTTTCGGGGTCGCGGGGGTACTGGTGCCTATCTCAGCTGCATTCGGGCGAAAGGCGGGGTACCATAAAGTCATAAATACATTTATTTAAATGATGTGGTTGTTTGTAGATAGTAATATATTGTTTGGATGATTGTTGTATCTCCAATTTGAATGACACATACTCAAATGATGAAAAAAAAAACAAATGACAATTTGTGGGTGCGGATATTTCCCCTGAATATGGCACAAAAACCCTCACCCCTCTGGTTTTACCGAGTCTCAAACAAATAGTTAAAGTCAGGTGGGCTAGTTTCAATCAGAGCTGCATTTGCCGTGGTTATGTGGAGCCATGTCTCAATTAAAAACATAAAAAATCGAGATTGTAAGAGGAAATTAAATTATTAATTAATTACTTAAAGATCTGACATTGAGTAGTGCGTGTTATAGATTAGCTAGAGTTGCCCTGGACATTGTATTCTTCAAAGGAATGTGGATTACATTACTCTGATCATATAATCTCACTGTCTGTCTTTTAACTAATCTATGTGCTTTGATAGTAGTTATTGTTTTAGAGGACAGCTTTTCCCTGTTGGGCCTCTGGTTGTTGTGATTTTTATCAGAACAGAGGCCCTGAGCATCCTAGACAACAGCATTGACGCTGTTGGGAATAACAGCTATGGGCAACGTTGGCGGGGGACAGGCTGGGGCATCTTTGGTTAGTTGATCAGGCTGAGGAGGAAGAGAGGCAGAATTTTTTTTTTTACTAATCCTTGATCGCGCCATGTCCGCAGTAAGGGGAATCATTTTAATCCCTGATTTCACCAGGCTCTCAAGATGGTCAGGAAGTCTCCTGGGTGATGGTGGAGAGGAGAAAGACAATGAAGCATCTCTGGAGGTTGTAGAGCAGCAGGTGGGATCCAGGTTTGTGGTGAGGGCCGTGATGAAGTTGATGACGATAAAGGAGTTTCTGCATCAGAATCCTGCATGCGGGATACAGGAGGTGCTGCTGTGGTTGCTGTGGCTGGGTCCTTTGCTGGGTTCTGAGGTGGCAGCGGAGGAGGAGTTCCTCTTCAGCTCCCCTTCTTTCTCTGGTCCAGGCCTACTCTGATGCCTCAGAGCGTGGAGGAGGTGATCTGTCAGTCGTCTCACTCCACCTCTGTTCAGGTGTGGGCCTTTTCCTTGAAACAGATCCTTTCTTTGCCAGAAGAGATTGCAGTTGTCAATAAAATGCAGTCCTCTGGACTCATAGAGTTTGGACAACCATGTATTAAGATGAAGCAGCCGGCTAATTTCGTTCATCCTCCTGTCGATGTTTGGGAGAGGTTCATTGATAAATGTACATATTTTTACTTTATCAACAAAACAGTTTCTTAAAATCTTTCTTCAGGATTTCAGACTGTTGGTTTCTGACGTCCACAGCAGCCACATGCACAAGCAGCTGTTTGATTCCTCTGTGTTTTGCCCGGACCTCAGTTAGCTGCTTTGTGATGTCTGAGATGGTGACACTTGGAAGGCTGCATGTAACCATTATGTTCAGGTTTACAGTATGTCAGATATGGCGCCATCTCCAAACAGAAGCGTATCGTTGACCTTGGTACAGGTGCTTTGTGCTCATTTATTTTTGTTTGTGATATTCAGTCACATTTGGCTGTGACCGTGGCAAATATCTGTTTGTCAACTTCATGCTGGGTGATTGGCCATGGATACCAATGTTCTGATTTGGTTTTGGTTTAGCACCAAGTTCATTGCAGGTGTCTTTACGGAGTCTTGGAAAAGACACGGTATCATTTAGTCTTCGGCTGTGTCTTTTTTCACCCTTTGAGGAGGTAAATGATGGATTTTTACTACTGGATTCCACTGGGAGTGTCTAATGGAGTCCTTGTTTGCTTTCCAGGGGAAAAAAATCCAAGCTTTTAGCACACACATTTCTTTTGATAATTCCAAACACTTTTCACAGGGAGCCATTGTTTGGGTTACTCCTTAAGTCATGTTGAGAGGGTTGTTGTCGCTGACTCGTCAGATGGATTGTAAAAGCATGAAAATAAATTAATTAAAAGTCTTGGTTCACTTAAAAGAAAAGGAATATAATTATATCCAAGACTTTTAGAATAATTTAAAAGCGTATAAAGCAGCAAGCAAGCAGGAGCAAACAGAGACTTACTTTTAATAGCGCAGCACTATGCTTTACATCCAGTCCAACCAACAATCGTCCTACAATATGATCATGTTATTCTGTCTTTTTCTGTGATATTTCCACCTAAATAAATGTTTTCTGGTGGACTAAAATCAAGTGTATTATAATGGCAGAGGCGATATGAAGGAGGAAGACTGTCTTTGAACAAACTCGTCTTCCTCTTTGCTACAACTGAGACTAGGTTTAATACTGAAGGCATGCCTGCCGCTGCCCGCTGGAGCCCACATCGGGTAATTACAGTTCACTACACAATATTACCATTGCTATGGTATATTATTTTTTAACCTGTTCTGATTGATAATCCCCATTTACAGAATATTTTACAGGCTGAATATTACATTTTGTTAATAAGTAGGTAAAGAATGTTAAAAAATTGTCATACAGAGGTATGCATGCCATTCACTTGCACTACTGTGTAGAAGTTTGGGGTAATAATTACATAAGCACACTATATCCACTCATCATCCTGCAGAAGGGTTATTCATAAGGCAGGATATAGGGATCATACACCATTAAAGGAATGTATAGAAATTTAATTTTAACAAAAAAAAACCAGCAAATTGAACTGTGAAGTTAAATGAGCAATAAACGTGTACTATTTGATTCTTTTAAATAAAAATCAAAAATGTTTACGGTGTGGTTGGGGGCATATGTGTGAGCAAAAGACTCCAAGGACAAGAAGCTGGGGTATGTGAGACTGGAACGCTACTTTCTCGACATCGTCTCCTGATGCCAGTGTAAACACTGCATCTCATTTAAGCTAATTGGGTTTGTAGTCAAGATAAATAATGTAAAAAGAAACCACTTTACCATTTTGCGAGACCTTTTCCCAATCACTGCGATATGGTTGTATTTTAACAAGCTGAAGATAAATGTGAAAATTGTACTTCGCGCAATCAAATACACATTTTTTTGTAGTCTGTCTCTTCCTGTTAAGATATACCTTCCCCCAAAATACAGTGGTACTTTTGGGTATGCATGCCTCATCTTACAAGTTTTTCGGAATACCTGCTGTCCCTCAGCTAATTCTTACGCTTTCGGTCGGTTACAAGTTTTTTTTCAAACCATGGAAACAAAGTGAATGTGAAGGATAGTGCTGGGGAGAAGAAGTGGCTGATAGTCATTGAATTTAAGAAATAAATCATCAGAAACACGACAGAGCGTGTCACAGACTTGACAAAGTAGCTTGAGTGTAGGACTGCTTGTCTGCACCATACTGAAGCAAAAGGAGTAAACAGGCCCTAACCAATCTGGCGCCCTAGGCAAGATTTTAGGTGGCGCCCCCCCACATCGGCAGTGAAGTGTATATACTCACAAGAAACCGAATAGCTTTGTCTTTTACCTTTTTTTTTACTTAAAGAAAGCAAATTAACAATCAGAATAGTTAACAAGATAAAAAAATATATAGATGAATAAATTAATACAACAAATACAAAATAAATATATGAAATACAATATTTTTTACATACATAAACACAAAATAAAATGTGTCAACAAGTTGCATAAAATAAATTAAAAATACAATAAAAATAAGGCACTGCACAAAACAAGATATCAAACCAGTATGACTTTAACAACTATATTACAAAAAAAGGGGATCCTACAGAGTTCTCTATTTGTGCGTTTTAATATTGCATTAACTAGAATGACTTACAAATTACTGTACACCAGGGAGTACTGTATATTACCTAACGTTACATTATTATTTTCCATAACAATTTAGCCCCCTCCACAATATTAACCCGACGTTAAAACAGAACTAGCTATTTATTGATTAGCAATTGCCGAATCCTGTAACATTAGCTTAATGCTAAAGGTTACTACCATATTCTGTAACAGACAAATAATTGCATGTAGGCTAACGTTACCTACCTGCTACCTCTGTCTTTTTCTCTTTTCTCCTCCTCTTCTTTTCTCTTTTTTCTTCCCTGGGCACCTGACAGTTTTGGCCGTTTTGACATCTTGTGTTGATTTTTTGATGTGGTGATCACTGGTGACGTCCAAAAAGAGTCATGATACGGGAAGGGAGGGGGCGCACCGTGCCGGGGGAGGGGGGGGCGTAATGTTGTAACAAATAATATTTCTATTAAATAGGCTTTACTTTGCATTTTAATTAACGTGGGATTATTTTATGTATTTAGAAATAATAGTACCAACTTTTTTTTTTCTTTTTTTTTTTCCCTCCAACATTTGTGGCACAGGCGTGGCGCCCCCTGATGGACGGCGCCCTTAGCATTTGCCTATACGGCCTATGCCACGGGCCGGCCCTGGGAGTAAATAACACCAGCCTAGGACGCTAAAGTAATTATCTAATTATGGACATTTAACCATGAAAATATGGAGAAGCTGCTGATGGTGTGTTTGACGGAGAAGCAGCTTGAAAGAAATATTGTAGAAGCCACTCTTCAAGGTACAATATTATCACATTACTTTATAAAAAATACTCATTATATAGTTGTTAGAAGTAAATTATATCCAATATTTGTCATCTAAAAGTTTGTTTTTCTTGTAAAAAGGCAAGTTAAATGTTAAAATTGTGCTGTTTAGAAGGTCCAAAAACGGATTAATACGGGTTTTTTTAGATACAATATCTGTCACCGCATCAATTAAACTTGTATCCTGACTTTAAACATTTTTTTGGGATACTAAGTTTCTCAGTTAATTTGAAGCTGCCTTCCGAGCCAGCTTCACATACCATCCCACTGCTAGTTGGTGTAGGGAATGCCACATTGAACCTGGTAACGTCCACCCAACACTCGGGGTCTCACTTGCCAGCATGAGCCAGCTCGTTGCTAGACAGAGAAAAAACATTGTTTTTCCAACTCTGGGTCCAAATAAAGGGAGTTTGAAGGACAGTGCTGAGAAGAAGAAAAATCGGCTAATACCCACTAAATAAAATAAATAAATCATAGAGAAACATAACCAAGGTGTGCTAGCGAAGCAGTACAAGAAACACACTGCTGCAATCGGCACCATGCTGAAGCAGAATGAGTTGATAAAGGCTATAATAAGGGTAGCCAGCAGTGCTAAAACATATTTGAAAGAAGAGACTGTGTAGAATCTGCTGATGGTGTGTTTGACCGAAAAGCTGCTCGCAGAAGTCCACTCTCCAAGGTGAATGCTGCACAATGTTGCATTACTTCATAAAACTACTGTAATGCATTCTATCGTATTGTTTCCATACAATATTACTTACCTAGAAGTTTTTCTTATTAAAAAGCATGATACATGTTAAAATTGTGGTGTTTTTTGGGGGGGATTCATGCGGTTTTAATTCATTTCAATGAGGAACATTGATTTAACTCGTAAGACATACATGTTGATGTCCCTGTCAGGGGGTAAACATCCAAAATCAGCAGGGGCTCAAATATGTCCCCCACTGCATGAGTTATTATTGTCTACAATAAAAAAATGTAATTATAAAATGTATTCCACGCTTGAAATTTAGAGATGTGGACTTACGAATAAAGTATTATATTAGTGTTGTAACTATACCAATATTTTGGTACCGGTACTAAAATTATTTTGATACTTTTCGGTATTTTTCTAAATAAAGGGTACCCCAAAAAAATAGCATTATTTGCTTTATTTTAACAAAAAAATCTTAGGGTACATTAAACATATCTTTCTTATTGCAGTTAAGTCCTTAAATAAAATAGTGAACATACTAGACAACTTGTCTTTTAGTAGTAAGTAAACTAACAAAGGCTCCTAATTAGTCTGCAGACATATGCAGTAACATATTGTATCATTCATCATTCTATTATTGTGTCAACATTATTAAGGACAAGTGGTATAAAATTAATTATTAATCTACTT
>NC_084743.1:49160486-49162986 GCF_033978785.1 Entelurus aequoreus | reverse complement strand
CAGTCTCAGGGCGGACACTCTAACCACAGAGTAGGAAAGATGAATGCAACAATGTACAGATATATTGAAGTTAATGAATTAACTTTTATTATCAGCCTAAACCCTTTCGGTCTGCAACATTTTCATTTTCAATCTATGAATGTACAACTCTTTGTTTATTTTGCTGACGATTGACCAAAGAATAATAAACTACCTATTATATGTTTTGCATATGGTGAGTGTTTATATTCATCTTGGAGTAAGCGAACCACCAAGTTCAATTAAATAGTGGTATTTCAGTTTGAGCACATGATAAGATAAGGCCCCTTAGTTTGATATTCGCAGGTGGATTCGATCACTTCTCGTAGGAAAGAGGCCCTAATTGGGACTTCGGAATTCAAAAGTGATAGCCCTGTCCTTGAGAAGAGACTACATGTCTAACTCAAAATCAACATTTAAGATATGACTTAAATCAGTTGTTTTCCAGACACCTACACATGAACATCTCCTTTTATGGTCAGAGTGTGCTGTCCTGACTTAACACACAACCAGAGACAGAAAGGAGGAATATAAATTTCAAACCCTTGATGCTGAGTGCTAAGCAGGGAGGTAACGGGTGCCATTTGTATAGTCTTTGGTAGGACTCGGCCGGGGTTTGAACTCACGACCTACCGAGCTCAGGTCGGACACTCTAACCACAAGGTGACCGTGTAGGTACTGAAGGAATTGCGTGTGAATGCTCCAATGCTGAAGTTGAACTGAAATGCTGACAGAATGTAGTATGAATGTAAGAATAGTTTGAATGTTGGAATGGTTTGACTGTTGAAGAGTTTGATATTCCAGGAAAACCGGAATTTGGTTTGGAACTTGGGAACATGGTAGTTTGACTGTCCAGGATAAGAGGAATGGGTTCATGTTTGAATGGTTTGAAACGGTTGAAAAATGTGGAAATTGTTCAACTTGGAAACATGTCCCATTCATTTCAATGGGAAATTCCTGGAAATTGGGGAATTTGAGGAAAAGTGGGATTATTTGGAAAATAATTAGGAGCATGAATGAGCTGAATTGGTTGGTGTTGGAATTGTTTAATCGTGCAAGAAATGTTGAAGTAGTAAATGGTATTAGGGAATTTCGGAAAATGTAGATTTTTTCGGAAAAATGGTAAAAAACTTGAATGGTCTGAATGAGTTGAAATGGTTAGGGTTGGAATTTTTCAAATCGGTCGAGAAACGTTTAAGTAGTAACATGTTGAATTGAGAAATGGTATTACGGAATTCCTGGAATTTCGGGAAAACCGGTAATTTTTCCAGTTCAAAAAACATCTTTATTTTTCTAATTAAGAGGAATGTTTTGACGGTAGAACGATTGAAATGTGTTAAAAAATGTGGAAGGAGTAGTTGCCTTTGTAAAACCATGAATTCTGGAAAATCCTGGAATTTTTTTGAACTTAGAAAAAGAGTATTTGAAATTTCCAGGATGGTGGAATGTGTTGAAGGTGGTATGGTATGAATCGGTGGAAAAATGTGGAAATGGTGGAAGTTAGAAAATGGCAATTTTTTTTGAATGGGAACATTTTCCCGGAAAACCTGGAGTTCTGGGAAATCTGGGAATTTTTGGAATTTGTCAAGGGAAAGCCCGCGATTCCTGAATAGGCTGAACAGTCTGAAGTTAAAGGGGCTAAGAAAATATTTGCTGGGAAGCACCCTGCCATTTACCTGTCCTTGTTTACTTAAAATTGGGGACAGTTAAACAATATTAACAAAATAAAATAAATATTCCACTTAATTGTTTGAGGGGGAAAAAGTAAATAGTGCAAATTGACTACAGCGAAAAATAACTACTATTGGCTTGAATTCAAGTCCATATTGACCATACACTTCATAAAACATATACAGTATGAATATTATATTAACAATATAAGAACATAAACTATTGAGAAAAGTCAAACACAAATACAAATAGACGGAGGGTAAAAGAAAGCACATTTTTGGGTGCAACAATAGATGATAAAAATGAATTGGAAATCTCATGTAAAAAATATACAACATAAAGTAGCAAGAAACACGTCAATAATGAACAAAGCAAAACATGTTCTGGAGCAAAAATCACTTCATATTCTTCACTGCTCGCTAGTGTTACCATATCTGAGTTATTGTGCAGAAATATGGGGAAATAACTACAAATGTTAGCTTAATTCCCTAACTGTGTTACAAAAAAGATACATTCGAATAATACATGATGTTGGATATAGAGAACATACACACCCTTTATTTATTAAATCACAATTATTGAAATTCAACAATTTGGTGCATTTGCAAACAGCTAAAATTATGTACAAATCAAACTATAACCTGCTACCCAATAATGTACAACAATTCTTCTCACAAAAGAGGAGAAATATAATCTTAGAGGAAAATCTAATTTGAAACATTTGTACGCACGTACAACACCTAAAACCTTTAGCATATCATTATGTGGAATTAAATTATGGAATGGATTAACAAAAGAAATCAAACAAAGC